>NC_069499.1:1310064703-1310380953 GCF_027579735.1 Bombina bombina
CCCCTGAAGATCGACTTACTGTTCTGAAGACCCGACATCCATCCTCAAGGAAGTGGCAGAAGTCTTCATCCAAGCCAGGCAAAGTGGTCCTCCAGACGGGAAGAAGTCTTCATCCAGGCGACATCTTCCATCTTCATCCATCCGACGCAGAACGGCTTCATCTTCAAGACATCCGACGTGGAGCATCCTCTTCATCCGGAGTCTTCTTACTGATTGACGGTCCCTTTAAATGATGTCATCCAAAATGGTGTCCCTTAGATTCCGATTGGCTGATAGAATTCTATCAGCCAATCGGAATTAAGGTTGAAAAAATCCTATTGGCTGATGCAATAAGCCAATAGGATTGAAGTTCAATCCTATTGGCTGATCCAATCAGCCAATAGGATTGAGTTTGCATTCTATTGGCTGATTGGAACAGCCAATAGAATGTGAGCTCAATCCTATTGGCTGACTGAATCTGCCAATAGGATTGAAGTTCAATTCTATTGGCTGATTGCATCAGCCAATAGGATTTTTTCTACCTTAATTCTGATTGTCTGATATAATTCTATCAGCCAATCGGAATCTAAGGGATGCCATCTTGGATGACGTCATTTAAAGGAACCGTCATTCAGTAAGAAGACTCCGGATGAAGAGGATGCTCCACGTCGGATGTCTTGAACATGGAGCCACTGCATGTCAGATGGATGAAGATAGAAGATGCCGTCTGGATGAAGACTTCTGCCCGTCTGGAGGACCACTTTGCTCCGCTTGGATGAAGAATTCTCATGGCTTCGTTGAGGACTTCGGCCCGATTGGATGAAGACTTCTGCCGCTTCCTTGAGGATGGATGTTGGGTCTTCAGAACAGTAAGTCGATCTTCAGAGGGTTAGTGTTAGGTTTTTTTAAGGGTTTATTGGGTGGGTTTTATTTTTAGATTAGGGTTTGGGTGCAATAGAGCTAAATGCACTTTTAAGGGCAATGCCCATCCAAATGCCCTTTTCAGGGCAATGGGGAGCTTAGTTTTTTTAAGTCAGTGTTTTATTTGGGGGGGGGGGTTGGTGTTACTGTTGGGGGGTTGTTTGTATTTTTTATTTACAGGTAAAAGAGCTGATTTCTTTGGGGCAATGCCCCGCAAAAGGCCCTTTTAAGGGCTATTTGTAGTTTTTTGTAGGTCAGTTTTTTTTTATTTTGGGGGGGGGGGGCTTTTTTATTTTCATAGTGCTCTTAGATTAGGTGTAATTAGTTTAAATCTTTGATAATTTATTTTTTATGTTGTGTAACTTAGTGTTTATTTTTTGTGTAACTTAGTGTTTGTTATTTTTTGTAACTAAGTTGTTAGTTTTTTGTAACTTAGTAATTTTATAGTGTAGATTTAAATTATTTGAGTAGGGTTAGGTGTTAAAATATATAATATAGTTAATTTAATTTGTAGTTTAATGTAGTTTTAGTATAATAGTTAGGGTAGATTAATTATTAGTTTAATATAGTTTAATGTAATTTTAGTATAATAGTTAGGGTAGATTAATTAATAGTTTAATATTATAAGATAGGAATGAGTTAATATTTAATATAAAGTTAGCGGGTTGTTAGGTTTAGGGGTTAATAGGTTAATTTAGTTTATGGCGAGGTGGGGGGCTGGCAGTTTAGGGGTTAATAACTTTATTTAGTTGCGGTGGGCTCCGGGAGCGGCGGGATAGGGGTTAATAACTTTATGTAGGTGGCAGCAGATTAGGGGTTAATAAGTATAATGTAGTTGGCGGCGGTGTCGGGTCAGCAGATTAGAGGTTAATAACATTATGTAGGTGGCGGCGGTGTAGGGGGTGGCAGATTAGGGTTGTTTAGACTCGGGGAACATGTTAGGGTGTTAGGTGTAAAGATACATTTTATTCTCCCATAGGAATCAATGGGATATTGGGCAGCAGCGAACATGAGCTTTGCTGCTTTCAGACTCCCATTGATTCCTATGGCATCTGCCGCCTCTAGGGTGGAGGATTGAAAACCAGGTATGCTGGGCCAGAATAGTGGCGAGCGTACCTGGTAGAAATTTGATAACTAGCAAAAGTAGTCAGATAGTGCCGAATTTGTATTCAGAACATCTGTAGTGACGTAAGCATCGATCTGTGTCGGACTGAGACGGGCGGATCGTATGTTAAGTCACAAAATTCTACTTTTACCAGTTTGTAGGCTTTGATAACTAAGGGGAATCAGGCTCGCCACAATAACGCTGCGGAATTCCAGCGTATTTGCGTTTGACGGCTTGATATCTTTTGTGAGCAATATTTTAAAAAAAAAATTTTGTTAGATAGTTTTATTATGGGTGTAATTATAATTTTAAATGTATTTTTAATTTATTTTGTGCAACTTTTTATATTAAGCTTAACAGTCAACCAAAGCTCTGAGGTTGCGCTAACCCAACATACGTTAAATTCAATTTCACTCGAGTGAATGAACTTATTTTCAACTTGTAATATGTGCACTACTTCTGAAGTGAGCAAACACCCACAGTAAACCCAATATCACTTGCGCTCAACAGTTAGCACGCCACTCATAATCTGGCCCTAATAAAGACAAAAAAAGCAGAAAACTTTCTATTATAACTATAGGAGCTATGTCTATACATTTATATGCAATGCTTAAATGATATGCATTTTCTTGTATAATGCATATTAACTTAAAGGGCCATAATACCCAAATGTTTAAACACTTGAAAGTGATGCAGTATAGCTGTAAAAAGCTGACTAGAAAATATTACCTGAACATCTTTATGTTAAAAAGAAAGATATTTTACCTCAAAAATTCCTCAGTAGCCATATCCCATTGTAAAGGACTTCTAAGCAACAAATCAGTATGTATGTCCCGGGACAGCGGAAGGAGCGAGCGTACGTGCACACTCATCTTATTTCCGTATTCAGTGTAAGGAAGTTTACAATGAAATCTCATGAGAGTTGTCAAATCTCATGAGATCACAGTAAAAGAGTTTGTGACCTCAGCACTGTTGATGCTGATTGGCTGCTGTTCATTTCTTCATTTTATTTTTTTTTTCTGCAGCTGGGCAGCAGCTGAATTATAACTTTTTACACAGAACTTACTCTGGTGAGCTGAGGAAATTGTGAGGTAAAATATCTTCCATTTTTACATAGAGATGCTCAGGTGATATTTTCCTGTCAGCTTTTTACAGTTATACTGCACCAGTTTCAAGTGATTTAGCATATGAGTATTATCTCCTTTTAAGTATTGTATAGTTTTAAACATCTTTTTTTTTTCATCTTTTTTTTTTTTTATGTATGTTATTATTATTTCAAACATAAATATATAATTTACTATGTATAATTATTTATAATAAAGTGTCACAAAACAAATAAAAATACACTAGAAAGTAGAGTTACACTAATAATAACACTAAAAAATGATTTAAAAAAATATTGTACAAAAAAGTGTTCAAAGATACAAGGTTTCAAATGTTAGAAAAAAAGGCAGGCAAAGGACTTTAACATAAAGATACATACATATACATGTCTACATATGCATATGTATGTAAATATATGTATATATGTGTGTACATATGTATTTATATGTGTATATATGTATTTACAGACATATATACACATATAAACCAATAAATACATACAGTATGTACACACATATAAATATATATATATATATATATATATATATATATATAAATGCATTTGAGCCCTTTACAATAAAGTCACTGAAAACATGTAAAATCATATTTATGCAATATTCATATATAATAAAGTGTTATACTGTGTATTGAGATGAAATAAAAAGAGAAGGCGCCACCATAGTGTAGGGTCAAAAGATATCAGATATTCTCCCCACTTCAAATGCCCGTACTTACAGGATTCCCAAGCACTAATAAAGTGCTATATGCGCAGTCTGGTTTCTCACAGTAACCCAGCCGACTGTACCAAGGTATATTTTACAGCTCCTCCGGTTCCTCTGGAAAAGCTTTCCACTGTATCCAAACCAGGTTGGGACTATGGAATATGGTTTAACCGTAAGCTCCTCTGGATGTCAGTATAATATATCTGACAAACACCTATGCGGTATAAGTTTAAATATTGATATAACCACAATTACCTCTGTAGGTCGGTGAAAACCGACAAACAACAAAGTGGTATATGCTAAGTAAAAACTGAAAATGAATATAAAAATCAGTGACAAGTCAAATATTGCTAAAAAATATAAGACTTTATTAAAATCAAAGAAGTCACGATGTTTCACGGTCTCAAACCGTTTTATAAATTATCAAAGATTTAAACTAATTACACCTAATCTAAGGGCCCTATGAAAATAAAAAAGACCCCCAAAATAAAAAAAAACCCTTGCCTGCAATAAACTACAAATAGCCATTAAAAGGGCCTTTTGCGGGGCATTGCCCCAAAGAAATCAGCTATTTTACCTGTAAAAAAATACAAATATCCCCCCCAACAGTAAAACCCACACCCACACAACCAACCCCCCCAAATAAAAACCTAACTAAAAAAACCTAAGCCCCCCCATTGCCCTGAAAAGGGCATTTGGATGGGCATTGCCCTTAAAAGGGCATTTAGCTCTATTGCAGCCCAAACCCTAATCTAAAACTAAAACCCACCCAATACACCCTTAAAAAATCCTAACACTAACCCCTGAAGATTCACTTACAGTTTTGAAGATCCGACATCCATCCTCCAAGAAGCCGGGAGAAGTCCTCATTGAAGCCAGCAGAAGTCTTTATCCAAGCGGCCAAAGCCTTCATCTAAGCCCACAGAAGTCTTCATCCATCTGGCGTGGAACGGCTCCATCTTCAAGACATCCGATGCGGAGCATCCTCTTCGTTCAACGTCTTCTTCTACAATGAAGGTTCCTTTAAATAACGTCATCCAAGATGGCGTCCCTTAGATTCCGATTGGCTGATAGATATCTATTAGCCAATCGGAATTAAGGTTGAAAAAATCCTATTGACTGTTGCAATCAGCCAATAGGATTGAGCTCGCATTTGTAGTTTAATGTAATTTTAGTATAACAGTTAGTGTAGATTAATTATTAGTTTAATATAGTTTAATGTAATTTAGTATAATAGTTAGGGTAGATTAATTATTAGTTTAATATAGTTTAATGTAATTTAGTATAATATTTAGGGTACATTAATTATTAGTTTAATATAGTTTAATGTAATTTTAGTATAACAGTTAGGGTAGATTAATTATTAATTTATTATAGTTTAATTTCAATCTAAAGGTAAGTTTAAATTTATTATAAGATAGGGATGAGTTAATATTTAATGTACAGTTAGCGGGTTATTAGGTTTAGGGGTTAATAGCTTAATTAAATTTATGGTGATGTGGGGGCTGGAGGTTTAGGGGTTAATAACTTTATTTAGTTGTAGTGGGCTCCGTGAGTGGTGGGATAGGGGTTAATAACATAATGTAGGTGGCAGCAGATTAGGGGTTAAGAACATAATGTAGGTGACGGAGGGGTCCGAGAGCAGCGGGATAGGGGTTAATAGGTTTATTAGAGTTGTGGTGGGCTCTGAGAGTGGCGGTTAAGGGGTTAATAACTTTATTTAGTTGCGGCGGTGTCGGGGAGCAGCGGGATAGGGGTTAAACATTTTAGTATAGTGGCGGTGTTTAGTGACAGTATACAAATAAAGCTGGGAAAAAGATGAATAGCATCTAGATCGATGACTGTTAGTTAACAACAGTTCATTGCTCATCGCCCCGTACTTGGTGCACAGCTTTTTGACAGCTTTTTTGTTAAATTTGAAGAACGTTTTCAGGTCCGCGGCAGAGATGTTAGGCGATGTCAGGCAAGCGTATTGGTGCCGGCGAATGCAGCACAGTTGACAGCTTGATAAATAAGCCTCATTGGGTCATACAAAAAATAAAAAGATCATATCTAAGGGACATAAAATATATATATATATATATATATATATATATATATATATA
The DNA here is from genome assembly GCF_027579735.1 of Bombina bombina. Taxonomy (NCBI): domain Eukaryota; kingdom Metazoa; phylum Chordata; class Amphibia; order Anura; family Bombinatoridae; genus Bombina; species Bombina bombina. The sequence continues at coordinate 1,310,070,640 of NC_069499.1, forward strand.
TATATATATATATATATATATATAAATATATATCATATCTAATGATTTGTTGACCTTTATTGAATTGTCCGAACAATGGATATAATAAGTATTTCCCTTTTGGCCTGGGCACTGTAAATAGCAATATATTGCGGTCTGTGGATATTGTGACCCTTAGATTTATTACAGATTTATTACATATGTGAGATTTTCAAAGAATGTGCAAGTCTAACAATTCTTTTTTTAATGTTTCTATATCACTATATTAAAGGGATGTTAAAATATTTTTTATTCTTGCATTGGAAATTATTCACACCATTATGAAAGCTCTGCATTCAAAATAAATATTTGCTAGAGAAAAATATGCCTTGTTTTTCAGGCCCAGGACTTTAAAAGTTTATTGTTTGTTTTACTTAATTTGCTGTGGCCAAATAGAGAAATATATAATCAAGCTTCAGCACATATCAACCAATCATTGCCAAGCACGTAGGAACTTTAGAGTTCTGCATTGCATAGAATGCTTCCCGTCTCTGTGAAAGGAATGGGGAAAACTACATTTTGTTTAGATTTATATTACAAGAAAAAAAATCCAAAATCAATCAGTGCATTGCAAATCTTTTTAAAAATGCATAAATAAATATTTTGGCTAACATTGGTCAAGTTAAAAAAAAATCCACTCTGTAGGTCAAGATGTGTGAACATTAATATGATAATTTTTTTGAAAGTATGCAAGTTTGTACTTTCTTACATGTGGATAGTTGTAAGACAGTAGTGGATCATCATTAGTTTTATGTTTGTTTTTTTAGTTATTTGATCTGATATAGGTAGGCTGACCATATTGCCGCTTTAAAAAGGGACACATATGAAAAATACATATGTCAGGGCTGTTTTCAGGGCTGTTTAAAGAAATGGTTTTGTATAAGAACCCTCACATATGTATTTTTCATATGTGTTCCTTCTTAAAGCGGCAATATGGTCAGCCTAGATATAGGACTAGATTAAAGTTGAGTGCAAACATATAAGTTCAAAGGTATATATTAGCCCTCATGAAGAAGTCTAGGTTATGCTAACATATGGATGTCAGATAACACAGGTACACTAAATCTCTCACATAACAGACTTCTGTGGGTTTGTGCTAAAAAAAAACTCCTGGCAGCTACCCAATGCTGCATTAAGCTGAAGGTCAAATAGTAGAGTTCATCACTAACTTTTGAACTATGATTTTTTATGTAGATATACATTTGGAATACTGCACACATACATGCATATACCTACATACATATGTACACAGACACATACATACAAAAAGAAACAATGTAGCCGTACCATCCCAATATGATTCTTTATTCAGCCATGATAACAAAAATAGGATCAGTAATGCTTTGGCACACAGCCATTAATCATGCTTACACTAACAATTGTTCAACTTAGCATATAAAGATCCTAAGGCCGCCCTCTAGGTTAACACTTTTAATGACATCAAAATAATGAATGCCATCTAGTTGATAATCTTAAAAACCAAAGTAATACATCGCAATTTAAACATAATCATAAAAAGATCAACCAATCTGTCTCTTTATTCATACCCTGGCGGATTAAAGCTTCTAATTTAAAGATCCAACATGCCTTCTTCCGCTTTAAACAAAGTTACCTATTGCCCCCTCTTCTAGGTCTAGGTATATGATCAATAATTTTAAACCTGAGTTGGCTCATTCCATGTCCTGCCTGAATGAAAGCATATGTGACTCTGGCATCTAAAACCTTATTCCTAATATTAGATTTATGTTCATTAATCATTTTTCTATAGTAACGGGTGCTCTCACCCACATAGGCAAGGCAACATAGGCACTTTATGAGGTAAATTGCCTACTCTGTATTACAGGTAAAATACCCTTTCCTTTAATATCACATTTTTAACATGGGCCCTTCAACATATTATTGCAATTGCCACATCCTAAAAGGGTAAAGTTTCCCTATTCTCCCTAGTAATATAACCTAATCTAGAAGAACGACCAGGTCAAATATCAGCCCTCACTAAAGTATCCCTCAAATAAGGTATCCTCCAATAGCAAACATAGGTCTCTCTTGGAACTCTTCAATAAGAGGAGTACAATCTCTTAACACTGACCAATGTTTTTTTTTTTTTTAAATCTTCTTAATTTTGTCACTCTTAAGACTATATCTTGTAAAGAAAACAATATTTTGTCATCCTCTCTATACTCTGATAATGTATTAGACAGTAACTAATACCTTTCTTGCCTTAAAATTTTGTAATCTGTTCATTAATACAATGTTGAGGATAACTCCTCTCTACAAATAAATGGCCCATTTAAACAAGAATCTGTCTGGCCAGCTCTTCATCAGACACTATTCTCCTCACCCTAAGAGCTGGCTAATGGGTAATATACTGTATCCCTTTAAATCACGTAGTAACTTAGTAACATTTATGAGGTTGAAAGAAGACAGAGGTCCATCAAGTTCAATCTATACAGATCCTACATGTTTTACAATAAAGAAGCTCAAATTTAAGTTACATTAAACAATAAGAAAGCTTACATTAACACAAGCAATAATTTCCTTGAATTCTCTTGTTAGCCAGAAATATATCTAAGCCATTTTTAAATTGACCTAGGGTACCTCCTTAGGCAAGGTGTTCCACAATTTTAATTGCTCTTACTGTGAAAAAAACATTTACATTATGACACCGCCTTGGAATAAACAGGAATTCTGCCAACTCTATATATGGACCATGAATGTATTTACATAAAGTAATCAAATCACCTCTCAAGTGCATTTTTTCTTGAGTAAACCGACCCAATGTGGCTAATCTCTCTTCCTACACCTTGCCATATACCATATACCGTTTAACCCTTACAAAAAAAATATTAATATTTTTATGAATAACTTTATCAAAAACTTTGCATATATTAGTGTAACACTAAATTTTAATGTACTTATGTTGTATTTGCTGCACATTTTTATTTTTTTACCCCTTACACTTTATGCTAGGTCTTCAGTGATATTGCATATTGCGAGCTGCACTAGCTTTAGTGCACCACTTGTAATCTTGCCCATAAAGAGCCATTAGAGTTAAAAAATGTATGCTCTATCAATTAGAGTATGCCATTTTAAGTGCTTAAAGGGACATCATACTCATATACTAAATCACTTGAAACTGATGCAGTATAACTGTAAAAAGCTGACAGGAAAATATCACCTGAGCATCTCTATGTAAAAAAGGAAGATATTTTACCTCACAATTGTAAAATGTAAAAAGTTATACTCAGCTGCAGCCCAGCAGCAGGTACAAAAAAAATATAAAAATTAAGAAATTAACTGCAGCCAATCAGCATCAACAGACTGAGGTCATGAACTCTTTTACTGTGATCTCATGAGATTTGACTTAACTCTCATGAGATTTCATTGTAAACTTCCTTACACTGAATAGGGAAATAACATGAGAGTGCATGTAAGCTCGCTCCTTCCGCTGTCCCGTGACAGACATATCGATTTGATGCTTAGAAGTCCTTTACAATGGGATGTGTCTACTTTTTAAGATAAATATCTTTCTTTTTTACATAGAGATGTTCAGGTGATATGTTCTAGTTAGCTTTTTACTGCTATGATGCATCACTTTCAAGTGTTTCAACATTTGGGTATTATGGCCCTTTAACCCACATAAAAAATACCTCTTTGGACTCGTTGAGCGTTGCTGCTGCCGAGAAAAATGCCACTGATCCAACGCTGCTGATTGAATCAGCTATGTTTTCTGCTCAGGACCAGCAGTGCTCTGCAAGTTCTGAGTTGTGTTTCTACTATGTGTTTAACCCCTTTTATAGGGTTAAACACAGTATTCTAAAGCTGATAGTCTTAAATGTAATGTTTTAATTAATTAGATCATGTCATTTTTTTATTGTAATGGCCCTTTAACTCACCACTTTTTATTGCTCTCTATATTTTGAATGGATAATGCAGGATGTGCTATCTATTTAAAGTATAAAACGTGATAAAAAAAATGTCAGCCTTGTTAACATTCTCTGGTAAACCTTTATCATCAAATTGTAGTAGAAGGTGTCAATAAAGATAATGCCCCCTGCCTTTGTGCTTCACTTGTACTCCTGCCCCTTTATAGGAAATTCGATTTTGAGTTTAGTGTTCCTTTAAAGGGACACTGAGCCGAATTTTTTTCTATTGTGATTCAGATAGAGCATGCAATTTTAAGCAACTTATTTAGATTTATGTAAAATAAGCTCCTATTATCAATTTTTTTTTCATTCTCTTGGTATCTTTATTTGGAATGCAAGAATGTAAGTTTAGATTATATTTCATGTCAATAAAACATATACCTTTACTTCTACTGAAGTTAATAATGTCACAATGCTCTTATTATGGAACAAAAATACAGAGATTGATTTTTTCTAGTAGTTTGGAGAAGCCTAAAAGCAAAATAAAAGAAGGATACTTTGTACGTGTGTATTACAGCAGTCGAGAGTTTACCCTGGGCAAGAAACTTCTCTTCATTGAGCGACATTGGCCTCTTTTGACTTTAGCTCTAAGCATTGCACTGAATCAGCTCAGGCTGCAGTTTAGCTAAGGTGATGCATTTAGCCACAAAACACTGGAGTGACTAGTCAGGAATTCTGAATAGTAGGCTTTAGGGACTTGTAAGCTGACTCAGGCTACTGCCACACATTAAATAGCTAAACATTTTAAAATGTACATCATCAACCAAGGAACAGTGAGAGAATCCCACTAGTGCAGGCAAAGGCTTAAAGGAGCAAAGAAAATGGTATATATACAAAGGAATTGTGATTAATAAACCAACTACGTTAACCTCTTTAAAGGGACAGTCTAGTCCAAAAAAAACTTTTTTCCAATTTACTTCTATCACCAATTTTTCTTTGTTCTCTTGGTATTCTTAGTTGAAAGCTAAACCTAGGAGGTTCATATGCTAATTTCTTAGACCTTCACTGATTGGCTAAACTGCAAGTCTGTCAAAAGAACTGAAATAAAGGGGCAGTTTGCAGAGGCTTAGATACAAGATAATCACAGAGGTAAAAAATATATAAATATAACTGTGTTGATTATGCAAAACTGGGGAATGGGTAAAAAAGGGATTATCTATCTTTTAAAACAATAACAATTCTGGTGTAGACTGTCCCTTTAAAGGGACATCAAACCCAAAATATTTATTTCCAAAATTAGACAAAGCCTGTCATTTAAAATGACTTTCTGATTTAAAACTATGAATTGAATTAATTAGCTTTTTCCTTGTATTATCCTTGGTTGAAAAGCATACCTAGGTAGGCTAAGGAGCAGCAAAGCACTACTGGGAGCTAGCAGCTGTTTGGTGGCTGCACATATTTACTTCTTGTGGTTGTCTCATCTGATGTGTTTGACTAGCTCCCAGTAGTGGACTGCTGCTCCTTCCACAAAGAATATTAAGAGAATTAAGCAAATTTGAGAATAGAAGTTGTTTCAAATCGTATGCTCTAACTAAATCATGAAAGAAAATGTTTCATGTCCCTTTAAATATATTTAACTGTTAGATACATTTTAAAGTTTTTAGTCAAACTACTAGTTCAGCACTAGTTGTTTCCTATATCATTTTTATCTTCTTACCTTTTTTATATTTATATATTAGACTGTTTCTCTTAACTGTTATTACTAGTTGCATATATAAAGAGCGTGCAATTTCACTTTATATTATGTATTATGTAATCCATTTGTGTACTCGTCTTCTTTAAATAAGATGTGCTATAGAAAGGTAAGTGGAACTCAACAAATCACATCAATGCATAACAGCTCCCCTTCTGAAGCTTTTGTTACAGAATGAAACCCATTAAAAGGATGTTACAGCTAAACAATATTTCTGCACTAAACAATTAATTTAGTATTAAATATATATTACTCACTAGCTGTATTAGCCTTCAAAAAAGGGTTTAGTAGTGCAGTGATACACAGGTGAATTAATAATGGGAAGAGCTTGTGTTTAGTTTCTGTAAATTAAAACCAGCATGACATAGCATGCTAAAATATTGTTATTATTTGCCAGTTGTATGTATATTAAGCTAGAGAAGCAGTTTTAATCGTGCTGATATTTTTCTATATTTTCCCTTTTTGTTTCATTATCTCATTAAATGTTCTGTTTCCAGCAATTGGACAATGAGTCATACTTACTTACAGTTTAGCTTAGTAATCAGCTCAGTTGATCCTACAGAGCCTTAACCCCTCACCAATTGATACATACAAGTGGAAAAGAAACCAAGCATCCATGTTTGAGAATTCTGACACAAATGCCAGTAACCACTTACATGTAGGATTTGATTAGAGGATTTCACTTGCATTCAGCTTGTTGTATTCTTACGCTGATTGTTGCAAAATAGATATTAATTGTTGGCTTTGTTTTAAGCCATTGTTTAAAGTTAAATGTTGTATAATTAAAACGTAATCCTAAATCCATCTTTCTCCTGTCCCTTTTGTTTATTTTGGAAACTTACAAATCTGAATTCAGTAGAAGATGCCTATCCAGATCAGTATGTTCTTTGTCCACTTTCTCTTTTACCCACTTTTTTACCTTCCTTTTTAACTTATTCTCTGCCCCTTTAGTCTTCATATGACCCCATTTTCCCTGTACTGTTTATTTCACTAAGATCTCTATAGTATGGGTGAATCTAGCAGTTATTTGATGGACCTAATTATTCATTTTATTTTTTCTGTACACTCATTAAATGGGCTACATTAATGTTTGGTTGCTGATATGTAGTCATTGTAGGTGGTCTGTAAACTGAGGGAACAGCCATATCGCTCCATGTAGTTTCATAATAGTTCATTTCAGGCCATAGCTATAAAAAAAAGCCTGGTTACATTTGCTTCAAATCAAATAACTAGGAAGTCAGAATTGACAAAAATGTGATTTCAGTCTAAACAGAAAACATTATTTTCACCCTAAACACGGGGCAGTGCAAGCTGAATGTTAGGGGTGGTGCTCTGTCCTTCTTTTTGCAATATAATTTATGAGAAATTTATCTTTATTGCCTACATTTCATTTTAGGGGCATTCTGCTGTTCCTTAGGCAACAGTCAAATGGGTCACATGCTGGCACTCATGTTCCTACTTCCTCTAGTGCCTCAACAAATACATTTGATCAACAGAATACAAATATTAAAAAGCTATATTGGTGTTGTCTTTTTATACTCGCTCAATATGGTTTCCTACAAGTTCCTATGATGTTTGCAATATCACAGGTGCCAAATTTTCATTTAATAAATAACTACTACAGGGCCAGATTACAAGTAGCGCGTAATTTAGCAATTTTACTCACCCGTAAACACAGCCAGAAGTAAACTTTTATCATGCGCACACGCTAGCTTCAGGATTTAGAATATTGCAACCGCTATAACTTCTTCTCCCCACAACCACACCTGACATTACACAACTCTGTAACCCCCAAACTCTATCAGTTCTCCATAGACTTTAATGGAGAGAGCAAACTGGAAAAAACCTAACACTTGTCGCTCACGCGCTAAGCCAACTGGAGTTAAACCTACAGCGCTAACCTGAAGGTAGTCATGAATATTTTACATTTCAATGTTCTTCACATAGAAGAAAATGTTCTATTTATTTTAACCCCTTAAGGACAAGGCCATTTTTTAATTTCTTACCCTTAAAGGGACACTAAACCAAAACATTTTCTTTCATGATTTAGGAAGATAATAAAATTTAAAATAACATTCAAATTTACTTTATTATCTAATTTGCTTTATTCTTTAGATATCCTTTGTTGAAGAAATAGCAATGCACATGGGTGAGCCAAACACACAAGGCATCTATGTGCATCTACTGAGCATATCTAGGTATGCTTTTCCACAAAAAATATCAAGAGAATGAAGCAAATTAGATAATAGAAGTAAATTAGAAAGTTGTTTCAAATTGCATGCTCTTTCTAAATAATGAAGGAAAAAAAAATTGGTTTTATTCCCCTTTAAGGACCAGGGCTATTTTTACATTTCTGCTGTGTTTGTGTTTAGCTGTAATTTTCCTCTTACTCATTTACTGTACCCACACTTATTATATACCGTTTTTCTCGCCAATAAATGGACTAATGGATACCATTATTATCATATCTTATAATTTACTATAAAAAACATTATAAAATATGATAAAAAAATTGAAAAAACACACACTTTTTCTAACTTTGACCCCCAAAATCTGTTACACATCTACAACCACCAAAAAGCAACCATGCTAAATAGTTTCTAAATTTTGTCCTTAGTTTAGAAATACCCAAATGTTTACATGGTCTTTGCTTTTTTTGCAAGTTATAGGGCAATAAATAAAAGTAGCACTTTGCTATTACCAAACCTTTTTTTTTTTTTTTAAATTAGCGATAGTTACATTGTAACACTGATATCTGTCAGGAATCCCTGAATATCCCTTTACATGTATATATATTTTTTAATAGTAGACAACCCAAAGTATTAATCTAGGCCCATTTTGGTATATTTCATGCCACCATTTTACCGCCAAATGCGATCAAATATAAAAATCACTATCTTTTTCACAAACTTTTCACAAACTTTAGGTTTCTCACTGAAATTATTTACAAACAGCTTGTGCAATTACAGCACAAATGGTTGTAAATGCTTCTCTGGGATCCCTTTTCTTCAGAAATAGCAGACATATATAAGGCTTTGGCGTTGCTTTTTGGTAATTAGAAGGCAGCTAAATTCCGCTGCGCACCACACTTGTATTATGCCCAGCAGTGAAGGGGTTAATAAGGTAGCTTGTAGGGTTAATTTTAGATTAAGTTTAGTGTAGCAGACAACCCAAAGTATTGATCTAGCCTATTTTGGTATATGTCATGCCACCATTTCACTGCCAAATGTGATGAAATAAAAAAATGTGTTCACTTTTTCACTAACTTTAGGTTTTTAACTGAATTAATTTACAAACAACTTGTGCAATTATGGCACAAATGGTTGTAAATGCTTCTCTTGGATCCCCTTTGTTCAGAAATAGCAGACATATATGGCTTTGGCGTTGCATTTTGGTAATTAGAAGGCCGTTAAATGCAGCTGGGCACCACACTTGTATTATGCCCAGCAGTGACGGGGTTAATTAGGTTTAGAGAACCTGAAGGGTTCATTTTAGCTTTAGTGTAGAGATCAGCCTCTCACCTGACACATCCTACCCCTTGATCCCTCCCTGACCACTCTTAAACAGCTCTCTTCCCTCCTCCACCTCACTATTGTCACCGCTATCTTTAGTACTGGCAGAAAGTCTGCCAGTAAAAAAATAAAAAGTTTTTATTTGTTTTTTTTTTTACTTTTTAAAAAAAAAAATATATATATATATTTTCTGCAGTGTAGGATCCCCCCTTACCACCCAACCGCCCTGAGCCCGCCAAAGAGCTCTCTAACCCTCCCAACACTATTTTTTTGCCACCATTTTGGGTACTGACAGCTGTCTGCCAGTACCCACTTTGCAATCAAATGTTTTTGTTTTTTTAAAATAAACCCCACTTTTTCAGTAGTGTAGCTGCCCCCCTTAATTAAAAAAAAAAGTGTCTCTCTCTGCATCGGTGTTTGAAAAAAAGGTATTGCAGTGATGCCTCAATATCAAGGCATCACGGCAATACCTTGAAAGTTGCTGGAAGCGATCGCTTCCAGCCACTTTAAACCCCTAACAATGTACAGGGTACGTCGTTGGCCTTTAACGACCAGTTTGTGTATGACGTACCCTGTACGATGTGTGTCGTTAAGGGGTTAAATATGTATTTTTACATATATCTAATGAATATAGATAGGTATAGGTTTAAACAAAATATACATATATATATATATATATATATATATATACAGTATATATATATATATATATATATATATATATATATATATATATATTTATATTTATATATACACATCACCCTCCTTCAATGAGGTGACATTTGCACCTCTGAACCAATAGCCGTGCGTGTCAACTGACAGTGTTCTGTTTGCACTCACGGTTTGTTAAACGCTTGGATTTACCATCACTTTAATTTTAATATCGCACACATGCTAATGTTAGAACACCACTTATAATCTAGCCCATAATGTTTAATCGTGCTATGTTTTGACTGCAAAATATAGAAATAGTTTTGAATTAAATTCCAAACATCAGTTTTCTATATGGAATGTACTGTATGTATACATTCTTAATAATTGTTACCAATCAATAAAAAAGGTTAATAAAAAAAAGTAACTTACTGAAAATAGAGGGTATTGGTTTAAGAAAAACACCACTTAACATAATTACACACTTTACAAAGGGACCAATCAACACACCTGCAGTGTAATTGATAAACCTATGAAATAAATATTGAATGTGTCTTTTTTTTAGATTCAATATCACAAACAGAAAACATGATTTCATTTTGTTGTCGGTAAAAAAATAAAAAACCCAAAAAATAGTGGCTTCAACGGCAGAAGTTACTGTGATCATTCAAAAACCATGCTGATATGATCATAAAAAATAAAAAATTGTTATCTAATGAAAATATAAGCAAGATTGTGATACAACCCATAGATTTTTATTTTTTTTATTTTATTAAAGCCCAGTGATAAACAAATTCATATTATATCATTATTTTAAATCTCCTAAATAAACATCAGACTTTTGCTCAAAATAAAAATTGGTGTTCATAAAAAGCATTTTGTGACTGTGATTTTTTTTTTTTTTTTTAAACACTCTTGAGAAGAATCTAGAAAAATGTAAATATTATAAATATTGTAAAAACTATAAAACAGCATGTTTTGTGTCAGTGATGGCCATAAACACCATCCTTAATGAGAACTCTGGTCCACTGAATGGAAATTTAAGCTGACATGAAACATCCATGTCTCCACATGCTGTCCACAGTAGACACATTTAATGCATAAACTAAAATTAAATTAAAAATTTGAAAGCGCTTTTCAATGATGCCTGCTGTTAGCCAACAAAATTTTCCGGACCTATCATTGAATGCCTCCACATGCATTTGCTCATTTTATTATGTTGTTATTAATGCTTATTTATCTTTCCAAAGAGAACAAAGAAGGAGAAGTAAAAATAATATCCATACACCTACAGATTTCAATGGTCGAGCAAGTGTAACTCTAGGCTATTGAATATAAGAGTATGGGAAAAATAAATGATGGAATTTTGACAAATAACTGTGCCACATCAACACAAACATTATCCATGACATTTTTATAAAAAGTTACAATTTTATTTTTATATTATAAAATATGATTTAGTTTTGTTTGCATTAAGCTTATAAAATAAAAGTAATATAAAGTAAAATGTCTTTACCTATACCCATACAACTTGCCTCTAGTAACATTATGGCAGTAATTATCTGTGTGGTTGTGCAGTGAATTACGTTGGCACAACATGGCGCTGGGAAAATCCTTAAAAAATAAATTTTACTCATTCATGACACAGCCATTGGTGATCAGACAACGCCCCCTGGAATTTTGATTGTTGTATTCAAGAATTTGTTAAAATAATTTGAAGCTTGTGTGTGGAACAAACAACTCCCCCTTAGATATCCATAGAAAGCTAAGTAAAGAATGGTCAGAGTTAAATTTTCTTAAGGTAAGTAATGTATTCTCAGGTCCATTTAGATTTAGGTCTGAAAGCCATATTACATTTACATTATCAGAACTGGGCTTTGATTCGTAAAACCAGCTATGATAACTTGTCTAGTATATATTTATAATTTGTTATATTACATTGCAAGTTCTAAAGCTTGCTGATTATACAAAGCCCTGAGGATTTTATCATCCTGCAAAAGCAATTTAGGTAGGTTGCCCGAAAATTACCCAAATGTATTACATGCCTGTCAGAGGAATGGGGTCGGAGAAAGATATTTCCACTGCTCAGTGCCGTAGAATACATTGAATGAGATTACATGAAATTCTCATTAAAAAATGTACATAATTAAATATTTCTGATATCCACAATAATTGGGTTCAGAACAAGAATATTACTACATTTAGTACCAGATTACAAGTGGAGCTCTAAATATTGATGTTGTCTATTTGCGAGTGCGCAATAAATTAGAGCTCCACTTGTAATCTAGCCCTTAATAGGGCAAAATATAAATCTGCAAAGTACATGCATCAAATTGCAAACAGCTTGAATTATCAGGAAATGAGACAGAATGCTTTCTATTCAGTTACAGGCAATACATTATCATAAATGTACCTATAATTCGGTATATTGGAGATGTAGATAATTTTAATATTATTATTAATGGACCAGTAAACACAGTAGATTTGCATAATCAACAAATGCAAGATAATAAGACAATGCAATAGCACTCAGTCTAAACTTCAAATTAATTCTGACAATTTTAAAAGTTATGTCTAACTAGTCCCACAAACGCGATCTTGGTTATTTAAAAGTGCGCCATAAATTTCAAAATTGGGGGCCTGATCCGATAAAAATTGTCGCCCGCAAAAGCTGGTGACACCAATATTTGCGCTGGTTTGGTATCCTATATACGGCGTAACCTAGAAGTTACGCGCGTATATTTCTGCCGTCGCCCGTAGTTTTTTGGGCAATAGACAGGTATACCAAACCAGCGCAGTTTGGTATCCAATATACAGCGTAAGGACTTACGTGGCGAAAATGGAGAGATCCATTTTCACCTCGCCACAAAAAGCAGCCGTAAGAAGCCTTACGCTGACTATTGGAGCCCCGTAACTCCCTAAACTACCTGCTAAATAAAACCTAACACCTAACGCACGCGCAATGTCTATCTAGCTGTCACCCGCGATCTGCTAAATAAAACCTAACACCTAACGCATGCGCAATGTCTATCTACCTGTCAACCGCGATTCCCCGCCGCAATCCCTAATAAAGTTATTAACCCCTAAACTGCCGTTCCCGGACCCCGCCGCCATCTACATAAACTAACCCCCTACTGTGAGCCCCTAAAACCGCCACCATCTAACTGATCTATCCCCTAATATGAACCCCTTACACCGCCGCCATCTACCTTATCTATCCCCTAATCTGACCCCTTACACCGCCGCCACCTATATAAAAATTATTAACCCCTAATCTAATCCCCCTATACCGCCGCCAGCTATATTAATATTATTAACCCCTAATCTAATATCCAAAAAATAAAAAGCTCTATTAGCAGCCCTTAAAAGGGCCTTTTGCGGGGCTTTGCCCCAAAGTAAACAGCTCTTTTGCCCTATAACCTGCCCTCCCTACACCGCCGCCGCCTATATTAATAGTATTAACCCCTAATGTAAGCCCCTTACACCGCCGCCATCTATATTAAAATTATTAACCCCTAATTTAATCTACCTACCCCGCCGCCAGCTATATTATCTATATTAACCCTAAGTATATTATAGTTAATATAGTTATTACATTATATATATTAACTATATTAACCCTAATTATATTAGGGTTAATATAGTTAATATAGTTACTATAGTATTTATATTAACTATATTAACTCTATCTAACCCTAACACCCCTACCTAAATTCTTATTAAATAAATCTAATTCATATTATAAACTAAAATATTCCTATTTAAATCTAAATACTTACCTATAAAATAAACCCTAAGATAGCTACAATATAATTAATAATTACATTGTAGCTATGTTAGGGTTTATATTTATTTTACAGGTAAATTGTTAATTATTTTAACTAGGTATAATAGCTATTAAATAGTTATAGTTACCTAGTTAAAATAATTACCCAATTACCTGTAAAATAAATCCTAACCTAAGTTACAAATACACCTACACTATCAATAAATTAAATAAACTACAAATATCTAAACTAAAATACAATTAACCAATCAGCCAATCGGATTGAACTTGAATCTGATTGGCTGATTCAATCAGCCAATCAGATTTTTCTACCTTAATTCTGATTGGCTGATAGAATCCTATCAGCCAATCGGAATTCGACGGACGCCATCTTGGATGACGTCATTTAAAGGTACCTCATTCGTCATTCAGTCGTTGGCTGGGATGGATGCTCCGCATCGGCGGAGCGAAGAAAGAAGATTGAAGATGTCGCTTGATGGAAGATGCTGCCGGATGGAAGAAGACTTTGCTGCCGCTTTGATAAAGACATCGCCGGGATGAAGACTTCTTCTTTGCCGCTTGGATAAAGACATCGCCGGGATGAAGATTTCTTCTTTGCCGCTTGGATAAAGACATCGCCGGGATGAAGATTTCTTCTTTGCCGCTTGGATAAAGACATCGCCCGGATCTGATGAGGAGTTTGGCCCGGTTGGGTGAAGACAAGGTAGGGAGATCTTCAGGGGGGTAGTGTTAGGTTTTTTTAAGGGCGGTTTGGGTTAGATTAGGGGTATGTGGGTGGTGGGTTGTAATGTTGGGGGGTGGTATTGCGTTTTTTTTTTCAGGCAAAAGAGCAGTTTTCTTTGGGGCATGCCCCGCAAAAGGCCCTTTTAAGGGCTGGTAAGGTAAAAGAGCTTTGAACTTGTTTAATTTAGAATAGAGTAGGGCATTTTTTTTATTTTGGGGGTTTATTATTTTTTTAGGGGGCTTAGAATAGGTGTAATTAGCTTAAAAATCTTGTAATCTTTTTTTTATTTTTTGTAATTTAGTGTTTGTTTTTTTTGTAATTTAGTTTAGTTTATTTAATTGTATTTTAGTTTAGATATTTGTAGTTTATTTAATTTATTGATAGCGTAGGTGTAACTATTAGTAGGATTTATTTTACAGGTAAATTGGTAATTATTTTAACTAGGTAGCTATTAAATAGTTATTAACTATTTAATAGCTATTGTACCTAGTTAAAATAAATACCAAGTTACCTGTAAAATAAATATAAACCCTAAAATAGATACAATGTAATTATTAATTACATTGTAGCTATCCTAGGGTTTATTTTATAGGTAAGTATTTAGATTTAAATAGGAATATTTTCATTAATAATATTAATATTAGATTTATTTTAATACGAGTTTAGTTAGGGATGTTAGAGTTAGATAGGGTTATTATACTTAATATATATATAATATAATAACAATATTAACTATATTAACCCTAATATAATTAGGGTTAATATATTTAATATATATAATATAATAATTATATTAACTATATTAACCCTAATATAATTAGGGTTAATATAGTTAATATAGCTGGCGGCGGTGTAGGGGGATTAGATTAGGGGTTAATACATTTATTATAGGTGGCAACGGTGTAGGGGGATTTAGATTGTAGGCAAAAGAGCTGATTACTTTGTGACAAAGCCCCGCCAAAAGCCCTTTTAAGGGCTGGCAAAAGAGCAGTTTACTTTGGGGTAATGCCACGCAAAAAGCCATTTTCAGGGCTATTTGTAGGGTTAGACTTAGGTTTAGTGGTAGGGATAGTTTAGTATTTTAGGGGTTAAATAATTTAATATAGATGGCGGCGGGGTAGGGGGATTAAATTAGGGGTTAATAATTTTAAAATAGATGGCGGCGGGGTAGGGGCTCACTTTAGGGGGTAGGTAAGGTAGATGGTGGCGGGGTAGGGGCTCACATTAGGGGGTTATAGATTTAATATAGCTGGCGGCGGGGGTCCCAGAGCAGCGGTTTAGGGGTTAATAACTTTATTAGGTGGCGGCGGGGTACGGGAGCGGCGGTTTAGGGGTTAATAACTTTTTTTATTGTTAGGATAGTTAGGGGGGATAGCGGATAGAGGGTTAGACGTGTTGGGCTATGTTTAGGAGGCGTGTTAGACAGTGCGGGTGATTTCATACTTTAGTCAGGTTTTGTAGGTGCCGGCAGTTTCTAACGTGGCGCAAGTCACTGGCGACGCCAGAAATTTGTACTTACGCAGATTTCTGGACATCGCTGGTTTATCCAACTTACGGCACGTTAGCATCTGACAGCGCCGTATATAGGATAGCTCGAGTTGCGAGCTGAAACTGCGGGCGACGCGGGTTCCCTCGCTTGCGCCGCAAACTACGCCGTATATCGGATCGCGCCCCTATGTTCTCCACATAGCAAAATATGTTGTATTTATTCTTAAGGAGATATTTAAATATATATCTAATGGATTTTTGCACACACACATATATATATATATATATATATATATATATATATATATATATATATATATATATATATATAAATATATATATATATATGTATATATACACACACACATGATTATATATAGATATAGATATATGCAGATATATATAGGAATATCTATTTCAAAATACATAGAACATATTCTGCTATGTGGAGAACATTTGAATGTGAAATATTTACATTAAATACACAGTATAACACTTTAGTACATATGAATATTGCATAAGTATGTTTTAATCTACTTGATTGCAAAGGGCTTCAATGCGTACACATATTTACCATAAAGTAGAGAGCACACTCTGGTCATTATATCAACCACCTTTGATGTAGTGTAAATGGTTTCAGGTCTTACCCCGTCTTAAGACTGAGGACGGGGTAAGACCCGAAAACGTTTACATTACATATAATGTGGTTGATATAATGACCAGAGAGTGCTCTCTACTTTATGGCATATATATATATATATATATATATATATATATATATATATATATATATATATATATATATATATATACACATATATACATAGTTAGATATGTATATGTATGCATCTCTTTGTTAAAGCCTTCCAGTCCTTTTTTTCTAACACCTCATATCTTTGATCCTTTATAAAAAAAATCTGCAATATTTTTTTTAATTTTTATTAGATAGTATTATTATAAATTAACTTGTTAATGTGTTTTTGATGTGTTTTGTGACACTTTTTTTATCACTTTATACAGAGCTCTGAATCGCGGTAATTATCATCATGTAAATCCCAATTGTTTACTTTCAACTTCTAATACAAGCTGAATTTAACTAGCGTGTAAGCAGCCTCTAAAACCCGATATCGCTTGGGCGCAAACTAAAATGCTCCACTCAGTGGCTAGAACTAGTAGCACAGAGGATAAGCAAATTTTAGTACTCAACAGTTCTCAATAATTATTCATAGACAAGCCAAGGGTCAAAACCAGAGGTACAGTCCAGAAGCAGATATCATTGTAGGAGGACAAGTTAAGTACATAGGCGAGGATACAATTACAAAGTTTACAAACTAGAAAGTCAGTTCAAAGAACATGTATCTTAACAGGGTAAAATATAGTGATAGTGTGGTAAATAAGATAGTGTGGTCAAGAAACTTTGCCAAGGTCAATATTAGGGAAACAAGCCAGGAACATGAACCCTTTGGTCTCCACACAAAAATAGCCTAGCACTGAATAGGAGTCTAAGATGACCTTTTAACCTTATAAGGCTTAGGACAAAAGGCAAGGCCAGTGGTAATTTCCAATCAAAGGACATAAAATAGTGCTAACTAGCTCACAGTACCTTTAATAAAAGTCCAAATACACACAGACAGCATTCAGGGAGCCGTCCACACTAATTAAATTTATTTAGTGTGTCCCTGGCTCCTGCAGCAACAGGCCTCATTCTTCTATTGTGCCATACCCTACTGAGGCTCTGAATGGCATGGCCCCTAGCACGTTGTACAGCCTGGACAACCTCACACTGAGTAGCTCTCCTCAAGTAATTGAAGCATGGCTCCAGACGCACAAAAGATCATTACAGAGATCTTTGTAAAAGCATGTACATTCGAAGAGACCCATATGTTTACACATACAATATATATTTTTTTCAGTGATTTGAGATTCATATATTTCAACACTTTGAGTGGAGCCCCATTTACAAAGTTGTCAACTTGATTGCTTTTCAGAAAGCGAATCTTTCTTCCATTGCTTGCTCCTAACAAAGTGGCTCCATTAGCCAAAGTTATTTTAAAACAGTCAAACTTTAGTATCACTTTAAAATCAAATATAATTGATTGATAACTTTAAGGCTGTGATTGGCAGGATAATGTAAATATATCATTCCATTGACTTGCTTATAAATTAAGGCATAATCCAACATAACTCAAAAGGTGTCAGGGACATCAATGTCTCTATGTGTAAAATATGAGACAGCACAAAGAATATAACATTAAACTGAGTCTCCTAGTATAACAAAAAAGTGGAGAGTAGTAAAAAGTTTCAACACTCCAGGGATGACCCGAAGCCATGAGGTTAGTGGCTGCAGTGCTTAGCTGATCTCATTGTACAGCATAAATATACATTTCTGGTAGAGTCTGAAGTCCACACATTGGTATAAAGACCCTTTAACTAGCCTTAATCTTCTTGCAGGGATGATCGATGCCCATTCTTTATTTCCAAGTTCTCTTACTGTATGTCCATGAAGAAGCCTAAAGATAGACATGTCCATTATATAAGCTAGATATATTTTAGGCCACCTATCAATTTCTATTATATTTGTTACCTAAGAGTTTGTGTATGTTATTGACACATCATGATGTTATTGTGTATTTACTCATAGATGGATTGATTGAACTAATGGTAAAAGCTTATTCCCCATAAAAAAGGATGTGAGCAATCTAGTGAGTATCTGCATACAGATTTCTTTTTTTTTTTATTTCTTTTTATTGGAGACTCGATTAAATGTAAAATAAAAGGTATTAACAGCTTAAGTACAGAGATTTTTGTAGACAAAATTGTACAAAAAGAGATCAATGTGATAAGACAATAATACAATATCATAATAGTTTACATCTTATATGTATGTTCAAGTTTCATGTATGTCCAAGTTTCATTAATTCAAAATGTCTAAGTAGTATAAGGTTCTCCCAAAAGAAATTAAAATAGACATTGTACAGAATCATATATTGATGAGAAATAAAAGGAGGTACAATACCTCAAATAAGTGTCTCTTATTAGTATTTTTTAAAAAACAAACAAACAAACAAACAAACATAACAATAACAACAACGACTAACAAAAATGAAGTTAGGCACCAATCCATCAATATTAAATCATGAAGGATCATGATAGGGTAGAGGAAGTGAGAAAAGAAAAAAGAAGAAACCTCACCTTCCCATCTCTGAATATGCAACTTACTCCATGCAATTTGTTTACACTATGTTTTCAAGAACCATTCCCTCTTCTGTCTGAGTAATTGATGATAATCCCTGATCTCTATATAGTACTTCTCATTCACCCCATAGTGAGGCCAACAGCATTATTTCATGCTGAACAAATGGCTTAAGAATTTTAATCTGGAGGGTTGGCGAGAATGTTTCAATAAAGCACTGCTATTTTTAATAACAGTATTGAGTCTGCATTTAGGGGCATATTTATCAAAGTGCGAGCAGACATGATACGATGTAGAGTATCATGTCTGCTGCACATCAATAAATGCCGACAGCATACGCTGTCAGCATGCATCATTGCACAAGCAGTTCACCAGAACTGCTTGTGCAATACCGCCCCCTGCAGATTTGTGGCCGCTAGCATGGGGTGTCAATAAAACCGATCGTATTCGATTGGGTTGATTTCCGTCCGCCGCCTCAGAGCAGGTGGATAACTTATGGAGCAGCGGTCTTTAGACCGATGCTTCATAACTTGTTTTTCCGGCGAGCGGGGCATCAAGCTCCATTCAGAGCTTGATAATTCAGCCCCATATTATGCAATTTTACATCAAGCTGTTAAATTAAATAATTTACACTTAAATTGTGCTATTGTTGGTGCTTTTTTCGATATCCAGAGACAAAGTATACAATGTCTTGCGATCGATACAATTAGTGTGAGTATATTGTGGAGAGTTTTACATGAATTGTCCCACTGGAAAAGACAGATTTTAGCAGCATCTAATGTCATGTGTAACTGTAAAGTGATATTTATCCAGTATTGTAATTAACTCCAGAAATGCCCAATCAAAGGACATTTGTAAAAATAGTATGAAAAACTAGGAGCCCCACTACAACAATTAATAAAACAAATTGGATGCATTTGATTCCATTTGGAAAGAAATCCTGGAGTAATATAATCTTTATACAACATTCAAATCTGTGCTTCTTTGAGTGAAACAGCTAAAGAGGATGGATTAACCCTCTCCAAACTGTGTACAGCATTGTATATGAGTTGGCCAGTGAATGGGCAGTTGGTTGCTTCGTAACAACACTTTTCGAAACAGTTTTTTTTTCTTTAATCTTTTTTTGTATCTTTCATTTCAACATCCTTAGCCTCTTAAAAATTCATATGGTCCTCTTTCATAAAGATTTACCTGGCTTTTCATGCAGATTTTTTCAGTGGTTAAGTTTTACGCATGATACATTCCTAGTCTATTAAAAAGTTAAATTACATTTTTAAACTATCAGAAGTATGTCCGAAATATGATTGAAAACAAGCCAAAATATGATTGGAAACAAGCCAAAATATGATTGGAAACAAGTTAAAAAAAGATAATTATAAAATTTTACAAACTAGTACAAAATTGTTAATTGCATGCCATGAAATGCATAGTGCATCAAAAAATACATAAGATAGCATAAATGGAAGTAACCAAATTTTTTACATACATAAAATATTATAACACACTTATGTAGTCTACGCATAAAGATACAAGCATCAGATGGGTTTGGTGCTAATATACAAGTTTTAACTTGATTTTAATGACTAGTGTTGCATTTTCTGCTAGAGTGTAATATATGTCCAAATGCATGAATTACAGGTTGCTGTTATTTCGATTAATTGCTTTTTGAATAATCATAAGAAAATCATAAAAAATAGGTTGTGCATTATTGGAAAACAAGCATACAATCACATAATAGATCTTTCTGAAACATGATTATACTGTATTCATTTTAAAAGATTATTTATAGTTATTCAATTATGAACTCCGATCAGTTGCTCTACTGTCTAACTCTTTAAGAAGCTATATGTCCAAAAAATGTTGACAATCAAATGATAGAACAAATGTTCTCCTTCACATTTGACTACCCTGACAATAGCACATATTATTATATGTTTTGAAGGTTACACTTTTTCTATTTTGAATGTACATTCATTATTTGTTTAGAACAAATACATGAAACCAACAATAATTAAATGTTTTAAACAAACCATCTTAAGCATTCATCTAATGAGATTTGTGCAAAAGAGGAGGGATGGTTGCAACCTGCAAAAAGTATATCACAAAGCAGGTCTAATCCATTTTTCAAATGAAAATATTATTTTTAGTTATGTATCAGTGACAAGAATTACCCAGCCTAATTGCACATTAATTGCAAAAATAAGTGAAAAAACACTTATTTGATTTGTATAACATTTGCCCTTCTGGGTAAACAGAACTTCGTATTTATCAAGCATTAAAAAAAAAAAATTCCATGAATTTGATGTGCATAAAAATAATGGATGTGAAGTTGAAAAAAGATCTAGTAATTATTGTGTTTGGAAACTCTAAAGCAAAAACTCTTTCCTTAGTATAGAAAAGTACAAGATTGTAAACTCATCTTAAGGTTTGCATTTTTATATGGCTACTATATTATTGCATCGATCAAAAAACAAGGACTACTCCGCTCATGTATAAGTAAAACTTCACTTTTATTACTTGGTTAAAAATAGGAGACAGCAGCCAACCTGTAGAATACAACAAATAGATGTACAGCACAACAGGCTTACACATTTTGTCATTCCTACGTATTCATAGCCTAACATATGTAAACTTCCTAGATTCTAAAATACACTTAAAAATGTTCCTATTGGTTAAAAGGAAGGGGTGCATCATATTACATTTGCATAAATGGATTTACCAGGTAGCTAAATATTTAATCCTTAATAGGAAAAAGGTTTAAAGTGTTATTATTAGTATTGATATATAAGAAACTTACGGCTAGATTTAGAGTTTTGTCGGTAACGACCCGCGTAGCTAACGCTGGCTTTTTTCTGGCCGCACCTTTAAAATAACTCTGGTATTGAGAGTCCACAGAATGGCTGCGTTAGGCTCCAAAAAAGGAGCGTAGAGCATATTTAACGCAACTTCAACTCTCGATACCAGAGTTGCTTACGGACGCGGCCAGCCTCAAAAACGTGCTCGTGCACAATTCCCCCATAGAAAACAATGGGGCTGCTTGAGCTGAAAAAAAACCTAACACCTGCAAAAAAGCCGCGTTCAGCTCCTAACGCAGCCCCATTGTTTGCTATGGGGAAACACTTCCTATGGCTGCACCTAACACCCTAACATGTACCCCGAGTCTAAACACCCCTAACCTTACACTTATTAACCCCTATTCTGCCGCCCCCGCTATCGCTGACCCCTGCATATTATTTTTAACCCCTAATATGCCGCTCCGTAAACCGCCGCTACTTACATTATCCCTATGTACCCCTAATCTGCTGCCCCTAACACCGCCGACCCCTATATTATATTTATTAACCCCTAATCTGCCCCCCACAACCTCGCCTCCACCTGCCTACACTTATTAACCCCTAATCTTCCGACCGGACCGCACCGCTATTATAATAAAGTTATTAACCCCTAATCCGCCTCACTAACCCTATAATAAATAGTATTAACCCCTAATCTGCCCTCCCTAACATCGCCGACACCTAACTTCAATTATTAACCCCTAATCTGCCAACTGGAGCTCACCGCTATTCTAATAAATGTATTAACCCCTAAAGCTAAGTCTAACCCTAACACTAACACCCCCCTAAATTAAATATAATTTTAATCTAACGAAATTAATTAACTCTTATTAAATAAATTATTCCTATTTAAAGCTAAATACTTACCTGTAAAATAAATCCTAATATAGCTACAATATAAATTATAATGATATTATAGCTATTTTAGGATTAATATTTATTTTACAGTTAACTTTGTATTTATTTTAACCAGGTACAATAGCTATTAAATAGTTAAGAACTATTTAATAGCTAAAATAGTTAAAATAATTACAAATTTACCTGTAAAATAAATCCTAACCTAAGTTACAATTAAACCTAACACTACACTATCAATAAATTAATTAAATAAAATACCTACAATTACCTACAATTACACCTAACACTACACTATCAATAAATAAATTAAATACAATTCCTACAAATAAATACAATGAAATAAACTAACTAAAGTACAAAAAATAAAAAAGAACTAAGTTAAAAAAAAAAAAAATATTTACAAGCATTAGAAATATATTACAACAATTTTAAAATCGGAATTAAGGTAGGAATATTCTGATTGGCTGATGGAATCAGCCAATCAGAATCAAGTTCAATCCGATTGGCTGATCCAATCAGCCAATCAGATTGAGCTTGCATTCTATTGGCTGATCGGAACAGCCAATAGTATGCGAGCTCAATCTGATTGGCTGATTGGATCAGCCAATCGGATTGAACTTGATTCTGATTGGCTGATTCCATCAGCCAATCAGAATATTCCTACCTTAATTCTGATTGGCTGATAGAATCCTATCAGCCAATCGGAATTCGAGGGACGCCATCTTGGATGACGTCATTTAAAGGAACCGTCATTCGTCATTCAGTCGTCAGCCAGGATGGATGTTCCGCGTCGGAGGTCTTCAGGATGCTGCCGCTCCACTCCGGATGGATGACGATAGAAGATTCCGCTTGGATGAAGACTTCAATCGGATGGAAGACCTCTTCTGCCCCGCTTGGATGAAGACTTCTACCGGATGGAGGACCTCTTCTTGCTCCGCTTGGATGAAGAATTTGGCTCGGCTGGGTGAAGACGACTCAAGGTAGGGAGATCTTCAGGGGCTTAGTGTTAGGTTTATTTAAGGGGGGTTTGGGTTAGATTAGGGGTATGTGGGTTGTAATGTTGGAGGGGGTATTGTATGTTTTATTTTACAGGCAAAAGAGCTGAACTTCTTGGGGCATGCCCCGCAAAGGGCCCTGTTCAAGGCTGGTAAGGTAAAAGAGCTTTGAACTTTAGTAATTTAGAATAGGGTAGGGCATTTTTTATTTTGGGGGGCTTTGTTATTTTATTAGGGGGCTTAGAGTAGGTTTAATTAGTTTAAAATTGTTGTAATATATTTCTAATGTTTGTAAATATTTTTTTATTTTTTGTAACTTAGTTCTTTATTTTTTGTACTTTAGTTAGTTTATTTCATTGTATTTATTTGTAGGAATTGTATTTAATTTATTTATTGATAGTGTAGTGTTAGGTTTAATTGTAGGTAATTGTAGGTATTTTATTTAATTAATTTATTGATAGTGTAGTGTTAGGTTTAATTGTAACTTAGGTTAGGATTTATTTTACAGGTAAATTTGTAATTATTTTAACTATTTTAGCTATTAAATAGTTCTTAACTATTTAATAGCTATTGTACCTGGTTAAAATAAATACAAAGTTACCTGTAAAATAAATATAAATCCTAAAATAGCTATAATATAAATATAATTTATATTGTAGCTATATTAGGATTTAATTTACAGGTAAGTATTTAGCTTTAAATAGGAATAATTTATTTAAGAAGAGTTAATTAATTTCGTTAGATTAAAATTATATTTAACTTAGGGGGGTGTTAGTGTTAGGTTTAGACTTAGCTTTAGGGGTTAATACATTTATTTGAATAGCGGTGAGCTCCAGCCGGCAGATTAGGGGTTAATAATTGAAGTTAGGTGTCGGCGATGTTAGGGAGGGCAGATTAGGGGTTAATACTATTTATTATAGGGTTATTGAGGTGGGGGTGAGGCGGATTAGGGGTTAATAACTTTATTATAGTAGCGGTGCGGTCCGCTCGGCAGATTAGGGATTAATAAGTGTAGGCAGGTGGAGGCGACGTTGAGGGGGGCAGATTAGGGGTTAATAAATATAATATAGGGGTCGGCGGTGTTAGGGGCAGCAGATTAGGGGTACATAGCTATAATGTAGGTGGCGGCTCTTTGCGGTCGGCAGATTAGGGGTTAATTATTGTAGGTAGCTGGCTGCGACGTTGTGGGGGGCAGGTTGGGGTTAATAAATATAATATAGGGGTCGGCGGTGTTAGGGGCAGCAGATTAGGGGTACATAAGTATAACGTAGGTGGCGGTCGGCAGATTAGGGGTTAAAAAAATGTATTTGAGTGTCGGCGATGTGGGGGGGCCTCGGTTTAGGGGTACATAGGTAGTTTATGGGTGTTAGTGTACAGTAGTCAAGAGCTTTATGAACCGGCGTTAGCCCAGAAAGCTCTTAACTACTGACTTTTTTCTGCGGCTGGAGTTTTGTCGTTAGATTTCTAACGCTCACTTCAGACACGACTCTAAATAGCGGTAGCCTAAAACCAGCGTTAGGAGCCTCTAACGCTGGTTTTCACGGCTACCGCCAAACTCCAAATCTAGGCCTTAGAACAGACAAGAATGTGAATTATAAAGTACAAGCACTTTTTTCATTAATAGAAATCGAAATACTGAATCACACACTGAATAATTACAGTGTCTGGTGAAGTTTCTAGTAACTTCTAATCAGGAAAAATATATATTTGCTTGAATAAAGTTTGCCTAAAAAGGTTCTACTGATGTTACTAATTAAACAAGAAATGTATTGAACATCGAGATAGACATGACCTTTGAGACTGTAATATTATATATCAATGTAAACCTTATCAATGTAAACTTTAATTATGGTGTGTCATTCAAAACTTAGAACATTCAAATGATTAAACATTCAACATGAATCTCATAAATGCTGGACCAGAGTGTCAAAGAGCCCCAAAGGTGACTAGGGAATATAAACTTTAACTCCCAATAATTAATTATGTCAAATCTGGAATTTAAGCCCTCTGGCACTCGGGTCTTTAAACAGAACATCCAGAATATTTCCCTCTTCGCCAGTAGCCTGTCAATTTCACTACCTATTTTGGGTTTGTTTACTCTCTCAATTGCACACAACTTTAGTGTGTCTAATCTACCTTCATGTTTCTCAACAAAGTAGCGTACAAGTGGTGTAGATGATTTACCCTGACTTATGGTTTAGAAATGCTCCCACATTTTAGATGTATGTCCCTCTATGTATTGGACCCCACATAACTGGCATCTGATCATATATATCACTTGTGCTGTTAAGTCAAACCTTTCACCTGTTGTGAATGAAGTGAAGGTCTTAGTCTTATCCATGTATTTGCATGGTCTGCATTTTTTGCGACCACATCCATACATTCCTAAACTACTCAGCCAAGACCTTAAGGAAATCAGTTTTTCTTTTAATTGTGTGGGTGAGAGTAATGATCCCAAAGTGGGACATTTTCTTGAGCTGCATCTTAGACCATTTTTAACTAAGTCAGTTAGCCTATCATCGGCATCAAGGATTGGAAAATGTTTACGTATAATTGATGCAATTTCTGGGAACTGTGTACTATAACTTGTAAAGGAATTACCACCCTTGAACTCCTTTTGTGTTATCTTTTCCCATGTAAGAGGGAGTTCCCTGAGATTAGTTTTCTATATACCTTTGTGTAGATTTTTCCTGTCACAGAACCCATTAAAGTCAAATCCAAGTAATTAATGTTTGTAGGATGACTTTTAAAGCTAAATCAAAGGCCAATCTGATTTAGATTTAATTCCTCCACAAAACAAACTATCTCTTTCTGAGGACCACTCCACATAAATAGGAGATCATCAATTAATCTACCATATGACTGTATATACTTTTGGTAGGGATTTCTATCTCCAAAGATGTGGAAAAATACCCCACAACTTAAAAATAGCTTGGCGTATGATGGGGCAAATGTTGCACCCATCGCTGTTCCACATCTCTGGAGATAGAAAACCCCCTGAAACTGAAAAAAAATATGGGTGAGCAGAAATCTCACCACCTCCAATACAAATTTTTGAAAGCCATCAGTATAGTCTGTAAAATTCTTGAGAAAGAAGGCTATAGCTTTTATTCCCTCTTCATGGGGAATCGAAGAATATAAAGATATTACATCCATTGTTATCCAGGAATATGTCACTTTCCAATTCAGACTTTCCATTATATTTAAAACATGTTTAGTATATCTAATGTAAGATAGTAGTATTGTTACCAGTGGTTGTAGTAAAGTTTCTAGACACTGGGATAGGTGCTCTAATAGAGACCCTATCCCAATGACTATTGGACGTCCCTGTATGTTACTTAAGGATTTGTGTATCTTAGGAAGGTGATGGAACAGGGGTATCCTCTGATTTTTCACATTCAAATACTCAGCTGTATTCTTATCCAAGAACCCCTGCTCCACCCCCTCATCCAAAATGTGCAACAGTTCCTCTCTGAACCATATAGCTGTCATTATTATTTAGTTGCCTAAGGGCTTCTTCAACATATACCTCTTTATCAAGGACAACAACAGTTCTGCCCTTGTCTGCATCCTTTATCACAATATCTGTTTTTTCTTGTAAAAGCTTGAGGGCCCTCCTCTCTTTTCCATTTAAGTTATGTTCACTCTGTACTATTGTAGTATTTAATTTTGTAAGGTCATGTTCTACTATGTTGAAAAAAGTTTCAATTATGGGCACCCCTGCTATGTATTGGATAAAACTTTGATTTTGGTTTAAAGGATTGACCCTTGTTAATATGCCCATGCCTAGCTAGTTCATTGGTTTTCAAAGTTTGACGTGCCACCACATCGCAAGATTCCTGGAAAATAATTTAGCTACCTGGTAAATCCAATTAGGCAAATGTTATATGATGTGCTCCTTCCTTTTAACCAATAAGAAAGTTTTTAAGTGAATTTTAGAATCTAGGAAGCTAACACATGTTAGGCTATGAATATGGCGGAACGCCGAAATGCATAAGCCTGTTGTGCTGCGCATCTATTCTTTGTATTCTACAGGTTGGCTGCTGTCACCTATTTTTAATTAAGTAATAAAAGTGAAGTTTTACTTATACATGAGTGGAGTACTCCTTGATTTTTGATGGATGTACTATGAAACGGCACTCTAAAGATCATGTGAGTTACGCTTACTGGATTGGAGATCTAGATACACGCCCTCTTTGTGATGTCACAACTCCGGAGCCATTGAGACATCGGGACTCAAGGAATTGAATGATGAGAAGCCAGGTATCTGGCTTGAAACGGAGGAGCAGCGGAGCGATTGGCCACAGTGACTGAGATATAGAACCAGCACTTTTGTCCCGTATGGTCGCAGGAGATAAAGGTACCGATTGACACCCAGGGAGGTATGTGTGAAACCACTGACAAATAGAGTAGAACATATGGTGTGTGATCATAGCGCTCCAGGGAAGTTTAACTCTCTGTCATCCAGTCACTTGAGGTGCAGGGTTATTGAACCTAGGATCTACACAAGTGCTTATAACTCCAAGGGATCCTTTGGTACTATGCAGAGGGTGCAAGAAATACATGCCTTTAAAAAAATAAAAAAATATTTATCTTGACCCAAACTGAATTTTGCATTTGACTTACAGACTATAACGTATTTAGTTTGTCTCACACATCCCCCTTTTTTCTTTACTATATTACTATATAATTGCAACTTATTATACTCGTCTAAAAATGCAATAAAACTACATAGGCCTACTGAAAAAAAGCATAGTAGGGATGGTGTCAAGCTTGTGCTTATTCAGATTGATTGCCCAAATGATCAAAATGTCACCGGGCCAGACAGGATAAACTTTTATGACAGTCACAGAGGCTGCCCTTAGGGAATTATTTAAAAAAAGGGTTTGTCCCTGCAAGTTGTGAGAAGTATCTTATAGAAAGAAATGGAGCCTAATGAATTGGGAAACTTTGCTTGGGAGAGCAAAGTTAACAGGGGTCAGAGGACGCGCTTTAAAAATGAAATTCTGCAGTCATTGCAAATCACATTACTTTTTTATGAGAGTAATAAAACATTTTGCATTTTTTGACACAATCTCGCCACCTTTCAGATCTACTGGGGGGAAAATGTTTAGAGAATACGCAATTTCAGTTACTAGCATGGAATGTCCCTGTTCAGCCCAGTAGCAGAGTAAGGGTAACTCGTTTTAAAATTTGGAAAACTATAAGGTTTGAATTTAGTATTATAAATATGAATTACACTATGTTTTTTGTTGTTGTTATTGTTGTTGTATGTGCAGTGTAATTAAATAGCTTTTCCTGAATGATTTCAAAACAAATTTAGTTTTTTCCATAAAAAATGGATAATTGGGTCCTGAATCTGTGACCTTATGGATAGTTGATGTGGGTTTTATATGGTGGTAGATACATTGGTGTATGCTGCAGGTCTAGGGTCTATGAAGTTCAAGATGGCCGAATTTAAAGGGACATGAAACCCAAAATTTTTCTTTCATGATTCAGATAGAGAATACATTTTTAAACATCATTCCAATTTAATTCTATTATCAAATTTGCATTATTCTTTAGATAGCTCTTTTGAAGAAACAGCAATGCACATGGGTGAGCCAATCATACGAGGCATTTATGTGCAGCCACCAATCAGCAGTTACTGAGCCTATCTAGATATGCTTTTCAACAAATGATATCAAGAGAATTAAGCATAGTACATCAAATAAGTAAATTGAAAAGTTGTTTAAAATTGCATGATCTTTCTAAATCATGAAAGACGAAATTTGGGTTTCATGTCCCTTTAAAGGAAATATGTAGTTGGGCTCCAAAACTATTCCCTTAGCAGTTTAAATAAAGTAAATATTTTGACATATGAAATCACTATACACTAATCATGAACCACATACCCAGTTACTGTTCTTTTAAGACATTTATAAGTTAGAATTTTATTTTTAATGAAATAATGAAGCAGAAAAGTGTAGAAAAGTGACTTGAAAAAAAAAGATGCAAAACCAAGGTAAAAATGATAAAATTGGAGGCTTGTAATGCAGAAGATTTAAATCACAGGCAAATTATACTCTTTAGAAACAACTAATAAGAGAGGCAAAAAAGCCCACACTTAAAAAGCAAAGACTACATATATAGCACTCACGGGGTTGTGAATGTAACTGTCATGCAAATGGAACACTGTGTATGCCAGACAACTATAATTGTAAAATAAAGTCTTGGATGTGTTTATGTGACTGTGAAAGATTAAAATATAACTTTTATTGTGGATACTCAATAAAATTGTAAGTTACCAACTTAAAAACACTCTTAGGGGCCTATCTATCAAGCTCCGAAAGGAGCTTGACGGCCCGTGTTTCTGGCGAGTATTTAGACTCGCCAGAAACAGCAGTTATGAAGCAGCGGTCACAAAGACCGCTGCTCCATAACCTGTCCGCCTTCTCTGAGCAGGCGGACAGACATCGCCGGAAATCAACCCGATCGAGTACGATCGGGTTGATTGACACCCCCTGCTGGCGGCCCATTGGCCGCGAGTCTTCAGGGGGCGGCATTGCACCAGCAGCTTTTGTGAGCTGCTGGTGCAATGCAGAATATGGAGAGCGTATTGCTCTCCATATTCAGTGAGGTCTGGCGGACCTGATCTGCACTGTCGGATCAGGTCCGCCAGACCTTGTTAAATAGAGGCCTTTGGAGCCTGTCATAGTAGTACTATTGGTATTGGGAATCAAGATGGATGAGAGTACTGAGGTGGGTGGAGAATAAATGCCAGAAGTAATACCACCTCCGACAATTGGTTATAAACTAATTGTATAATACAATAGCTTTTGATTATTCTGATATAGACACACTAAGATGGAGAAAACAACTTAGGGAATATTATGCACAATAGGTATAATCTTTATTTAATGTGGAGCCACTATGGTATGCTTACTTGTAAGTTTATAATATTAACATTCCCCTGTTTGAAAATAGTGAGTGCTAATTTTGTCAGTTATCCAAGATACCCTGTCATCAAATTCAACTGAGAATTATTCTAAGGTACATTTTATGCCATATTGTGGCTAGTTATAGTAGTAGGTCTCTGTGTTAATTGCACTTAATGACAGGTAATCCTGACCTAATTAATCAACCAGGGTGTTGGAAAGATAAGTCGAAACAAAAACTAATACCTATAATATGAAAGGGTTTCTACATTATAGTTAAAGCGTCAGTTAAAGTACCGGTGCATTATTGTGTCAAATTCAACATCTAACTGTAATAGATAAGCTTAGGTGTGCGTATATAAGCTGCCAATGTCAATTTAAATATACACACACTATGTTGTTAGGTAGCGTGCCGATTATGAATATATTATTTATTGTCACCACTTAATATATAAAATGAGCAGCTGAATGACAATAACTAAAGTCTCCTAAAGAGAGAACAGTGATGTATCCAATTGCTCGGTTGCAATATGTTTGAAAAACTATATAGACGCGTTGTGTCGAATTACGTGCTTTACCAGAACGGTTACTGTTGCAATTAACATTGATTGTTATTATACCACTATAAGTAATACAACACTAAGTAATAAAAAAGGCTTACAGTATTCCGTTCTGCTATAAATATATCTATATAGTGCAAAGTATTAGTTGCTTGTAACTGCCGAGTGGCAACCGGCACAACTTATTAGCTGCTTATAAATAACAGTTACCTTGCGTTTACCTTATTCACATACTCCCACCGTTAATACAATATTAAACTTATATGACCCATGAACAACTAAGACTCAGGGCAGCCTAAGGCAATCTAAAAATACAGGAGCTCCAATGACTCCTCACCATTACCCTAACGTCCCTAACATGTTTCACCTAACCGGCTTTTATTTACTACATAGCACCACATTCTAGTTAGTAAGTAGAGCGTCCAAGCTCTCTCGAACTATAGGTAAATTGAGTGGTGTATATATTCAGTTTGCCGTAGTAGTGCCATTGGTCCTCTTTCTTTGTGTTTAAATTATACTCTTTGTTGAAGAGAATACCTAAGTAGGTACAGCGTGCACATGACTGGTAACTATGGTAATAGTGTTTGCACAATGTACAGATTTGTTAAAATTATTCTTAAATAACTGATGCCATATATTGCCCCAGACACATGGAGCTACCTACCTGCTTTTCAACAAAAACTACTAAGAGAACGAAGGAATTGGATAATAAAATGGAAAGCTTTTATAGTTGTACACTTTTGTCTGAATCATGACAGAAAAATGCTGGGTTTCTTGTCCCTTTAAGTGATATTAAATAGTATTTCTAAAGGAAAAATCAAACCATATGATTTAAAACACCAGTAGTTGGTTTAATACATAGCCAATTATACTATTGCCTGTGAAATTCTGCCACATACAGAAATCAAAACCATTGTAGATGTTTTTAAAAATAACATATTTATTAAACATTATGTGTCAGATAACAAGTCTTGCACTATTTAGCACTTTTGCTCAAGCACAAACAATGAAAGAAGTAAATTTAAACACACACAAGTTAGCATATGTATTTCAAGTTGAAAGTAAATTGTTTGTGTGCTAGCGAAATCTGAAGCACACTAACTTCCGGACTTCATATATCACGACCACGCTAACTTCTTGTCCCCATAGACTTTAATGTACAGTGTAACTTAAAAAAAAATGTTAGACCTACAGCACTAACTCGAAGTGAGTAATAAATATTTTACATTCCTATGTTCTTAACATAGGATAAAAATATTTAGAAATGCAAAGAACAGTTTCTTCTAAGTGAAGGACATTGAAATCTAAATTATTTACAGTAAAAAACATTATTCATATTAATTTTCATTAAAATTATTTTTCTTGTTTTTTGGTATTTGAGTGGAGATGGCTCAAAAGTATATATGTAAGACTTTATTTTAATGTACGTTACACCAGCTCACCGCTAACGTAAACAGCGCTGGTATTGAGGTGAGATGTGGAGCAAAATTTTGCTCTACGATCACTTTTTTGCAGTTAACGCCGGGTTTGTAAAAACCCGTAATACCAGCGCTGTCTGTAAGTGAGCATTGAGCATAAACTGCACGTTAGCACTGCACCCCTCATAACGCAAAACTTGTAATCTAGCCGTTAGTAAATAAATAAATAAAATGTATCTGAAATAACTCTGGGTGACTTGAACAAAAATTAAATATAGAAGAGCCACATTCAAAAAAATTTTTTGCATGAAAAAGCTTAAGTTAAAGCTGCTTATTTTGTTTTTAAAAGTCATAAAACTGGTCCATGGGATAAGGAACATTCCCACATATAATGGTTGACAATGCCACACCCAAAAACAATAAAACATAATCACAGAATTATCTGTTCACCAAAAAACATAAATAAAATCTTTAAAACACATTAAAATACTTTCTTTTATAAGAAAAAAAACAAATTTTTAATGGTCCTTTAAGCGTTTTAAATTTAAAAAATGTTAATTACAAAAATACACAAAGTTTAATAAGTTCTTAATTGTGCACATCGCATGAACTGATATAGAGCCAGATTGCGAGTGGATCGCTATCTTTAAATTAATAGCGCTGTTTAAATTACTGAAAATTAATTTGTGCGAACTTGCAGTAATTTACGCTCCCCATATTTTCTCTAGGCGGCATTGAGCGGCAATGTCTGCTCATATTACAATTTGAAAGTAAATGTGAATGCTAAAATGCAATCGCATTTAACGCTAAAACTGTTTACACAACCTGAAAGGTTTCATAAATAGTTTGGCTGAGGGAAACAGTTACACTAAAATATTCTATTAACCACCCTAACCACCACACCCCAACATCACAAACTACCTCATTACACTATAAACCCCTAAACCACCACAATCCCCATTGCAAACTACCCCTCTACACTATTAACGCCTGAAATGCCAAAACCCCATTGCAAATTACTCATCTACAATATTAACCCCTATACCGCCACAACTCAGCACAAACTACACCTCTACACTATTAAAGGGACACTAAACCTTGGCAAAAACTTTATTTGAAACGAAAAAAACATATTTATAAATCATATTGTTAATATGCTTTAATTAAAAAATATTAACTGTTTACTGTATATTCATTGCAGAAAATTAATATATTTCCAAACCCACACTTACTAGTTTCGATCGCCGTAACCAATTGTGCCTGATAACCTGTGTTATCAATATGGCCGTAATCCGCCGTACTGCGCATGCGCTTTATTTTTGCGCGTCATCCAAAACGTCACCAGCCTTTTCATCTGCAGACCGCAGTAATCGAGCATTCTCAACAGATGTTTCAGCGTTCTCGAGCAGGTAAGTTGTGAGCTTAGCAGCGATAATACCCCTAGTAATAACGAGCATATATACAATATCTCAAGCATCTAAATATCTTAAAAACATCTATCTTGATCTTGAAATAACTAATAGCTAGCGACCCTACTCGCAAATAATTCCCCTGGAAGTAACGAGCATTCAGAATTAATATTTTTAAATGTTTAAATAATTTGATGAAAGAAACTCATATTTAAATTTAATATATTATTAATTTAAAATTGACAAGATATATTATTATATACCGTTAAATGTAAATGCAATTCAATACATATTTTACCTGTAAAATGATGTCTCCTGCAACACACGAACTCAATGCAGCAAGCTTGGAATGGAATGAATACTAACATTTCAAACAATAGCTTGCTTATCTAGTTCGTGTGTTGAGAAGAGACGTGCAAAAAACACCCATAAATTAGGGATAGAAATAAGAATTTAGAATTGCTTTATCAAGCTGGGATCGTAAAACAGACTTATACGAGATTTAATCGAATACCGATGTAATGGATATAGTTTTTATAATGCGCATGCGTTATGCCAGTAGATGCATGTAATGGCGTTTGTAATCAGATGGGCAATATGCGCATGCGATAAACGGCTGAATGATTTGCGCATGCGCGCGATGACGAATCCTTTGGATAATTATATGCACACAAGAGCACAGCGATTGGACTAACTCTATTCTAATTTCAGCACTGAAAAAGGGGGTTTGGCTGCGGTGACACGATTGCAAGGATTTTATATATCATTTTCTAAGGCAAGAAATACTCGTTTTAGATTGCAATCAGATAATTTTTAATAGATAAGTGGTTGGCAATAGATTTTAGGGTGTTAAGTGGAGAAAAAAAAACAAAGTTTTGGAATCCTTTAACCTCTAAACTGCCACACACCCTTATTGCAAACTACCTCACTACACTATTAACCCTTAAAACACCACACAGCTATATTACAAACTACTCTGTTGCACTATTAACCCCTAAACTACCACACCCCAACATTGCAAACTACCACACTACTCTATTAACCCCTAAACCACCAAAAAACACCACAAAATACCCACTAACATCTAACCCCCCTAACTAGCAAACCCCCTAGCCTAACACCCTCTAAATTACCCCCCGAAAAATTACTTAACTAAAAAAAATACTAACCTTACCTGAAAAAAAAACTAACATCACATGAAAAAAGCTACCATTAAAGAAAATAGAAAAAACTACTAATACAGAAAAACATTTTTTTTTTACCAAAAATAAAAAAAAACATTTTGCCTATTCTAAAACTAAAGCCCCACAAAAAAGCCCACCCCAAAATAATCACAAAGATGGTACTCAACAAAGATTAATCCGGGGCAGAGGTTTTTTAAATTGAGGTACCCCCTTTATGTAGGGGTATTCTTGCATTCCTATTGCCTGATTTTCAAATTCAAATACAAAACTGTTTTTTATTTTTAATATATTTTTTTCTGTAATGATAGGACAAAAGAAAGAACAAAAAAGCGCACCCAGATTCAAGCAGATTTATCGTTGTGTAATTTTTTAAATATAGGCACTTACTATCATTATACCAGTTAT
The DNA here is from genome assembly GCF_027579735.1 of Bombina bombina. Taxonomy (NCBI): domain Eukaryota; kingdom Metazoa; phylum Chordata; class Amphibia; order Anura; family Bombinatoridae; genus Bombina; species Bombina bombina. Next base: position 1,310,106,212 of record NC_069499.1, read on the forward strand.
TTAATACTCTGGAAAGGGTTTTAGCGCAGACAGTTTACTTGTGGTGTGTCTGTAATGATAGGTTATTTTATTTTCTGTAATGGTAGCTTTTTTATGTAATGTTAGGTTGTTGTTTTTTCAGGTAAAGTTAGATTTTTTTTTCAGGTAAGGGGGTGTTAGGTTAGGGGTTATCTGGTTAGGGGGTTTAGATCCCAGAGAGTATTTTGCTGTGATTTTGTGGCGGTTTTGGTGTAAATAGATTAGTGGGGTAGTTTGCAATATAGGGGTGTGGTAATTTAAGGGTTAATAGTGCAGTGGAGTAGTTTGTGATATGGGGGTGTAGTGATTTAGGGTTAATAGGGCAGTGGAGTAGTTTATGAAATTAGGGTGTGGTGATTAAGGGGTTAATAATGCAATGGGGTAGTTTTCGATATGGGGATGTGATGGGTTAGGGGTTAATAGTGTAATGGGGACTTTGCAGTGGGCTATGTGGTGGTATAGGGTTTGATAGAGTATGGGGCTTATATCGATTCAGGTTTCTGCGCGAGTATGGGTGTTTCATTTTTCCACTTTTCTCTCTCAATTGAAGTCAATGGGGAGTATGTTAACGTGGTTGCAATATTCTAACCTGCTCTTTACGCATGCAAAGAGCAGAAGTCGAGCAGAGTTAGCGTGCGAGCAGAAGTGGTAATTATTGCTCCACTCGTAATATAACCCATATATGGTTAAGCAGAAAAAAACTTAATGTAAGACAAATTTAATCTTTTTTACTTTTGCATCGACTATATATCTTTTTCTTCTTTGAAACCATAACCTTCCCTGATTCACCTTCTTTCTTATGTTTTCATTGTTAATTATATTTCTCAGTTATTTTGTTTAAATAATTTAAGTGGTTTTACTAACTCAAACAGTAGCACTACTATTAAACTTGCATGTATACGAAAAATTGGGGGGGGGGGGAATACCTAACCCTGCAATGGAATTTCTGATGTATTGGAAAAGGGAAGCAAGGCTACAAATATTCCTTCCCAATAAATAGCTATAATTTTTTTCGGTGTATTGAAATATATGGTTAACTATTGCTAATACACCTAAAATATAACATTCTAACAGGTTTATAATTTTTTGTTTTAAACTGCAGAGAAAAGAAAAAAATAAAACACGAGTGACAATAATTTCCTACTGATTTTAATTTCTGGCTTACTGTGAAAGCCCAAGAAAAACATTTTTATCATCAGCAGACAGATGTTGTAAAAAAAAAGAATGTGTTCTTTTTTTGTGTTTTAACTTCTAGAACTCTAGAAACTTATTAAACATCACCTCTTTGAGTAAAACTTTTTGTTTGAATTTAGCCTTTGGTAAAGAAAAATGAAAATGTTTTTAAACTGACAGCAGATCTCTCCCCTTGTGTGCAAGAAAGACAAGGCAAGGTTCCAGGAGAAAAAAAACAAAAACCTGTCCAGATGAGATTTCTCTGTGGTCAACAGGTTCTTAGATCTCTTTTTTTTGGCTAACTGCTGTCAAATCATAAATAATTGTGCACTACTCTCAGATAGAAACTTCATATAGGGAATATAAGTTATAGATTCTTGACTTTTTTTTAAACAATAATATATATATATATATATATATATATATATATATACTGTATATAAATAAATACATATACACACATATATATATATATATAAATATATATATATATATATATATATAGATATATTAGGGATGGGCGAATGTTTTTTGAAAAATTCAAAATTCAAACGAATTTTGATACATTCGTTCATTCGAATCGAATTTCGAATGTTTATATAACATTCTAACATTCTATTTTCGAATTTTCGTTTTCCAATTTTTCAATAAAATTCGAAAATATTTGTTCGAATAATAGAATGTTTAGCTATGTATTCATTCAATTTCGAAATGTAATATTCGAATTCGAATGTGAGTGTGACATTCGAATTCGAATGTGACATTCAAATTTGAAATAGTATTTCTAGTCTACAACTGTGTTTAATAAATGTAATATTAGAATTTGAATTCTACATTCGAATTTGAATGTCACATTCGAATTTGAAATAGTATTTCTAGTCTAATACTGTGTTTTAAATGTGATATTCTATTCGAATGTGATATTCGATTCAAATGTGACATTCGAATTCTAAATAGTATTTCTAGTCTAATACTGTGTTTTATAAATGTAATATTTGAATTCGAATGTGACATTCGATTCAAATGTGATATTCGATTCGAATGTGACATTCGAAATAGTGTTTCTAGTCTACAATTGTATTTTATTAATGTAATATTCGAATTCGAATGTGATATTCATATTCAAATGTAACATTCAATATCAAATGTGACCTTTGAAAACTGTAAATAACATTCAAAAATCAAATTTTTAAGAATATTCGTTCTTATCAACATTCTATTATGTAAATCGAATATCTACAATAACATTCGTTCTAACATTCGAATTCGGATATAAACACATTCGCCCATCCCTAATATATATATATATATATATATATATATATATATATATATATATATACAGAGAAGTGCACTCACAGGAATGAACAACTGGCTCAATACCATTGTTAGCCTGTTCTATGGTGATTTACCACCTGGGTGAAAGCATTGTAAAGTAAAGCTTCATTATTTAACCCCTTGAGTGCTAATGACGGCTCTAAGCCGTCACAGAGTTTCCCACTCTGGTGCTAATGACAGCTCAGAGCCGTCACTAGCACTCTCCCAACTTGAGGGAGATCTGGGGGCTCCCACCCGCTCCTAACCCGGCGATCGGGCCTGCATCATGACAGGCATCGCTGGGGCTTCCCGTTTTGCAAGGTGACGTCACGTGCAATAACGTGATGACGTCACCGCGCAACTTTATTTAACATTAACAATGTTAAACATAGGCGCAGGGGGCATGCTGCTTAGAAGCCTGTATCTCAGGCATCTAAGCAGCTACAGAACCACCGTTGGAAAGATAATCGCCTAACCTTTCCAACAGTGTAAGTCTTGGGGATCTGAAATAAATACAAAAAAAGTAAAAAACAAATATTTTTTAAAATATAAAAAAAAAAACCCTTTAAAAAAACCTTAGCACTCAGGTGGGAAAGTGCTTAGCACTCAAAGGGTTAAAGGGACACTGAACCCAAAAATGTTCTTTCATGATTCAGATAGAGCATGCGATTTTAAGCCACTTTCTAATTTATTCCTATTATCAATCTTTCTTCGTTCTCTTGCTATCTTTATTTTAAAACGAAGACATCTAAGCTTTTTTTTTATTCAGAACTCTGGACAGCACTTTTTTATTGGTGGATGAGTTTATCCACCAATCAGCAAGAACAACCCAGGTTGATCACCAAAAATGGGCCGGCATCTAAACTTACTTTGTTGCATTTCAAATAAAGATACCAAGAGAATGAAGAAAATTTGATAATAGTAGTAAATTAGAAAGTTGCTTAAAATGTCATGCTCTATCTGAATCACGAAAGAAAAAAATTGGGTACAGTGTCCCTTTAAATAACACATGCAAGTGTAAACAAATTTCCAATTTATTTCTATTATCAAATTGACTTTGCTTTCTTGGTATTCACTGTTGAAGAGTAAACCCAGGTATGGTCAGGAGCAGCAATGTACTACGGAACACATCAGGTGAGGCAATGACAAGCAACATATATGTGTACATTGAGCTCCTAGTAGAGTGTTGATACTCCTGCATACCTAGGTATTTTCTTCATTGAAGGATGCCTAGAGAACAATAAATATTTGATAAAAGTAGATTTGGAAAGTTATTAAAAATGTCATTTTAATTCTACTTTCCCTTTATATAGAAAGAAAACAGTGTTTATCTATCCAAGCACTGTATCACAATCAGATTTACAAAATGGATTAGATTTAATGCATTAAATAATGTATCACAATAAATAGTTAATAATATCCAGCCTGTTGAAAATGTAGACATTTATCCATGTGTTATTTATGCCTTGCAAAGATGAGGGTAACGGAACTGCCTTAGGGCCCAGTTCTCTAAAGCTCTGGACTGGTAAGATTATCTAAGAAGTGTTGTCAGAACGGTGAGGTCAAACAAAATTCTAGCAGGAGAGCTATTTGTCTCACTAAGGGGTAGATTACAAGTGGCACACTTACATATTTGTATACAAACACACACATATATCTGGGAAAGTGAAAGAAATTAGCTTGGTTGCAATATCTGAAGTCCTGAAATTAGTGCGAGTCAGCTTTTGCTCACGTGCAAATATTTTACTTTCAACTTGTAATACGCTCTCTAAACACTCGAGTGAAAGCGTGAAATAGCATGTCACTTGTTAATCGGGCCCTAAATGGGATTCAAGATGTGAAGGTGAGACACATCCATTAAAATATAATGCTTAAAAAAAAAAAAGTTTTTCACGATTTCACAACAAGCAGGCAAGTCTTTAATAATTGGGACTTCAATGTCAAGCTTTTTATACCAACACATAAATTAGATAGTTTTTTTTAAAACACATAAAAATCAATAGAATCACCTGCTCCATTAAGTGAATTTTCCTAACTACATAATTTAAGCCTACATTAACCATTGCTGCAAATCCATCAACAGTAAGTCAAAGGTCCTGTAAGCAAATAAACAGAATATGATTAATTACAGTTAGTATCATGTAAACTAGTAAATATGTTTTTGTAAACCAAAACTGTAAGTTCTAAGGAGGTTGAGAAATATTTCTATTTACCAAACATTTATACGTTTGTTTCCAAAAACATTGCATGTTCTGAACATCTCAGAAGCAACGTATAATTGCTGCATCTTATCATATACATGTAAGGCACAAGATATAAAAGTGTAGTACAGTTTTAGCAGTGTATCCGAAGACAGGATACAAGATATCTTTATAAGCTAACTATTAGAGAAAGCACTTACAAATTTTCAGAATACTGAATTCCCTTTATTAGGCTGCAATTGTATTCCCTATTGTTTAAGTATTAATGTTGCTATTTTTGTAAACATTTTGGCATATGGTGTCTGATAGATACATGCACTTGATTTTCTTAAAACATAAGCAGGCTCATTTATCAAGCTCCGTACGGAGCTTGAAGGGCCGTGTTTCTGGCGAGTCTTCAGACTCGCCAGAAACACAACTTATGAAGCAGCGGTCTAAAGACCGCTGCTCCATAACCCTGTCCGCCTGCTCTGAACAGGCGGACAGGAATCGCTGGACATCAACCCGATCGAATACGATCGGGTTGATTGACAGCTCCCTGCTGGCGGCCGATTGGCCGCGAGTCAGCAGGGGGCGGCGTTGCACCAGCAGCTCTTGTGAGCTGCTGGTGAAATGTTAAATGTGGAGAGCGTATTGCTCTCCGCATTTAGCGAGGTCTTGCGGACCTGATCCGCAGTGTCGGATCAGGTCCGCAAGCCCTTTGATAAATGGGCCTGATAAAGAGTATAACAGTTTGTAGCCTTCTGAAAATAAGCAGTTTAGCCTCATAGGGAAAACATCTGCAGATCTGAATAAAAGACAGGCTTGATGGTTAAAGTCCCACGTGTTCATCATGTTTTGGTGGCCAATACGATTTTGCCCCTATAGATCTTTCAGTACAGATTCGAGTTGATCAAAGGACTATTAACAATCAGTTAAATAAATGTATTACCAGTGATTGTGACATACATTCTGTAGAGAGATAGGTATGCTGCCTAATTTATAAAAATAGATAGATAGATAATAGATATATAGATAGATAGATAGATAGATAGATAGATAGATAGATAGATAGATAGATAGATAATATATATAGATAGATAGATGATAGATTATTTATAGATATATGACCTATTTATCAAATCCTGGAAACCTAACATATCTTTCTAAACTGTACATGTAAACATTTTGTTAATGAAAGATCCTTTGTTTTTCAGCTTCTAGATAATTTTTGATAAAGGGACTTTAGAAGATGTATGTTAGACATTAATTATTTGTAATTTGTAAATCATTTGTAATGTGTAAATAAAATAAAATATAAGGTCATAATACAATCTTAATTAATTCTTATGACTATTAAATAATAAAGGACAATATATTGGAAGATCATAAAATATTTAATAAATTATTAGCAGTTTAAATAAAATAGATTGTCAGAAATGTTGTAAGGTTAAATACCTAAAAATGTAATTTAAAATCTGATATCTGTCCATGTTAATATATAGTTCTTAAAAAGATTTATGAATGTAAAGTTTAATGAGAAAGTGCCTGGTTTTTAAAAATACTCATAAAAACAGGGGCACTTTATTTCATTAAACTTTACATGTAAGTGTTTTTTAAAAAAAATACTTACCTTTTCCCTTATGACAGCAGACTGGTGATCCTCCGCCCGCAGCTCCTCTGTACTTAGCATATCGATGACGAATCCGGCTTCCTCCAGTCATGGCATGGCCTCACAACCTGGATGCCTTAGGGTTCACGCAATGATTGGAGGAAGCCAGATTTGTCATTGCTGTGCTAAGTACAGGGGAGCTGCAAGAGGAAGATTGACGGTCTGCTGTCATAAGGAAAAAGTAAATTTTTTTTTTTTAAATGTTTAAATGTAAAGTTTAGTGAATGAAAGTGTCTCTGTTTTTTATTTTTATTTTTTAAAAACTGGGCACTTTCTCATTAAACTTTACATTTACTTTAAGCCTTTTTAATAATTTAAGAACAACTACCATCTTTATGTAGTATTATTTTCTAAGTATTGGAATATTTTGCAACATGAAAAGTGTCAATAAAAATTATATTAAACTATATATGCTTTTCAAAGTTCATAATTATTTCCAGAAAAGCCATCAGGCATCAAAGCCTTATCAGCAGTATATTAGATACTGCCTTGGCTTTCTGAATGCTAATGGCACTGGCTACAGCTTTTCTCTGCTAGTCAGTGACAAAAGTTAACACCATGGGCTCCATTTATGAAACAGTGGAGGTTTTTTTGGAGCCCTTGAGGTGCAGGTTCAGCCACCTGAGTCTGTTGACTTTACGTTAAAAAAACAAATAATTCATTAAGGGTGATTGACAGGCTTTGCTCTTGCACAATTGTTCACGCAAAAGGCTTCAAATGTTAAGTGGGTCCCTATATATCATAGAAAATCTCCACATTTACTCATTGGGCTCTGTTTAACAAGTTGTGAATGCTGCTTCTGAGTAGTGATGTCGCGAATTGTTCGCCGGCGAATAGTTCACCGGCGAACATAGCATGTTCACGTTTGCCGCGGCGGGCGAACATATGCGATGTTCGATCCGCCCCCTATTCATCATCATTGAGTAATACTTTGACCCTGTACCTCACAGTCAGCAGGCACATTCAAGCCAAATAGCAGCAGACCCTCCCTCCCAGACCCTCCTACCTCCTGGACAGCATACATTTTAGATTCATTCGGAAGCTGCATTGTTAGTGAGAGGAGGGATAGTGTAGCTGCTGCTGATTTAGTAGGGAAATCTATAGCTAGGCTAGTTTATTCAGTGTCCACTACAGTCCTGAAGGACTCATCTGATCTCTGCTGTAAGGACAGCACCCCAAAAAGCCCTTTTTAGGGCTGCTTTTTTTTTTCCCTGTGTAATCTAATTGCAGTTGCCTGCCTGCCTGCCAGCGTGTGTGTCAGGCTCCCAGCGTATACTGTGCCCACTTGCCCAGTGCCACCACTCATATCTGATGTAACAGTAGTGTAGATTTAAAAAAACAACACTTTTTTGACTGTGTTAAATAATAGCAGTCAGTTTCCTTCACACGTGTGCGTTTAAGTGCCTGCCTGCCTGCCAGGGCACAGTGTCACCCCAGTGCAACTCATATGTGGTGTAACAGTAGTGTAGATTTTAAAAAAAACAACACTTTTTTGACTGTGTTAAATGATAGCAGTCAGTTTCCTTCACATGTGTGCGTTTAAGTGCCTGCCTGCCAGGGCACAGTGTCACCCCAGTGCAACTCATATGTGGTGTAACAGTAGTGTAGATTTAAAAAAAACAACACTTTTTTGACTGTATTAAATAATAGCAGTCAGTTTCCTTCACACGTGTGCGTTTAAGTGCCTGCCTGCTGCCAGGGCCCAGTGTCACCCCAGTGCAACTCATATCTGATGTAACAGTAGTGTAGATTTAAAAATCACAACACTTTTTTGACTGTGTTAAATAATAGCAGTCAGTTTCCTTCACATGTGTGTGTTTAAGTGCCTGCCTGCCAGGGCACAGTGTCACCCCAGTGCAACTCATATCTGGTGTAACAGTAGTGTAGATGTAAAAAAACAAACACTTTTTTGACTGTGTTAAATAACAGCAGTCAGTTTCCTTCACACGTGTGTGTTTAAGTGCCTGCCTGCCAGGGCACAGTGTGACCCCAGTGCAACTCATATCTGGTGTAACAGTAGTGTAGATTTAAAAAAAAAAAAAACACTTTTTTGACTGTGTTAAATGATAGCAGTCAGTTTCCTTCACACGTGTGCATTTAAGTGCCTGCCTGCCAGGGCACAGTGTCACCCCAGTGCAACTCATATGTGGTGTAACAGTAGTGTAGATTTAAAAAAAAAAAAACAATTTTTTGACTGTGTTAAATAATAGCAGTCAGTTTCCTTCACACGTGTGCGTTTAAGTGCCTGCCTGCCTGCCAGGGCACAGTGTCACCCCAGTGCAACTCATATGTGGTGTAACAGTAGTGTAGATTTAAAAAAAAAAACACTTTTTTGACTGAGTTAAATAATAGCAGTCAGTTTTCTTCACACGTGTGCGTTTAAGTGCCTGCCTGCCAGGGCACAGTGTCACCCCAGTGCAACTCATATCTGGTGTAACAGTAGTGTAGATTTAAAAAAAAACAACACTTTTTTGACTATGTTAAATAACAGCAGTCAGTTTCCTTCACACGTGTGTGTTTAAGTGCCTGCCTGCCAGGGCACAGTGTCACCCCAGTGCAACTCATATCTGGTGTAACAGTAGTGTAGATTTAAAAAAAAAAAAAAACACTTTTTTGACTGTGTTAAATGATAGCAGTCAGTTTCCTTCACACGTGTGCGTTTAAGTGCCTGCCTGCCAGGGCACAGTGTCACCCCAGTGCAACTCATATCTGGTGTAACAGTAGTGTAAATTAAAAAAAAAACAACACTTTTTGACTGTGTTAAATAATAGCAGTCAGTTTCCTTCACACTTGTGCGTTTAAGTGCCTGACTGCCAGGGCACAGTGTCACCCCAGTGCAACTCATATCTGGTATAACAGTAGTGTAGATTTAAAAAAACAAACACTTTTTTGACTGTGTTAAATAATAGCAGTCATTTTCCTTCACACGTGTGCGTTTAAGTGCCTGTCTGCCAGGGCACAGTGTCACCCCAGGGCAACTCATATCTGGTGTAACAGTAGTGTACATACCTGATGTTTTAAAGCAAGTTATTCCAAACAATTTAGGAATGTTAGGTGATTTATGCCCTTTATGGATTAAAACCAGACTCTGCATCAACTATGTAATTTTCCATGGGAGTTTTGCCATGGATCCCCCTCCAGCGTGCCACAGTCCAGGTGTTAGTACCCTTAAAACAACTTTTCCATCACTATTGTGGCCAGAAAGAGTCCCTGTGGGTTTTAAAATTCGCCTGCCTATTGAAGTCTATGGCGGTTCGCCCGGTTCGTCCGTTCGCGAACAGTTGTGGAAGTTTGCGTCCGCCTTTCGCGAACGCAAAATTTTAGGTTCTCAACATCACTACTTCTGAGCCCTAGTGGTGCAGACTCATTTAATGACACTACCTGGAATGCTGAAAAGACAGGATGCTGGCTGGGAACCTTGTGCACCAGCAGTATGATAAATGGAACACAAACTGTGAGCATTTATCTTTATCTGTTTTATTCTATTGTTGGAGAGCATCATTGATAAAACTGATTCTGCAAAACTTATTGTGTTATTTGTGTGAATTGCCAAAATACGGTAATAGTAAGACTTTTAAAAAAGCATTGTTTTACCAAGTTTGTTATCTTTATAGTATTTATGGGCTGTATGTTAAAGGCAGAGTTAGACATCCTAGGTATCATTTCAATACAGCAGTAGTGTCAGGCAGAGAAAAAAAATACTAGGTGTTCTTGATCATAAAGGTGTATATAAATAAAATGTTCCGATCATCAGAATTTTAAAGCTGACATGAGTTGTAAACTAAATCCACTTGATGTCTGTGAGCACATTCTTTGGAGACTGTAAAGGGGAAGTACACATTGATTAAAGTGACAGATATATTGCCAAAATGGTGACTCTGACCTCAGAATAACAATGTGTTGCTAACTTACTTTTTTGAATGCTAAGATATCAATTTATTAATCCTATAATGTTTATTAGTTTTAGAAGGTAACAGTGCATAAATCACTAATCAATGATCTCCCTAGGTCCTATTTAATGGGCACACCACATGGCTGATAACCCAGTAACAATTTAAACCAATATTAAGTTAAAATTAGCTAATATTTTTTTTTCAAAGTTTTTTTCACAAATTATAATTTAATCAATTTATTTAAAATTATGCAATTAATTTTTACTTTGGATAGTTTAAGTGACATTTATAAATAACAGGAAATGTAATAATATTGGAAAGTATTACACTTCCCACTTTATAATGCCAACCAGCTCCAATATGAGTGTAACCATCAAACAGACTAATTTGAATTTTTAATTTGTGATTAGCTCATGGAAACTCTGTATTTTCTGTTGCAGGAAAACAGATTGTTATGATGTGTTTAATTAGGCTAAAACTTTTTTTTCTGATTTAGACAATAGGGATCAACATTAAACAAGTAAAGTGAGGAATCTTTATGGGCAACACAACACAACGGAACACTTTTAACCTTTTAATGCCGTTATGCCGTTGTATTCCATCACAACGGCACTGGGCTTTAAAGCCATTATGACGGAATACAATGTCATAGCCAATGACTGTGCTGAAGCCTACTCTGCTTGCAGGATTTGATCGTGGTCTGGAGGGCGTTCCTAGCATTCCTCGCGATTGTGATTTCAATTTGTCTACATCGGAACAGTTGTTCCGATGTAGACACTTTAACCCAGTCACGAAAGGGTTAATGCATGACATATTGGGTTCAGTATTTACAAACAAGTACAAGTGTGTCTTCTTAATCATAGTATATGTTACATATCAATATCATACTGTAGTTTCTAAGGGCCTGATAATCTAAAACTCTCCACTCAAGCAAGATAATTTAAGAAGTCTTGTCAGTTGTCAGCGAGGTTCAAAGAATTTTAGAAATACAAATTTTACATATTTAAATAGGCGCAGGAATGTGCATGTGTCTTGAACACTATATGGCAGCTGTGTTTGCAACACTATTACACACAGGGTGCTTAAAGGAACTTTTAAACAGCTGTGCACAACTACAAAACTATTGTAACGACTCATTCTGTCATTGTATTTAATCCTGTTCCTGCAGCTCTTTACAAATCAGTTCTCCTGTTTTATTATAGCTTCACTTCTCCATTGTATCACAATCAACCAGACACCAGCCTCAGAACCTGGTCAAACACTGCTCATTAAAAGGGGTTACACCACTGGATGTAGCATCACATAATGTAGCATCACATATGGATCTAAGTGAACTAATGGACACCTGCGAAGACCCCAGCTCCTTAGTCCAACTCTACAACAAAACCATGAGAGACACCCTAGAAAGCATTGCACCATCTCGCATACACACTGTCCAAACCCACAACAATGCACCGTGGTGTGATAGCTCCATCGGAGAAATGAAAAGAACAGGACTTAAGCTCGAGAGAAAGTGGTGCAGAACACATGATCCAGAGGATAAAGCCGCTCTTACCAAACATCTAAATAAATATCAATCCACGATAACTCAGAAAAAATCTTCATTTTTATCACGCGAAATTGCACTCTCCCACAATAGACCCAGGCAACTGTTTCGCACAGTAGAAAGGCTCTGCAAACCAGCATGCATGCTTAGCCCTACCAACTTTTCTCAGGATAAATGTGAAGCATTTGCAAACTTCTTCAGAGACAAGATTTCCTCAATCCGAACTGCTATCACAGCAGGCCAAACAGTTACACACCAGAACCACTACAATAGAATGCCATACTGTAGTTTCTAAGGGCCTGATAATCTAAAACTCTCCACTCAAGCAAGATAATTTAAGAAGTCTTGTCAGTTGTCAGCGAGGTTCAAAGAATTTTAGAAATACAAATTTTACATATTTAAATAGGCGCAGGAATGTGCATGTGTCTTGAACACTATATGGCAGCTGTGTTTGCAACACTATTACACACAGGGTGCTTAAAGGAACTTTTAAACAGCTGTGCACAACTACAAAACTATAGTAACGACTCATTCTGTCATTGTATTTAATCCTGTTCCTGCAGCTCTTTACAAATCAGTTCTCCTGTTTTATTATAGCTTCACTTCTCCATTGTATTACAATCAACCAGACACCAGCCTCAGAACCTGGTCAAACACTGCTCATTAAAAGGGGTGACACCACTGGATGTAGCATCACATAATGTAGCATCACATATGGATCTAAGTGAACTAATGGACACCTGCGAAGACCCCAGCTCCTTAGTCCAACTCTACAACAAAACCATGAGAGACACCCTAGAAAGCATTGCACCATCTCGCATACACACTGTCCAAACCCACAACAATGCACCGTGGTGTGATAGCTCCATCGGAGAAATGAAAAGAACAGGACTTAAGCTCGAGAGAAAGTGGTGCAGAACACATGATCCAGAGGATAAAGCCGCTCTTACCAAACATCTAAATAAATATCAATCCACGATAACTCAGAAAAAATCTTCATTTTTATCACGCGAAATTGCACTCTCCCACAATAGACCCAGGCAACTGTTTCGCACAGTAGAAAGGCTCTGCAAACCAGCATGCATGCTTAGCCCTACCAACTTTTCTCAGGATAAATGTGAAGCATTTGCAAACTTCTTCAGAGACAAGATTTCCTCAATCCGAACTGCTATCACAGCAGGCCAAACAGTTACACACCAGAACCACTACAATAGAATGCCAGATTGCCCCAGTTTATGGGCCACTTTTACAAATGTGGATATAAAAGGAGTTAAAAACACCATACAAAAGTTGCACCCTACTACATGTGACTTAGACCCTGCTCCAACTCAGCTCATATCTGGATGCATTGAAACACTCGCCCCAGTCCTCACAAAAATAGTGCAGTGTTCACTAAAAACAGGAGACTTCCCAGATCCTCTAAAAGAAGCTGTGGTAAAACCACTCCTAAAGAAACCTTTATTAGACCCAGATTGCATGACTAATTACAGACCAGTATCCAACCTCCCATTTCTGGGGAAAGTAATTGAAAAAGTAGTGGCAACTCAACTGGAAGCCCATCTATCACGCCTAAACATATTCGATCCTTTCCAGTCAGGCTTCAGATGCCGCCACAGCACTGAAACAGCGCTAGTCCGAGTGCTAAAGGAACTCCTCATGGCAAGAGACAAAGGTGATTACTCCATTCTAATCCTCCTGGATCTCTCAGCTGCATTTGACACCATTGACCATAGGATTCTAATAGAGCACTTGCAGTACATCTGTGGTCTAGGAGGCACAGTCCTTAACTGGTTTAAATCTTTCCTCGCTGGTAGATCACAAAGAGTAATATCAGGATAAAGCTCATCAGCACCAACAGAACTGGCCTGCGGAGTTCCACAAGGATCTATCCTGTCTCCCATGCTATTCGCAATTTACTTACTACCACTGAGGGACATCATTAACCGACATGGCCTAAGGTATCATTGTTACGCTAATGACACACAACTCTACTTCTCCTTTGCTCAAGATACTACAAACCCAGCATGCTGCATAAACAATTGCTTAACAGACCTCATAGAATGGATAAATTCTAGCTGTCTCAAAGTGAACCTGGACAAAACAGAGTTACTCTTGGTGAGGGGACCCCGGGCATCAAAAATATCCCACGATCACCCAACTGGCCTGGAGCTTGGAGGCTCTAAACTTGTTAGTTCAGCAAAGGTACAAAACCTTGGAGTGCTGATTGACGCTGGACTATCTTTTAAACAGCAGATTTCCTCTGTAATAAAATCTGCCTACTTTCATCTGAAAATCATAGCCAGGATACAACACTTAATTCCACCGGATGATATGCCAGCACTAATCCATGCATTTGTATCCTCTAGGCTAGATTACTGCAATGCACTTTACTTGGGCCTCCCATAAAAAAGAACTCCATCGCCTTCAGACAGTACAAAACGCAGCAGCCAGACTATTGACCAATCAAACTCGCTCCTGCCACATAACACCTCTTCTCCACTCCCTGCATTGGCTTCCAATTAAATGGCGAACATATTTTAAAATTGGCCTGCTGACCTTCAAAGCCTTAAACAACCAAGGCCCACAGTACCTGAAAGAGCTCCTGACACCCTACATCCCATCCCGTTCACTTAGGTCAGCCAACACATCCCTCCTCTCAGTGCCAAGAATAAGGACAAACTCAGGCTCCAGAGCATTCGGCCACGCTGCCCCTACTTTCTGTAACTCTTTACCGTGCGCAATCAGAGAGGCACCGTCCTTACAGACTTTTAAAAAAAAGCTAAAGACCCACCCCTTCCATCAGGCATTCAGTCCGCTTATCTGACCTTCAGAAACTCCTAACTTTTATGTCTTATGTTGGTATATTTGTAAAGTGCTTTGAGTCTCACAGGGAGAAAAACGCTATATAAATCGCAAATTATTATTATTATTATTATATTATTAAAATTCAACAATAGTCCAAAAGCGCCTAAAAGAAGGCAAAGGAAGATTCTAACAAATTCAGTGAAATAAAATAAAATAAAATAAAAATCTATTAACAATAGGCGGGAGATGATTTAAAATTATCAAACATTTATTAACAAATCATATATTAACAAATCACTAACATGGATCCATGTGTACTATACAAACATACAAGTACAAATTAAGAATATCAATTAAAAACAGTGTAAATATTTACAATAATTTCTTAGAAAGTCTCTCCAAATGGAGAGATCAGCAAGTATAAAAATAGACAATTGCAGTTCTAAAACCTGGAGCTATGCAATATTGCTTCTAGCAGATGTGTCCAATAATTGTGTCCAATAATTGCATCCAATGGATGTGTCCAATAGATATGTTCTAGTAGTAAGAATTCCAGTAAGACAAGTCCATAAAAAATCAGGTAGTGAAGCTAATAAAATCCAAACAGAAAATTCAAACAAAAAATTCTGTGGATCCTGTGATAATGGTGGAAAAAATGTAAAATAGAAACAAAAAATAGTGTTGTAAAAATAGTGTTGTAAAAATATAAAAATGTAAAAAATATATATATAAAAAATTATATACAAAAATATAAAGATATGGTTAAAAAGTGAAAAAATGTGAAAAAAACGGATGTGTTAAAAATCTAGTGTCAAAAAATAAAAATAAAAATTAAAAATTAAAAATTATAAAGCTGTAATCCGAATAAATATTAAGTGTTAGTGAGTGATCCTCCTTTTAAGTGTTTCCTTATGAGTGAATGTTTTGTTTATATCCGTGTAAGTGATGAAAAGTTTTTCTTTCTGGTATTCTTTCAATAATGTCCTAGTAGTTCCTGTGAATTACAAAATATAACATAGTGCAATAATGTTTCCAGATATGAATATTATTAAAATGATGCTCACCAAATTGTCAACGCGTTTCGGCCTCTGTATCAGGCCTTTCTCAAGACTATCTTGTGGTGAGTGCTGGTGGCTCTATTTATGTGTATTGATAACCAATAGAATATCGTGGTTTTGGCGCTAAACTCATTGACATTAACCCAGAAGTGTCCTTTGTATTTCACTTCCGGTATGAACCTTAGTATTTCAATGGTAAATCTTCTCATCAGAATATTGTTGTTGCATCTGCAATCAACTATGTTGTTATTCCAACAATTATTAGCCCAGTGGGTTGTTATGTTATCTAGGGGTTGTATTAAGTAATTCAAAACATCACTCCGTATCTGCACACGTGAGCGTCGAACCGGAAGTGACATACTGTTTGTTTACTTCTGGTTTCGGTTTCGATACTGAATACCGGTAAGTAACCTATGTGGGTCAATTTCTTAAAAACTATATAGGCAATGGGGAAACATTAATATCTGGTAAGATATTCAAATAATATAAGAAGGCATTAAAAAGACATTAAAAATACATTAAAAATACAAAAAACTGCCATAAAAAATATTAGAATATTAGGTACAAATATATAAAAATATAAAACAATATACATAAAACTGCATAAAATTGCATGGATTGTGTATGTTTCAAAATAAATACGTTAGAAATGTGCATAATTGCATAAATCTTATATCCTTACATAAATTCGCATAAATCTGCCCTAATGTAGAGAAAGGTTGATGAAGAGAAATAGAGTGTTATTTTAGGGGATCGCTCTGTGTTTACGCACGTTAGCGTCAAACCGGAAGTAGCATACTATTTTGTTTGCTTTCAGTTCCGGTTTCAATACTGAATGGCGGTTAGCATGATTTGAAAAAACTATATTAGCAATGGGGAGAGTAATAGACAAATATAAAAATCAATTATTACAAAAAACCGTATAGAGAAATATTTAAAAATCCATTAAATACAAAAGTATAAAAGATACATAAAATACATAAGTAGATAATGTACATAAGTGCATAAACTAGGTAGAGAGTCGTGTATCCTTACAAATTAATGACATAAAGTTACCCTAATATAGAACAAAGTATTGATATAAATAAGATCAATATTCTATTAGAATGCTATAAAATCTATAAAAAGGGATAATCAATAGATGATAAAAATGGATAATAAAAATAAATATAAAAAATATTTAAAAATATTTGATATATTTAAAAATATTTAAGATATTTGAAATATTTAAAAGGGGGATATGTGTGCACACACTGTATTCCGGGAACTGTCAATGAATAAATTATTTAAATGGGATCAGATATTGTGTAGACAAGACTCAGTGGGAATTAACATTTGGCCATAGAGAGCTAGTATGAAAATACATGCAGACTAACTAAATGTCGCCTCTATCTGAGTGTCAACCGTTTTTTATATTCCATAAATGTGAGAGATCCTCTCTATTATTCAAGCCCCTAGGGTATAGACAGTCAATATTAAAAATCCATTTGGATTCAGTGGTAAGTAGGCGTCTCTCATAATCGCCCCCCCTCCAATTAGGTGTCACTATTTGTATGCCTATATAATTAAAATCTTTATGGCTTGCTCGATGGTGATTAGTAAAATGTCTGTAAAGTGCTGTCTCAGTGCTTCCGTGCTCAATCTTTAATAAGTGTTCTCTGATGCGATCTCTAAGAGTTCTGGACGTTTGTCCTATATATTGAAGTCCACAACTGCACCATATCAGATAGACAACTCCTCTATCACTACATCTTATAAGATCATTGATCTTATATCTCACCTTCGAGTTGAAAGAAGTGAATTCTTTAGTTTTCACACCTCTTTTACAGGCTTTGCAATTTGGACACGGGAAAAAACCTTTGATTTCCCTGCCAAATACATCCCTTGTTTTGTTGGATGTTCTCTTAGGTATACTAGGGGACAATTTATTTTTGAGATTATCAGTCTTTCTGTATATGAAGACAGGACGTGTCGACAGTTTGTCCCCTATTATTTCATCATTTTTTAAAAGTGACCAGTGCTTCTCTATAATTCTCTCCACAATATGTCTATTTTCATTGTATTCTGTTATAAATGGAATAGTTAGTGGATTATCTTCAGAGTAGTTAATCGCTTTCTTGGGTTTATATGCCAGGAGCTCTTTACGATTTTTCTTCCTAACCTCTTCAATAGTCTGGGTTAGGGATTCTTCATCATAACCCCTTTCTAGGAATTTTTCTTTGAGGACAATAGCTTGTTCTTCCCACTTGATGGAATTGGAGCAGTTTTTCTTTAATCTTAAAAATTGTCCCTTCGGTATATTGGTCTTCCATCTATTGAGGTGGCAGCTTTCTCGATGAATATAATTGTTACAGTCCACTTCCTTAAAGAAAGTGGACGTTTCTATTTTGCCTTCAATGATATCGATTTTTAGATCCAGAAAGTTAATTGTCTTATTACTCATCTCATATGTGAATTTGAGATTACAGGTGTTGTTGTTCATGACTTTCAGAGTGTGTTCTAGGTCTTCCTTAGATCCCTTCCATATCATAATTATATCATCTATATACCTGTTGTAGAGGACCAGGTCCGCGCTAGCTGGGCATGACTCCCAAAAAATGAGTTCCCAGTAACCCATATACAAATTGGCATAGCTAGGCGCGAACCTGGTCCCCATGGCTGTACCACATATTTGCTTAAAAAAGACTCCATTATTGCTAAAATAGTTATGGGTCAGGATAAACCTTATCCCATTAAGGATAAATTCCCTCTGTTGTTCAGGGAGGTCGTCATCTTGTCGCAGAAAAAAATCCACTGCCTCTATACCACCTTCATGCGGTATACTGGTATAGAGGGATGTGACATCACTGGTGACGAGTATATAGTTTTCTCCCCATTCCATATTTTCCAGTTTGTTTAGTATCTGAGTCGAATCTCTCAGATATGATGGTAATTGGATGACGTATTTTTGTAGTAATCTGTCTATATATTCGGATAGATTACTAGATAAACCCCCTATCCCTGATATTATCGGTCGACCAGGGGGTTTGTCAAGGGATTTATGGACTTTGGGGAGATAGTATAGGACTGGGGTGATGGGGTATTTAGTATTTATGTATTTGAACTCTTTCTCGTTTAGAATTCCCATTCTCTTAGCCTCTCCCAACAATTCTTCCAATTCTTTTTTAAAAGTCTCAACTGGATTTTTTCTTAATATTTCATATGTTTGTCGGTCTGATAGGATTCTATCGCATTCACGATCGTAGTCTATTTTGTTTAGGACTACGATGCCCCCACCTTTATCCGCTGGTTTAATAACCAAATCGTGATTCTTTTCGAGGGTCTTTATAGTTTCCATTTGTTCTTTTGAACAAATGGAAACTATTTGTTCAGATGCAACAACAATATTCTGATGAGAAGATTTACCATTGAAATACTAAGGTTCATACCGGAAGTGAAATACAAAGGACACTTCCGGGTTAATGTCAATGAGTTTAGCGCCAAAACCACGATATTCTATTGGTTATCAATACACATAAATAGAGCCACCAGCACTCACCACAAGATAGTCTTGAGAAAGGCCTGATACAGAGGCCGAAACGCGTTGACAATTTGGTGAGCATCATTTTAATAATATTCATATCTGGAAACATTATTGCACTATGTTATATTTTGTAATTCACAGGAACTACTAGGACATTATTGAAAGAATACCAGAAAGAAAAACTTTTCATCACTTACACGGATATAAACAAAACATTCACTCATAAGGAAACACTTAAAAGGAGGATCACTCACTAACACTTAATATTTATTCGGATTACAGCTTTATAATTTTTAATTTTTAATTTTTAATTTTTATTTTTATTTTTTGACACTAGATTTTTAACACATCCGTTTTTTTTCACATTTTTTCACTTTTTAACCATATCTTTATATTTTTGTATATAATTTTTTATATATATATTTTTTACATTTTTATATTTTTACAACACTATTTTTACAACACTATTTTTTGTTTCTATTTTACATTTTTTCCACCATTATCACAGGATTCACCGAATTTTTTGTTTGAATTTTCTGTTTGGATTTTATTAGCTTCACTACCTGATTTTTTATGGACTTGTCTTACTGGAATTCTTACTACTAGAACATATCTATTGGACACATCCATTGGATACAATTATTGGACACATCTGCTAGAAGCAATATTGCATAACTCCAGGTTTTAGAACTGCAATTGTCTATTTTTATACTTGCTGATCTCTCCATTTGGAGAGACTTTCTAAGAAATTATTGTAAATATTTACACTGTTTTTAATTGATATTCTTAATTTGTACTTGTATGTTTGTATAGTACACATGGATCCATGTTAGTGATTTGTTAATATATGATTTGTTAATAAATGTTTGATAATTTTAAATCATCTCCCGCCTATTGTTAATAGATTTTTATTTTATTTTATTTCACTGAATTTGTTAGAATCTTACTTTGCCTTCTTTTAGGCGCTTTTGGACTATTGTTGTATTTGTATCTTTGATTAGGGTGAGCTAGATACCCTATTATCCAAGAGCCATAAGGAAGCAGGTTGTGCGCTGAGAGACATTCTGATTATATTATTAAAATTGCCAGACGTTGAAGCTCTGACTCTTCATACTGGGCACCGCCATCTTGGAACTCAGGTATCCTCCCAGCCTATAACAAAAGCAATGCATACTCACAGATCAGTAATCTTAGCCACTTTTTTACATCTGTATAATTTTCTCTTAGTGTGCATTATACATTGTGTGAGCTTTACATTTTTGCATTTTTTACACAGTTTTACAGTTACAAAAAATACATTTTAAAAAAGCATTCAACAATTATCCTATATAATAAAAGGCTAAGTGTGTTTGTCCGAAGCTGTCATGCGCAGTAGAGACAGCACAAGGACAAACACACCTGGCCTTTGAGTCCTACTCCCTAGCTGATCTGCGGCAGAAGTGGGCGTGGCCGGGCATGAGGGAGCATTGCTTGCATGAAGGGTGTGTGACCGGGCGTGAAGGGCCGTGAAGGGGGCGTGGCCGGGTGTGAAGGGGGCTTGGCCGGGCACGGTCGCGAGAGATGAGGGGAGAGAGAGGAGAGGGGGGGAGAGAGAGGAGAGGAGGAGAGAGAGAGAGAGGGGGAGAGAGAGAGGAGAGGGGGAGAGAGGGAGAGGAGGGGGAGAGAGAGAGAGGAGGGGAGAGAGAGAGGGGGAGAGAGAGAGGAGGGGAGAGAGAGAGATGAGGGGAGAGAGGGGGGAGAGAGCGCAAAAGAGATGGGGAGAGAGAGCAAAAGAGAGGGGGAGAGAGAGAGCACAAAAGAGAGGGGGGGAGAGAGAGAGGCAAAAGAGGGGGGAGAGAGAGAGCACAAAAGTGAAGGGGGAGATAGAGAGAGAGCAAAAGAGGGGGAGAGAGAGAGCACAAAAGAGAGGGGGGAGAGAGAGGAGGGGGGGGAGAGGAGGGGGGGGGAGAGAGAGAGAGGAGGGGGGAGGTAGAGAGAGGAGGGGGGGAGAGAGAGAGAGGAGGGAGGAGAGAGAGAGAGGAGAGGGGGGAGAGAGAGAGGAGGGGGGGAGAGAGAGAGGAAGGGGTAGAGAGAGAGTGGAGGGAGAGAGAGAGTGAGGGAGAGAGAGAGGGGAGGGAGAGAGAGAGGGGAGGGAGAGAGCTCAAAATAGAGAGGGGGAGAGAGAGAGCACAAAAGAGAAGGGGGAGAGAGAGGGGGGTGAGAGAGAGCTCAAAAGAGAGGGGGAGAGAGAGCGCAAAAGAGATGGGGGAGAGAGAGAGGGCAAAAGAGAGGGGGGAGAGCACGAAGAGAGGGGGGAGAGAGCGCAAAAGAGAGGGGGAGAGAGTGCAAAAGAGAGGGGAGAGAGCGCAAAAGAGAGGGGGGAGAGAGAGCAAAAGAGATGGGAGAGAGAGAGAGCAAAAAAGAGAGGGGGAGAGAGAGAGCAAAAGAGAGGGGGGAGAGAGCGCAAAAGAGAGGGAGGAGAGAGCACAAAAGAGAGGGGGAGAGAGAGAGCGCAAAATAGAGTGGGAGAGAGAGAGCGCAAAAGATAGGGGGAGAGAGAGAGAGAGCAAAAGAGGGGGAGAGAGAGAGCACAAAAGAGAGGGTGGAGAGAGAGAGAGAGAGAGGGAAGAGAGAGAGGGGGAGAGAGAGAGAGGAGGGGGAGAGAGAGAGAGGAGGGGAGAGAGAGAGAGGAGGGGAGAGAGAGAGGAGGGGAGAGAGAGGAGAGGGGGGAGAGAGAGAGGGGGGAGAGAGCGCAAAAGAGATGGGGGAGAGAGCTCAAAAGAGAGGGGGAGAGAGAGCTCAAAAGAGAGGGGGAGAGAGAGCACAAAAGAGATGGGGGGAGAGAGCGCAAAATAGATGGGGGAAAGAGAGAGCGCAAAAGAGAGGGGGAGAGAGAGAGAGCAAAAGAGAGGGGGAGAGAGAGCGCAAAAGAGAGGGGGGAGGGAGAGCGCAAAAGAGGGGGGAGAGAGAGCATACAAAAGAGTGGCGGGAGAGAAAGCGTGCAGAAAAGAGGGGGGAGAGAGCGCAAAAGATAGGGGGAGAGAGAGCACACAAAAGAGAGGGGGAGAGAGAGCGCACAGAAGAGAGGGGGGAGAGAGAGCAAAAGAGAGGGGGGAGAGAGAGAGAGCAAAAGAGAGGGAGGAGAGAGAGAGCGCAAAAGAGAGGGGGGAGAGAGAGCGCAAAAGAGAAGGGGGAGAGAGAGCACAAAAGAGAGGGGGGAGAGAGAGCGCAAAAGAGGGGGGAGAGAGAGAACGCAAAAGAGAGGGGGGGAGAGAGAGGGGGGAGAGAGCACAAAAGAGATGGGGGAGAGGGAGAACGCAAAAGGGTGAGAGAGAGCGCAAAAGAGATGGGGGAGAGAGAGCACAAAAGAGAGGGGAGAGAGAGAGCGCAAAAAGAGAGGGGGAGAGAGAGAGAGCACAAAAGAGAGGGGGATAGAGAGAGCGCAAAAGAGAGGGGGGAGAGAGAGCGCAAAAGAGAGGGGGGAGAGAGAGAGAGAGCGCAAAAGAGAGGGGAGAGAGAGAGAGCTCAAAAGAGAGGGGGGGAGAGAGAGAGCTCAAAAGAGAGGGGGAGAGAGCAAAAGAGAGGGAGAGAGAGAGCAAAGGAGAGGGGGAGGGAGAGCGCAAGGGGTCGGACCGCTGTAATGCAAAAAATGGCCCGTGTGAACGGGCTTTAGGACTAGTATATAGTAATGCAGCAGCTGCAAAAATGTACAGCTCCTGCTCTGTATTACACACCCTAACCTGAAGCACATTTTACAGTTGTCAAAAAGTTGACAATCTCACACATAGGGAAATGCTCACTATTTCTGTCACAGGCTGTGACAATACTTGAGCTCCAAGATGGCAGCCCCTAGTATAAAGAGGCGGAGCTTCAGTATCTGACACCTTTAAGCTATAAAAACTGGAAGTCAGATTTGAAATGAGCTGCAGCAACACAATGAAATGCAATAGCATATTGAGTTGTTACTCTTCTTTTGGTAGTTGTGTTCAGCAGTTTAATGTCCCTTTAAGAAACGTTCATGCTCACAAATCTATCTAGCTATCCTCTTGTGGAATGGAGCTAAGTTTTGCAACAGAGGTAAGGGACAGGAAACCCAACATTTTCTTTCATGATTTATAAAGAACATACAATTTTAAAAAAACTTTCCAATTTACTTCTATTATCAATTTTGCTTCATTCTCTTGTTATCCTTTGCTAAAAGAACATCATTGCACTAATGGAAGCTAGATGAACACAAGAGACAAATGTGTTCAGGCACCAATTAGCAGCACGCTCCCACTAGTGAAGGATATAAGCGTATTCTTTTTCAACAAGGGATTCCATGAGAACGAAACACATTTGAAAATATAAGTGGATTTAAAAGTATCTTAAAATTAAAGCGATATTGAACTCATTTTTTTTTCTTTTATCATTCAGATAGAACATGCAATTTTGAGGAAATTTCCAATTTATTCCTATTATCACATTTTCTTCTTTCTCTTGGCATCCTTTTTTGAAAAAGCTGGAATGGAAGCTTAGGAGCTGACCAATCTTTGGTTCAGCACCTGGGTAGCGCTTGCTGACTGGTGGCTAAATATAGCCACCAATCAGCAAGCACTACCCAGGGTTCTGAACCAAAAATGGGCCGGCTCGTAAACTTACATTCCTGCTTTTCCAAATAAGGATTCCAAGAGAACGAAGAAAATTTGATAATAGGAGTAAATTAGAAAGTTGCTTAAAACTGAATGCTCTATCTGAATCATGAAATACAAATTTGGGTTCAGTATCCCTTTAAATGTTCTATCTGATTCATGCAAGTCTAATTTTGACTTTCCTATCCCTTTAATCATTCAATTTTTTTTTTTTACTTCTATTTCCATTTAAAGCACATCAATGTGAAAGTTTCTTTATTGATAAATGTGGCCCAATGCACGAGAGCACTAAAGTGCTATAGCTATGCTCCTGCTGGCAAAATATTATTTACTAAATAGATGTTCTAACATTTTCAAAGCCACAGCAGGGCACGTTTGTCTAAATAACAGATTCAAATCCAATTAATCCTAATTCTCTTTCTTGTTACAATTTAAAATATTAAAACAATACATGAATATGATAGGAAACACAAAGTACACAAATCTCTACATTACAAATATTGATCTTCATTTTAATTTGTATGATCGGATGACTTAATTATTTAGAAGAGGGTAAATGTCTTCACCAACTCTTCAATAATTTAGTTAACAAACAATAGTTATCTGAAATGTTCAATAAAATATTGATCTCATTACAGGTTAATTTGTTTACACTGTCTTAGCAAAAGAAAATGCATGTTTAAAGAATTTAGTGCAATGTTAAGCACTAAAGAAAGCTTCTAATTAAATATAATTTTTAGTAAATATTCGGTACATTTTTAATCAGTATATTAGTCTGTTAAATGGTAGTGTAACTTAGTGATGCAAGAAAGAAAATTAAGGAGACAGAAAATAACGAAAGAGAAATAGAGAGAGCTAGAGAGAGAGACAAATAAATTATAGAAAGTAGAGAAATTAATATTGTGTAGTTCTGTGAAGAACGGTGGATCCCCCAGGATCCCCCAATTTGTCAAAAAAAACCCACAAATAGCAACTTCCTGCAATCTCATATAATTAATATAAAGCATGGCTGATAATATTTAAGACAAATTTGGCTAATTGTACATTTAAATAGAGTAACTTCTATTAAAAAAATGCCTTTAGTATTAAAGATTTAGAAAAATGAAAGCATTGCCATTATTAGGCAACATTAGTATTATGTGGTGTATAGACATAATTCTGTTCAAAATGTACTTTAATGGAAAAAAATAATATGAACATGCTATTCTTTATAAAGTTAAAAAGTATAATTGAAAAGTGAAAAATTAAGCTTTCCCTACACAATAATAAGAGTAATATTTACTTCTTATGTTTTATTTATCATAGTGTATATGTATATATATATATATATATATATATATATATATATATATATATATATATATATATATATATATATATATATATATATATAATATATATATATATATATATATATATATATATATACAGATGCGCACACATAACATAGACAACTGAATTATGGATTTACACATATACTGAACAAAATATTACCAGTATAAAATCCGTCAGACCCACTCATGGATTGTACTTTCCCTGTCTCACTTGGGGTGAAATGATGTTTATTGCGAGCATTAGAAGAGATGCCATAATACACAGGGAATGCTGACAGCTCTTATATGAGAAATTGCAGTGTAATGAAAACACCTCATACTCAGACACTGCAGATAATCTTCTGAAGTCTGTGATCTTCTTTCTGCTTCTCACAAGTGTCAGCCCATTAGTGACCCTCATCGTGTTCTCAAATATTAATGCACTTTTGCTTGCTCCTTAGGCGAGTCCATTGTGACACGAGAAGTTGGAAGATTTTCTCTTCCCCTGCATTCTATAAGGTAGATATTAACCATGTAAAAACTACAAAATTATTGTGACTTCCAATCTGTAAAACCTTTAAAGCTCTGTAGTCTTTTAGCCAGATGCACTTACTAGGTTTCACCATAAGTGACAAACTGAAAATTAGTGGTTAGACCAAATAAAGGCTAGATCACAAGTGATGCACTAATGACTTGATAAGCAATATCACAACTGCGCTAAGAAGCATGCATATTACAAGTTAAAAGTAAACGGTTGGATTATCGCTCATGAAGAAGTAGAGTAAAGTGTAAGGGTTAAAAATAACACCAAACACACCAAAAACACATTACAATAAATGAATAGGGGGCGATTTAACATTGTGCGAGCGGACATGATCCAATATTGCGGATCATGTCCACTGCACATTGAAAAATGCCGACAGCATACGCTCTCGGAATTTATCATTGCACCAGCAGTTCTGGTGAACTGCGGGTGCAATTCTGCCCCCTGCAGATTTGCGGCCAGCAGGGGGTGTCAATCAACCCGATCGTATGGCAAGGTATTTGACTAGAAAGTACTGTAATGTGAATATATATTTATACATTTGTCTAAATATGTGTATATTTGTATATGTAAGTGTTTATATGTCTATAGGGAAAATTACAAAACAAAATAAAAACAACACATAGAGGAAGTCTGTGCTCCCTTGGGTGGTTTCTACTGTAGTTTGTTTGATTGAGAGCTTGCATTGTTTGGCTGTATTTGGGAACCAGCATGGGAGAGACCTTGGTGTGGTTCCTGGGCTTGACACATTTGGCCAGATGCAGTAACTAACTCTTCCATTTTTGCTTTTAATCTTAGCTGTGTACTTGCAAGTGGGTGCCAAACTTCCTCTGTGTGTTTTGTTAATTTGTATTGTAATTTCCCCTATGGGCTTTGCACCCAGACTTGTCTCTTGTTATCTGCCTGGGTCTCTGAGGAATGTGCAGCTGCCCGTGAGTGCTATTGAGCACCCAGGGCTGTGCATTTTGCAGGGTCATAGGATGTACCCGGTCCAGTTTGAGAGTGCAGTCCATCCATCCACATGTTTTGTATACACACACACATATATATATATATATATATATATATATATATATATATATATATATATATATATATATATATATATACTGTGTGTATATATATACTGTGTATATATATATACAGGGGCATATTATGGCCTAGGCCAACAAGGCCAGTGCCTAGGGCAGCAGATTTGAGAGGGGCAGCACATCAGCCCTATCCTCTCTCTAAAAGCAAGCACACAGTACAGTGAGCGATAAAGTGCAGGCTTTTACAGAGAAGACAAGGCACGTGCGCTGATTAAGGTCGCTCATCACAGGCAGTGCTCCCTTAAACCGTTTCTTCATTTAGAGCTGCCAGCATTTTTGCAGTTGAAGCGTTCTTGGTGGGAAACTTGCCCGTAGATATGCTTACAAGGTGAGGCTGGAGGAGAAGACCTTGCCGATATGCTGCCTCCTTGTCAGCTGTGGTGGGTCTGCAAGCGCAGTGCTTATTGCAGGTCTTAGCAACTAACAGACTGGATGTGTCTGTGCACTGCTTAGATCAGCTTGTGAAGTCTAATCATAAACTCTCAGTGCTAATGTACTTTAGCTACTAATAGCTAGCGTTCTCTGCATTCATGAAACCACAGAGTAAATAGTAAACAGACACTAAAAATGTTTCATTACTTGAATGATTGTAATTACTGTATGTTGTATGTGGAGGGCAGTGATTGTTTCAAAATGTATTCTTCTTTCCCTCCCTTTCTCCCTCCTTTCCTCCCTTAACTCCCTCCCTCCCTCCCTTCTTTCTCTCAACTCCATCCCTTGCTCCTTTATTTCACTCCTTTCTTTACCTCCTCTCCCTCCCCACTTTTCTCTTCTCTCTCTCTCCCTCCCTTCTTTCCTTTCCCTCCCTTTTCTCCCCTTCCCTTCTTTTATCTCCCTTCTCTAAGGGAGAAAATGGTATGAGATGGTATCTGTTTTTGTTAGCCCATTTTCTTTTGAATTGTTATGAAAAAAAAAAAAAAAAAAAAACATTTTACACACTGACCCACAAAAATATTAAGAGGAAAACAGGCCTAAATAATTTTTTTTTTAGGGGTGGGGGGGTTGCAGGATTTTGAGTGCCTAGGGCAGCACAAAACCTAAATACGCCATTTGCAGTTAAATACCTTGAAATATAAAATATAATTTTTAATCAGTTTTAATAATTTTAATGTATTTTATTGTGTTTTTATACAAATACTTTACATTCCAATGATCTTCACATAGAAGAAAATGTTACTTTTAATTTTAAATATATATATATTTATATATATATATATATTTATATATATATATATATATATATATATATATATATATATATATATATATATATATATTTATACCACAGATATAGAAAGCACTCACAGGACTTCTCAATGGTGGGTCAACCAAAAGGCTTAGTGTTTATACACTTAAGGGCACATTAGTTAGATAAGTTCACATTATGAGGCCATCCATAGAGTGTTTAATCCACCACAAGGCCTATTGCTAGGGTTGACACTTTGAATGTATGAATTCATTTGTCATACAATTTTCGTCAAACAGGAAGTAGTGAGACTTCCGGTTCAGTGGAACGCATATGCGTTCCACACTCGATCACAGTATGTGTATAGATATGTTGTAAGTTAACCACGAAGGTCACATAGTCAGTCACAAATAAGTTGAATATACAACATCTTGATGGCACATTTGATTTTGTGATAACACTGAGGTTGATTATATTGAATCTTTATATATTTGAATTTGCTATATTTAAGCACTACCGGAAGTGAGGTAACTTCCGGTTTATTGAAACGCATGGCGTGCATTCCACCTTTACACATGGGAACTATGGTAGGAGACACAGGTGTTTTGTTGTAAGTATTTGCATAATTATTTTGCACACTATATTAAGGTTTGATTTGACACTGTTTTTCATTCTGATGAAGGGGTCTGTGTGAACCCTGAAACGTTAATAAACACTAAGCCTTTTGGTTGACCCACCATTGAGAAGTCCTGTGAGTGCTTTCTATATCTGGCCCAGGAGGACGGATTTACTACTAGGAGGAGTATATATATATATAGTAAAGTATATATTTACCTGTATATATACCTGTATATATTCATATAGATAGATAGTATATACATATATTTTGCAAAAATAAGTTAAATATATATTTTTTTATACATCTGTATGTATATCTATACATGTGTATATATATATATATATATATATATATATATATATATATATATATATATACTTCTGTGCCCTTTCCATTTAAATACCTTGAAACATGCAATATCATTTTAATACATTTTAATACTTTTTTATGTATTTTGTTGTGTTTTTAATATAAATACTTTACATTCTAGTGAGTGATTTCTGGTTTGCTGTCATAATCCTGTTTAAAAGGATCGCTTTGTCAAAACAGTATTTTTGAAGCAAAAAAACTGAGAATTTGCATATCTAATTTTCATATCTTACCCACAATTTTCTTTTGCATTGGAAACATTGTATGTTAAGAATTTCTGGGGAAAAGCAAGCGGGGATACTTGCCTAGATGTAGTAATTTCCTATGCAAATATTTACATTGATTATATATATATATATATATATATATATATATATATAAATAAAAAAAAATAAAAGTCACTAACTGGACCAGGTATCCTAAACGTAGCAAGGGGTCATGAGACAAACAGTCAGTGGTGGAGCAGTGGAGTGCGGTAGCTCGGTAACTCAAACAAGGAGGCTTATGGATGCTGGAAACAGAATACAGGACACAAGAACACTCACAGACTTTGTCAAGGGGACCTTCTGTTGCAATCACTCCTGCTTCAGCGCCGCAAATGCCACGCTATTAGGGAGGGAATCGACTAGTTCTACCCTCAGGTCCGTCTCTGTTACTTACAGTCGAGTAGATACAGCGCTCCAAACGCCCGTCTGTATGCACAGAAGCCTCAAATCAGTTACCGCTCCGCCAATCCTCCGACATCAGTACACCACCTGGCCCAAGTGAACCACTTGAAAACGATCCAAACAGAGAAAAGTGCCATTCTTGAGGGGGAAAAGATCCATGTACATGAAAAAAGTAATATGCCTGCACAGCTTCTAAAAAGTCCAAATCTTTAATCGGTCAGGTTAAAAATAGTAACAGTAAACATCATTGGCAAATGTCTAACATGTTTCGGCCTGAGGCCTTACTCACAGACATACACTTGAAAACAATACCACCAAAATTTAAAAGCAATAACTGACGTTCATTGGCTGATGTCTAAACACATAGGTTAATTGCACATAAATAACAGAAGTGTTAATTACATTTATTCAAAGAACCATCACTTAAGTATATAATAGTTGAAACTCTATCTGGATATATGTTTTGTAAGCAAGTTCATATTTTTTTTATAAAAAATCAAGATAGCAAATGAGCAAAGATAGCAAATGAGCAAATGCAAAATATTAGAAATAATGATAACAACAACGAGGGTTTTTACATTCCCCAAATACGTATAAAAATATATTCTACACTTCTGGATTATGACCAGTAGGAAAAAAATCATCAAAATGAGGAATGGATACACAGAGATTTAGACATAATTAATTACATACAGTATTTACAAAATATACGAAATTTAAAGGTTAAATCAGGAGAAATGATAGGGAAATAGACAGAATAGAACAATACAGTTCAAATAAAGAGAGAATTTGTTCTCAACCATCAGTTTCAACATCAAACTACAAACTCAGAGGAATAATATGCATTATAGACACAAATCATTTCCAAAAATTGATGACGTCAAAGGGGATATAATGGAATGTCATACAAAGAGCAAAACTAGAGGTTAATTCTATAGACAGAAATACCTTGCTGTTGGACAAACCTAAGCCTAAAACCACCAATCGCAGACAGTTAAGTAGGGAACATCTAATTATTATGACGTCTGCAAAATTATCTGCAAAAACTTACCAATGCTTTTGGAGGATGATGGTTTTGTGGAAACTATACAACAAGGTTGTAGATTCTCCTATAGAAGAGGGGTTACTGTTAGAAACCAAATTTCACCATGTGTGTTACCTACACTAAAAGCAACCAGTTTGTGGTTGGTCTCTAAGGGAATATACAAATGTGGATAAAGTGCCTGTATACCATGTACCTTTAGTCAAAGAGGTGATTCCTTTCAATCATGCTCCACAGGGAAGAATTATAAAGTGACATCATGTGTCAACTGCAGGACCAAAAATGCGGTATATCTAATATGGTGTACTTTTACAAATAGACAGTATGTAGGATGTACATCAAGAGAATTCAGGGAAAGGATAAGGCAGCATTTATCAGACATCAAAAGGTCCGATCCCTGTTCTGAGATGGCTAAACATTTTATAAATGAACATAAGAGTTCAAATACAACCTTAAGTGGATGGTCATAGAGCAAGTTGCAGCACCTAAAAGAGGAGGGGATAACAATAAAATCCTCTTTAAGAGGGAAGCATATTGGATATGTACACTAGAGTCACATATCCCCAAGGCCTATAACTCTCTCTATGATGTCATCAATTTTTGAGAATGATTTGTGTATTTAATACATATTATTCCTTTCAGTTTGTAGTTTGATGTTGAAACTAATGGTTGAGAACAAATTCTCTCTAAATCTGAAATATATTGTTCTATTCTGTCTATTTCCCTGTATCATTTTTCCTGATTTAACCTTTAACTTTAACTTTTGTATATTTTGTATATATGTATTAATTATATCTAAATCTCTTTGTATCCATTCCTCATGTTAATGATATTTTCCTACTGAGTCATAATACAGAAGTATAGAATATATTTTTATACGTATTTGGGGAATGTAAAAACACTCATTGTTGTTGTTATCATTATTTCTATTATTTTGCCTTTGCTCATTTGCTATCTTGATTTTGTATCATTTATGTGTTCAATCAAGATTAACTTGTTTACAAAATGTATATACGTATTTTATATACCACCTATGTTCATAGCGCTGCGGAACCTGTTGGCGCTCTACAAATACCTGATAATAATAATAATAATAATAATAATAATATAGATGGATAGATTTTCAACTATTATATACTCAAGTGATGGTTCTTTGAGTAAATGTAATTAACACTGCTGTTATTTAAGTGTAATTAACCTATGTGTTTAGGCATCAGCCAATGAACGTCAGTTATTGCTTTAAAATTTTGGCGGTATTGTTTTCAAGTGTATGTCTATGAGTAAGGCCTCAGGCCGAATCATGTTAGACCTTTGTCACTAATGTTTGCTGTTACTATTTTTAACCTGACCGATTAAAGATTTGGACTTTTTAGAAGCTGTGCAGGCGTATTACTTTTTCCCCATATATATATATATATATAAATGTATATCTATACCTGTATATATTCATATATATAGATAGGTATAGATATATATTTTACAAACAATTTAAACATAATTATATGTAAAAAATAATTTCTTGATACCGAATAAGAATTTCAGAACTATTGAAGTTGTAATATTTGAAGACTGTTGGAAAGTATGTTCTAACTGAATTAGGAAATGAAATGTTTGGATCTTTTTAACTCATGAAAGCATTACAATTAAAATGGTTTTAGGGGTTGTTCGAGTATGTCATGAATGCTAAAAATGTTTAAGAATTCTAAAACTGTGACAAATTAGTATTAATAACATTTTATATTGCCAAGTGTTGTCAAATGTGTTGATTATTTATAAATTTGACACTGCTCAATATAACATATTTTTTTTTAATATGATAAAAAAAACAGTACTTCAATTATGTTTAAATTCTTCTCAATAGAAAAAAATAATGGAGAATGTGGCATTTACGCCCAGTTTGCTGAATGGATTGGGAGAAACTCTGGCCTAGATTTGGAGTTTTGTCGGTAACGACCTGAAAAACTAACGCCGGCTTTTTTCTGGCCGCACCATAAAAATAACTCTGGTATCGAGAGTCCACATAAAGGCTGCGTTAGGCTCCAAAAAAGGAGCGTAGAGCATTTTTAACGCAGCTTCAACTCTCGATACCAGAGTTGCTTACGCAAACGGCCAGCCTCAAAAACGTGCTCGTGCACGATTCCCCCATAGGAAACAATGGGGCTGTTTGAGCTGAAAAAAACCCAAACACCTGCAAAAAAGCCGCGTTCAGCTCCTAACGCAGCCCCATTGTTTGCTATGCGGTAACCCTTCCTACGTCTGCACTTAACACTCTAACATGTACCCCGAGTCTAAACACCCCTAACCTTACACTTATTAACCCCTAATCTGCCGACCGGACCTGAGCGCTACTATAATAAAGTTATTAACCCCTAATCCACCTCACTAACCCTATCATAAATAGTATTAACCCCTAATCTGCCCTCCCTAACATCGCCAACACCTAACTTCAATTATTAACCCCTAATCTGCCGACCGGAGCTCACCGCTATTCTAATAAATGTATTAACCCCTAAAGCTAAGTCTAACCCTAATACTAACACCCCCCTAAGTTAAATATAATTTAAATCTAACGAAATTAATTAACTCTTATTAAATAAATTATTCCAATTTAAAGCTAAATACTTACCTGTAAAATAAATCCTAATATAGCTACAATACAAATTATAATTATATTATAGCTATTTTAGGATTTATATTTATTTTACAGGTAACTTTGTATTTATTTTAACCAGGTACAATAGCTATTAAATAGTTAAGAACTATTTAATAGCTAAAATAGTTAAAAAAATTACAAATGTACCTGTAAAAGAAATCCTAACCTAAGTTACAAATAAACCTAACACTAGACTATCAATAAATTAATTAAATAAACTACCTACAATTACCTACAATTAACCTAACACTACACTATCAATAAATTAATTAAATACAATTGCTACAAATAAATACAATTAAATAAACTAGCTAAAGTACAAAAAATAAAAAAGAACTAAGTTACAAAAAATAAAAAAATATTTACAAACATAAGAAAAATATTACAACAATTTTAAAATAATTACACCTACTCTAAGCCCCCTAATAAAATAACAAACCCCCCAAAATAAAAAAATGCCCTACCCTATTCTAAATTACTAAAGTTCAAAGCTCTTTTACCTTACCAGCCCTGAACAGGGCCCTTTGCGGGGCATGCCCCAAGAAATACAGCTCTTTTGCCTGTAAAAAAAAACATACAATACCCAAGCCCCCCAACATTACAACCCACCACCCACATACCCCTAATCTAACCCAAACCCCCCTTAAATAAACCTAACACTAAGCCCCTGAAGATCATCCTACCTTGTCTTCACCATACCAGGTTCACCGATCGGTCCAGAAGAGCTCCTCCGATGTCCTGATCCAAGCCCAAGCGGGGGGCTGAAGAGGTCCATGATCCGGCTGAAGTCTTCATCCAAGCGGGCCAGAAGAGGTCTTCCATCCGATTGAAGTCTTCATCCAAGCGGCATCCATCCGGAGCGAAGCGGCAGCATCCTGAAGACCTCCACCGCGGAACATCCATCCTGGCCGACGACTGAACGATGAATTACGGTTCCTTTAAATGACGTCATCCAAGATGGCGTCCCTCGAATTCCGATTGGCTGATAGGATTCTATCAGCCAATCGGAATTAAGGTAGGAATATTCTGATTGGCTGATGGAATCAGCCAATCAGAATCAAGTTCAATCTGATTGGCTGATCCAATCAGCCAATCAGATTGAGCTTGCATTCTATTGGCTGATCGGAACAGCCAATAGAATGCGAGCTCAATCTGATTGGCTGATCGGATCAGCCAATCGGATTGAACTTGATTCTGATTGGCTGATTCCATCAGCCAATCAGAATATTCCTACCTTAATTCTGATTGGCTGATAGAATCCTATCAGCCAATCGGAATTCGAGGGACGCCATCTTGGATGACGTCATTTAAAGGAACTGTCATTCGTCGTTCAGTCGTCAGCCAGGATGGATGTTCCGCGGTGGAGGTCTTCAGGATGCTGCTGCTTCGCTCCGGATGGATGCCGCTTGGATGAAGACTTCAGTCGGATGGAAGACCTCTTCTGGCCCGCTTGGATGAAGACTTCAGCCGGATCATGGACCTCTTCAGCCCCCCGCTTGGGCTAGGATCAGGACATCGGAGGAGCTCTTCTGGACCGATCGGTGAACCTGGTATGGTGAAGACAAGGTAGGATGATCTTCAGGGGCTTAGTGTTAGGTTTATTTAAGGGGGGTTTGGGTTAGATTAGGGGTATGTGGGTGGTGGGTTGTAATGTTGGGGGGGTATTGTCTGGTTTTTTTTACAGGCAAAAGAGCTGAATTTCTTGGGGCATGCCCCGCAAAGGGCCCTGTTCAGGGCTGGTAAGGTAAAAGAGCTTTGAACTTTAGTAATTTAGAATAGGGTAGGGCATTTTTTTATTTTGGGGGGCTTTGTTATTTTATTAGGGGGCTTAGAGTAGGTGTAATTAGTTTAAAATTGTTGTAATATTTTTCTTATGTTTGTAAATATTTTTTTATTTTTTGTAACTTAGTTCTTTTTTATTTTTTGTACTTTAGCTAGTTTATTTAATTGTATTTATTTGTAGCAATTGTATTTAATTAATTTATTGATAGTGTAGTGTTAGGTTAATTGTAGGTAATTGTAGGTAGTTTATTTAATTAATTTATTGATAGTCTAGTGTTAGGTTTATTTGTAACTTAGGTTAGGATTTCTTTTACAGGTAAATTTGTAATTATTTTAACTATTTTAGCTATTAAATAGTTCTTAACTATTTAATAGCTATTGTACCTGGTTAAAATAAATACAAAGTTACCTGTAAAATAAATATAAATCCTAAAATAGCTATAATATAATTATAATTTATATTGTAGCTATATTAGGATTTATTTTACAGGTAAGTATTTAGCTTTAAATTGGAATAATTTATTTAATAAGAGTTAATTCATTTCGTTAGATTTAAATTATATTTAACTTAGGGGGGGTGTTAGTATTAGGGTTAGACTTAGCTTTAGGGGTTAATACATTTATTAGAATAGCGGCGAGATTCGGTCGGCAGATTAGGGGTTAATAATTGAAGTTAGGTGTCGGCGATGTTAGGGAGGGCAGATTAGGGGTTAATACTATTTATGATAGGGTTAGTGAGGCGGATTAGGGGTTAATAACTTTATTATAGTAGCGCTCAGGTCCGGTCGGCAGATTAGGGGTTAATAAGTGTAGGCAGGTGGAGGCGACGTTGTGGGGGGCAGATTAGGGATTAATAAATAATATATAGGGGTCGGCGGTGTTAGGGGCAGCAGATTAGGGGTACATAAGGATAACGTAGATGGCGGCGCTTTGAGGTCGGCAGATTAGGGGTTAATAAGTGTAGGCAGGTGGAGGCGACGTTGAGGGGGGCAGATTAGGGGTTAATAAATATAATACAGGGGTCGGCGGTGTTAGGGGCAGCAGATTAGGGGTACATAAGGATAACGTAGGTGGCGGTCGGCAGATTAGGGGTTAAAACATTTTTTTAGAGTGTCGGCGATGTGGGGGGACCTCGGTTTAGGGGTACATAGGTAGTTTATGGGTGTTAGTGTACTTTAGAGCACAGTAGTTAAGAGCTTTATAAACCGGCGTTAGCCCAGAAAGCTCTTAACTACTGACTTTTTTCCTGCGGCTGGAGTTTTGTCGTTAGATGTCTAACGCTCACTTCAGAAACGACTCTAAATACCGGAGTTAGAAAAATCCCATTGAAAAGATAGGATACGCAATTTACGTAAGGGGATATGCGGTATGGAAAAGTCGCGGCTGGAAAGTGAGCGTTAGACCCTATTTTGAGTGACTCCAAATACCGGCGGTAGCCTAAAACCAGCGTTAGGAGCCTCTAACGCTGGTTTTCACGGCTAACGCCAAACTCTAAATCTAGGCCTCTGTGACTTAGATTAAAGGGACAGTCAACACCAGAATTTTTGTTGTTTTAAAAGATAGATAATCCCTTAATTACCAATTCCCCAGTTTTGCATAACCAACAGTTATAATTATACACATTTTACCTTTGTAATTATCTTGTATCTAAGCCTCAGCAGATTGCCCCCTTATTTCAGTTCTTTTGACAGACTTGCATGTTAGCCAATCAGAGCTGTCTCCATAGTAAATTCACATGCATGAGCTCAATGTTATCTATATGAAACACGTGAACTAATGCCCTATAGTGGTGAAAAACTATCAAAATGCATTTAGATTAGAGGCGGCCTTCAAGGTCTAAGAAATTAGCATATGAACCTCCTAAGTTTAGCTTTCAACTAAGAATACCAAAAGAACAAGCAAAATTGGTGATAAAAGTAAATTGGAAAGTACATGCCCTATTTAAAACATGAAAAAAAAAATGGACTTGACTGTCCCTAGGATTGTATGCATATTCAGGTAAATCAATTTGTAAAATTGTTAATTGTGTTTTCTTTACATGTACTTATAAATTGAAAGAACATTATTATTATGATTAATAACACATATCTTGAGTCATAGGTGATTTATCGGTGTCCTAAAGACTTCTTTGGTTTCTCCAGATAATTAGTTTTATATTCCATAAGGTTCATTAGGTTAAGGATGTTGATCTGTTGAATCAAATAGGTTTGTAATCAGATAATTTATTTTTCTGAATATTTTAGTCCATTCTCTGATTAAAAGCATGATAAAACATATGTTCTGACAGTGTATCCTGCTCAACTATCAAGTCACTAATCATGACAATCTCTGTAATATTAATTTTTATCATTAATATAATTATTTCCTATACATCTAAAGCAACAAATATCTCTCAGGCTTATTTAGCTCCATCCTCTTACATTACCTTTTTTATACTTTTCTTTATAAATTTATGAACAAATTCATTTAAAAAAAAAAGTTTTTTTTTTTAAAAAAGTGCAATATAGGATTGCAACTTCAGATTCCTTAAAGCAACATTAAACTCTAAATGTAATTTGCCAAAAAATCTTTAATTATGTATAGTTAAACAAATGCAATTTGTTTTCATTATGAATTATTCTTACTCTACATATGAACTCACTTCATATCCCTAACATACAACATGCTGCACAATAATTCATTATTTTTTATATTTTTTCCAGTATAAGGGTTAACTGATGCAATATGTGTGTTCTCATAGTTTTCAGTTTTTTTACACAAGCCAGGAAGGCTCTGGCCTTTGAAGGATCTTGCAGGATATGCAACAGGGGGATCTTCCTCAAGGAGGTTGTATCTGAAAGCCTAGTCACTACCCTTGGGATATGATGCTTAACACCAAAGTATCCTGAACCTATCTCTCCCTGTCCTCCTGAATAAGGTTCAATCTGGCCCCCACCATTTTATTATTATTATTATCAGGTATTTGTAAAGCGCCAACAGATTCCGCAGCGCTGCATAATGTTCTTTGGCCTGGGGGCTGAGCCTTCATGCAGATTTAGAGGCGGGAGTATGCTTCTTGAATTGTTTGGGAGCTTAAATAATTTATCAATCTTCCTGAAATATTTCTTTTCTACAGCAGGAGGATCCTGTACCTCCAAAGCTAGTAAAACTTAAAATTAAAGGACACTTCCTCTGCCACTTCTTCAGCAGTGGGGTTCTGGGTTTCTTAAAACTCTAGGAGATTTCTGATACCTGCATATTCCTCTTCTCTGCAGGGTTATTAGACAGGTCCCTCCTGAGGGATGTATCTGATGAGCCAAAGGCATGCAAAGGTTCCCCTTCTGCCCCTTGCAATAATCTGCATTTCATTTTCTAGAGGCATGACAGCCATCAGTTCAGTGATTGCGGATAGGTAAACTCTGTAAATCTAGAGGAGAGGTCAGAATAACTCCCTTGGGGATGACCCAGGTGGTTTGAAACCCCTGACAACTCTGCTGTAGGGGTAATGTTGCATGACCCTGGCTAGGATTAGAGATAGACTTAGTGCATAGGTTGCATAGTTGAGCAAGGGGGGACACACAAAGACATTCTTGCAAAGCAAACATAATCGTGGTGTGGTTAAATTGCCACAGAAATCAGAACACAGAAATCAAAGCACAAAGTGAAACCTGTATAAGTGTTTCAGAAAAAGTGGATACTGTTGCTTTAACAAGACAAAAACAAAACACATTTTGGCACCAAAAAAGGAAACCCCTTAAGTCCCAGACAAAGCCCCAGAGATAAAAAAAATATTTTTTATCTAAAATATATTTATATCCCAGAGTTGCCACTGAGAAGGACTGGAGTTCTGGTGTGTGCTAAAGCTGACATTGATAAAACCTCAACATTTCCAGATTTATGAAAAGTGTCAAAAAGTGCCTAAAACTGTAATGGAAGATAACTGTTGTATGTGACTATGTCCCCTGGCTGTGAGAAACATGTACATGGTCATTCTAATAGCCTGAAAAATATATAGGTGCATAGTACATAACTGTCAGCATCTACCATGCTCACCTCAGCTGCAGAAGACTGCTTCCAGTAGACAGGCCCAAAGGTTTTGACAGGGAGCTGCTTACTGTAGACCATTTCAGCTAGGAGGCTGGTGGCATCTCCACATTGGGAAAAGATAAAAGCTGCTTGGCTAAAACTCTTGTCTTCCCCCCTTCCCACATAGGTCCTCTTAAGGGGGCAAATGGGTTTCAGATTGGTTAGAGAACCCCTTTCAATGATGTGTAGAACAGAGCTTTAGGATTCACCTCACTCTTTGTTGAAGGCAAAAAACTTATTGAGGCATTCTGGGAAAGTGGGAGGGATTCAAATCTCTGGTATGTTGAGTGCTTTTGCCTCCTCCTAGTAGACTGTATGTTGAGCCCACATGTGATAGCTTATGGGCTTTACCCATCATATGAAAGAAAAATATAACATTGCTTTGACATCTGATTGGTACTGTCATTAAAGTAGTTATACCCACTGTACAGCAATGAAAACTCTGGAGTTTTAGAAATACATGTAATAAAATAATAACCATTTCTGTTTATTTGATGAACATAGCATATTCTTTACTGATTTATTTTAATTTTAATTTTTTTTATTGCAATAATACAAATTAGTAATACAGTAGAAAAACAAAAACTATACCATAAGTCCATAATTTTTAATGACGACAGAGGAGAGGACAAGAAAGAGTATTCTAGATAGCCCGGAGGAGGAGATGCAAATTGTAAATCTCTCCTCAAAGGGACAGCTATGGGTGTTGTTTGTGCACCCACCTATGCATGCCTCCATTTGGGGGCATGGGAGATGGAGGAGGTGTTTGGGAAACTTGGGGACATTGTTGAGGAACATGTGGATCTCTGGATATGGTATGTGGACAACAACTGTGTCTTATGGGATGGTCCAATGGAAATACTTAGAGAGTTTGTAAATAATCTAAACAAAAATGACTGTGATATCTTTCTTATATATGAAGCAAATGAAAAAGAGTTGAATTTCCTAGATATCAAAATCAGAAAGGAGGGTACTAAACTAACCACAGAGAATTATAGGTAATCTGCGGCCACTAGCAGCCTTTTAGAAGCAACCAGTGCACATCCATCATCCAGAAAAAATGGAATACACATTGGACAGTTTCTGCGTTTGAGAAGAAGCTGCTCATCCTGATCAAAATTTGAGCAGAGGGTACTCTAAAAAATGAATAAAAAGAGCTAGAGCAAGGGCAAAATGGATAGAGAAAAGTTGCTATATAGGGAAAAAAGAAAAAAAAAAAAGAAAAAGATGAACACTCCCTAATAAGGTACATAATCAAATTTAATTGTCAATGGGATAATTTGTATTCCATCCTTAAGAGTAACTGGCACTTTTTGGCCATAGATGAAGGGATTAAGGAGGTAGTAGGGGATCGTCTATCCCTAACTGCAAGTCGAACACCCAGTTTGAAAGATTCCCTGGTAATAAGCAATTATATTAAATCACCAAAACCTTAGAACTTGCTCACAGCACATAGTGCGGTAGGGAACTTTCCATGTGGAAGATGTTTTAATTGCCCATTTATGCAAAAAAAAAAATATATATAATTTAATACAGGTAAAAAAAAAACTACTATATAATAGTCTCCATTAATTGTGATACATTTGGGGTAGTCTATCCTTTATCCTGTCCTTGCCAAAAACTCTATGTAGGGAAAACAAAAAGACAGATAAAGGACAGAATAAGAGAGCATTGTGACAATATCCAGTTTGAAAGAGACACTAGTGTGGCAAGACATTTCTCTGAATTCCATGAAGCAAACCCAGATTGCCAAAGAATAGTAGTAATAGATAGATGTAAAACATCAGAGAGAGGAGGAGGCTAGGACAAATGCCTACTACAAAAAGAATCAATGTGAATGTTTACCTTACAGACTCTATCCCCCTTAGGCCTCAATGAAAAACTAGAATTTGGGAGTTTTCTGTAATTCAAATATGCTTAATCTGCAATGTGGATATATATAATGGTCACTTAGTATCCAATGATTAAGTAGTAAAAAAATCCTTGCAATGTAATGGAAAAAGTCTGAAATATATAACTGGTAACCATCAAATAATAATAGCAATAGCAATATGCACTACTAATTGTCTTATACTATATAATGTTGTTGTAAATATGTATATATCCAATATTTTTGTAGTTTAATTATGATTAGAGAAAAAACGCCAATGTTCTCACAACTAAATGTACCGATGCATAAAATTAAAAAGTTACCAATTTAATTAGTTGATTATATGAATCCCTTAGAAAGGATGAAAGTTCCAAACTAGGGTGAAGCATATAATGAAATACTGTGGAGCTTCAAGAAATGAAATAAAAGATTGCCAATCTAAATTATTAGCATCCCTGATAAAGCCCAATCTCATGAAAAGCATCATGGGGAAACACGTGTCGGCAAGTGTGTAAACCAGCTCTAGACTCCCTTCTCTCATAGCTGTGTGTGCAGGTCCACTTCTAAAAGTTTCCTGTTGGCCTGGAGAGCAGCCTGGAGAGCAGCCTATGCTGCAGTGAATATGCTGTTCAAGAAGCATCCTAGTATCAACTAGAAGTGGTGAGAAACAGGCTTGAATCTAAACTCCTCAAGCAC
Source organism: Bombina bombina (assembly GCF_027579735.1). Taxonomy (NCBI): domain Eukaryota; kingdom Metazoa; phylum Chordata; class Amphibia; order Anura; family Bombinatoridae; genus Bombina; species Bombina bombina. The sequence goes on from NC_069499.1 coordinate 1,310,147,905, forward strand.
TCACTACTGATGGGAGGATCAAAATGACAGGAAATATGGCAGGAGCAGTGGGGTATCAGCTTTGAAGGTAACAGACCTAAAGAGCGGCGAAAGCCGTGGTCAAAGTAATGCTGGTTTTGAGATTACGTGGCTAAGGGAATGCAACCACGTAAGCCTCATATTTTAAATACCTGTTCATCCAATAATACACTGTCTATCATTCTTGAGGACAAATCTGTGTGAGACTTTTGCTTGTTAGTTCCTGTGCTTTGCCTACATACATGCATGTCAATCTGGTACTTTGTGTCTATCAGTTGCACTTTATCTTTTGTGGATTGTTGGCTGCTTTAACGTGTTCCTAATCTTGATAACACTGCAGTGTTCTAAATAAGCTTGCTTCCATCATGCATAAACTAACCATACCATACTCTCGATGTTTTTTGGAAAAGGGTTTTCTGCCTACCACATGTATTTGGGATACTGTTTTCTGACAGAGGACTAAGTAGCTATTTGAGATGGCTCTATTATTGCAATATTTTTATTAATGTGTGTTGTATATTTATATGTGTTCTACTTCTGTGTGCATTAACTTTTGATAATTACAAAAAAACTTATGTCAGTTTTAAATGAACTTGAAGGGTGCTGAATTCCCTTTCTATCTCTGAAATAAAAGTGATATAAAATAGTTAGACCCTATTTTGAGTGACTCCAAATACCGGCGGTAGCCTAAAACCAGCGTTAGGAGCCTCTAACGCTGGTTTTCACGGCTAACGCCCAAACTCTAAATCTAGGCCTCTGTGACTTAGATTAAAGGGACAGTCAACACCAGAATTTTTGTTGTTTTAAAAGTAGATAATCCTTAATTACCAATTCCCCAGTTTTGCATAACCAACAGTTATAATTATACACATTTTACCTTTGTAATTATCTTGTATCTAAGCCTCAGCAGATTGCCCCCTTATTTCAGTTCTTTTGACAGACTTGCATATTAGCCAATCAGAGCTGTCTCCATGGTAAATTCACATGCATGAGCTCAATGTTATCTATATGAAACACATGAACTAATGCCCTATAGTGGTGAAAAACTATCAAAATGCATTTTAGATTAGAGACGGCCTTCAAGGTTCTAAGAAATTAGCATATGAACCCTCCTAGGTTTAGCTTTCAACTAAGAATACAAAAAGAACCAAGCAAAATGGTGATAAAAGTAAATTGGAAAGTACATGCCCTATTTAAAACATGAAAAAAAAAATGGATTGACTGTCCCTAGGATTGTATGCATATTTCAGGTAAAATCAATTTGTAAAATTGTTAATTGTGTTTTCTTTACATGTACTTATAAATTGAAAGAACATTATTATATGATAATAACACATATCTTGAGTCATAGGTGATTTATCGGTGTCCTACAAGACTTCGTTGGTTTCTCCAGATAATTAGTTTTACATTCCATAAGGTTCATTAGGTTAAGGATTGTTGATCAGTTGAATCAAATAGTTTTGTAATCAGATAATTTATTTTTCTGAATCTTTTAGTCCATTCTCTGATTAAAAGCATGGATAAAATCATATGTTCTGACAGGTGTATCCTGCCTCAACTATCAAGGTCACTATCATGACATCTCTGTAATATTAATTTTTATCATTAATATAATTATTTCCTTATACATCTAAAGCAACAAATATCTCTCAGGGCTTATTTAAGCTCCATCCCCTTACATTACCATTTTTTTATACTTTTCTTTATAAATTTATGAACAAATTCATTAAAAAAAAAAGTTTCTTTTTTTAAAAAAAAGTGCAATATAGGATTGCAACTTCAGATTCCTTAAAGCAACATTAAACTCCAAAATGTAAATTTGCCAAAAAATCTTTAATTATGTATAGTTAAACAAATGCAATTTGTTTTCATTATGAAATTATTCTTACCTCTACATATGAACTCACTTCATATCCCCTAACATACAACATGCTGCACAATAATTCATTATTTTTTTATATTTTTTCCAGTATAAGGGTTAACTGATGCAATATGTGTGTCTCATAGTTTTCAGTTTTTTTTACACAAGCCCAGGAAGGCTCTGGCCTTTGAAGGATCTTGCAGGATATGCAACAGGGGGATCTTCCTCAAGGAGGTTGTATCTGAAAGCCTAGTCACTACCCTTGGATATGATGCTTAACACCAAAGTATCCTGGAACCTATTCCTCCCTGTCCTCCTGAATAAGGTTCAATCTGGCCCCCCCACCATTTTATTATCTATTATTATCAGGTATTTGTAAAGCGACAACAGATTCAGCAGCGCTGCATAATGTTCTTTGGCCTGGGAGGGCTGAGCCTTCATGCAGATTTAGATGCGGGGGAGCATGCTTCTTGAATTGTTTGGGAGCTTAAATAATTTATCAATCTTCCTGAAATATTTCCTTTTCTACAGCAGGAGGATCCTGTACCTCCAAAGCTAGTAAAACTTAAAATTAAAGGACACTTCCTCCTGCACTTCTTCAGCAGTGGGGTTCTGGGTTTCTTAAAACTCTAGGAGATTTCTGATACCCTGCATATTCCTCTTCTCTGCAGGGTTATTAGACAGGTCCCTCCTGAGGGATGTATCTGATGAGCCAAAGGCATGCAAAGGTTCCCCTTCTGCCCCTTGCAATAATCTGCATTTCATTTTCTAGAGGCATGACAGCCATCAGTTCAGTGATTGCGGATAGGGTAAACTCTGTAAATCTAGAGGAGAGGTCAGAATAACTCCCTTGGGGATGACCCAGGTGGTTTGAACCCCTGACCACTCTGCTGTAGGGGAAATGTTGCATGACCCTGGCTAGGGATTAGAGATAGACTTAGTGCATAGGTTGCATAGTTGAGCAAGGGGGGACACACAAAGACATTCTTGCAAAGCAAACATAATCGGTTGGTGTGGTTAAATTGCCACAGAAATCAGAACACAGAAATCAAAGCACAAAGTGAAACCTGTATAAGTGTTTCAGGAAAAAGTGGATACTGTTGCTTTAACAAGACAAAAAACAAAACACATTTTGGCACCAAAAAAGGAAACCCCTTAAGTCCTAGACCAAAGCCCCGGAGATAAAAAAATATTTTTTATCCTAAAATATATTTATAATCCCAGAGTTGACCACTGAGAAGGACCTGGAGTTCTGGTGTGTGCTAAAGCTGACATGATAAAACCTAACATTTCAAGATTATGAAAAGTGTCAAAAAGTGCCTAAAACTGTAATGGAAGATAACTGTTGTATGTGACTATGTCCCCTGGCTGTGAGAAACATGTACATGGTCATCTCTAATAGCCTGAAAAATACTATAGGTGCATAGTACATAACTGTCAGCATCTACCATGCTCACCTCAGCTGCAGAAGACTGCGTTCACACGTTAGGACAGGCCCAAAGGTTTTGACAGGGAGCTGCTTACTGTAGACCATTTCAGCTAGGAGGCTGGTGGCATCTCCACATTGGAAAAGATAAAAGCTGCTTGGCTAAAACTCCTGTCTCCCCCCCCCCCCTTCCCACATAGGTCCTCTTAAGGGGGCAAATGGGTTTCAGATTGGTTAGAGAACCCCTTTCAATGATGTGTAGAACAGAGCTTAGGATTCACCTCACTCTTTGTTGAAGGCATAAAACTTATTGAGCATTCTGGGAAAGTGGGGAGGGATTCAAATCCTCTGGTATGGTTGAGTGCTTTTGCCTCCTCCTAGTAGACTGTATGTTGAGCCCACATGTGATAGCCTTAGGGGCTTTACCCCATCATATGAAAGAAAAATATAACATTGCTTTGACATCTGATTGGTACTGTCATTAAAGTAGTTATACCCACTGTACAGCAATGAAAAACTCTGGAGTTTTAGAAATACATGTAATAAAATAATAACCATTTCTGTTTATTTGATGAACATCTGCATATTCTTTACTGATTTATTTTAATTTTAATTTTTTTATTGCAATAAATACAAATTAGTAATACAGTAGAAAAAACAAAAACTATACCATAAGTCCATAATTTTTAATGACGACAGAGGAAGAGGACAAGAAAGGGTATTCTAGATAGCCCGGAGGAGGAGATGCAAATTGTAAATCTCTCCTCAAAGGGACAGCTATGGGTGTTGTTTTGTGCACCCCCACCTATGCATGCCTCCATTTGGGGGCATGGGAGATGGAGGAGGTGTTTGGGAAACTTGGGGACATTGTTGAGGAACATGTGGATCTCTGGATATGGTATGTGGACAACAACTGTGTCTTATGGGATGGTCCAATGGAAATACTTAGAGAGCTTGTAAATAATCTAAACAAAAATGACTGTGATATCTTTCTTATATATGAAGCGAATGAAAAAGAGTTGAATTTCCTAGATATCAAAATCAGAAAGGAGGGTACTAAACTAACCACAGAGAATTATAGGTAATCTGCGGCCACTAGCAGCCTTTTAGAAGCAACCAGTGCACATCCATCATCCAGAAAAAATGGAATACCCATTGGACAGTTTCTGCGTTTGAGAAGAAGCTGCTCATCCTGATAAAAATTTGAGCATAGGGTACTCTAAAAAATGAATAAAAAGAGCTAGAGCAAGGGCAAAATGGATAGAGAAAAGTTGCTATATAGGGAAAAAAGAAAAAAAAGAAAAGAAAAAGATGAACACTCACTAATAAGGTACATAATCAAATTTAATTGTCAATGGGATAATTTGTATTCCATCCTTAAGAATAACTGGCACTTTTTGGCCATAGATGAAGGGATTAAGGAGGTAGTAGGGGATCGTCTATCCCTAACTGCAAGTCGAACACCCAGTTTGAAAGATTCCCTGGTAAGAAGCAATTATATTAAATCACCAAAACCTGAGAACTTGCTCACAGCACATAGTGCGGTAGGGAACTTTCCATGTGGAAGATGTTTTAATTGCCCATTTATGCAAAAAATAAATATATATATAATTTAATACAGGTAAAAAAAAACTACTATATAATAGTCTCCATTAATTGTGATACATTTGGGGTAGTCTATCCTTTATCCTGTCCTTGCCAAAAACTCTATGTAGGGAAAACAAAAAGACAGATAAAGGACAGAATAAGAGAGCATTGTGACAATATCCAGTTTGAAAGAGACACTAGTGTGGCAAGACATTTCTCTGAATTCCATGAAGCAAACCCAGATTGACAAAGAATAGTAGTAATAGATAGATGTATAACATCAGAGAGAGGAAGAGGCTAGGACAAATGCCTACTACAAAAAGAATCAATGTGAATGTTTACCTTACAGACTCTATCCCCCTTAGGCCTCAATGAAAAACTAGAATTTGGGAGTTTTCTGTAATTCAAATATGCTTAATCTGCAATGTGGATATATATAATGGTCACTTAGTATCCAATGATTAAGTAGTAAAAAAATCCTTGCAATGTAATGGAAAAAGTCTGAAATATATAACTGGTAACCATCAAATAATAATAGCAATAGCAATATGCACTACTAATTGTCTTATACTATATAATGTTGTTGTAAATATGTATATATCCTATATTTTTGTAGTTTAATTATGATTAGAGAAAAAACACCAATGTTCTCACAACTAAATGTACCGATGCATAAAATTAAAAAGTTACCAATTTAATTAGTTGATTATATGAATCCCTTAGAAAGGATGAAAGTTCCAAACTAGGGTGAAGCATATAATGAAATAGTGTGGAGCTTCAAGAAATGAAATAAAAGATTGCCAATCTAAATTATTAGCATCCCTGATAAAGCCCAATCTCATGAAAAGCATCATGGGGAAACACGTGTCGGCAAGTGTGTAAACCAGCTCTAGACTCCCTTCTCTCATAGCTGTGTGTGCAGGTCCACTTCTAAAAGTTTCCTGTTGGCCTGGAGAGCAGCCTGGAGAGCAGCCTATGCTGCAGTGAATATGCTGTTCAAGAAGCATCCTAGTATCAACTAGAAGTGGTGAGAAACAGGCTTGAATCTAAACTCCTCAAGCACTCACTACTGATGGGAGGATCAAAATGACAGGAAATACAGCAGGAGCAGTGAGGTATCAGCTTTGAAGGTAACATACCTAAAGGTCGGCGAAAGCCGTGGTCAAAGTAATGTTGGTTTTGAGATTACGTGGCTAAGGGAATGCAACCACGTAAGCCTCATATTTTAAATACCTGTTCATCCAATAATACACTGTCTATCATTCTTGAGGACAAATCTGTGTGAGACTTTTGCTTGTTAGTTCCTGTGCTTGCTTGCTTGCCTACATACATGCATGTCAATCTGGTACTTTGTGTCTATCAGTTGCACTTTATCTTTTGTGGATTGTTGGCTGCTTTAACGTGTTCCTAATCTTGATAACACTGCAGTGTTCTAAATAAGCTTGCTTCCATCATGCATAAACTAACCATACCATACTCTCGATGTTTTTTGGAAAAGGGTTTTCTGCCTACCACATGTATTTGGGATACTGTTTTCTGACAGAGGACTAAGTAGCTATTTGAGATGGCTCTATTATTGCAATATTTTTATTAATGTGTGTTGTATATTTATATCTGTTCTACTTCTGTGTGCACTAACTTTTGATAATTACAAAAAAACTTATGTCAGTTTTAAATGAACTTGAAGGGTGCTGAATTCCCTTTCTATCTCTGAAATAAAAGTGATATAAGTTTTTTGATCTCTCTCTTCTATATTCTTATAAATACAAATCTTAAAGGGTCTGCACATCCTTACACTTATGAAGGAATAAATATAAGCAGTTCTTTAGTAACCTGGTAGCACTCGTTCTACACATTTTTTGAACCATAATTTTGGACATTTATCTTCACATTGTGGGCAAGATTACAAGTGATGCACAACAGACTTTGCACTTGCGAAACGGCGGTTTCACAATCAATTTTTCTTCCGCTGATATTACAAGTCAGAAAAAATGCTAGCACAATAGTCCTTTCCACATCAATCCATACCGTGATCTAAGAGCTCTGGTAAAGTGTTTTCCGAAACTAAAACGTTGCACAAAACATTTCAAAAATACAATATAAAGTGAACTTACACCCATAAAGTACACTATTAACCCCTAAACCGCCATTTCCCCACATAAAAAACTATCACCTAGATTACAAGTTTTGCGTTCGTGTTTTAATGCTGAAAAAATGGCAATTTCAGCATGAAAACAGTAACGCAGCCATTACAAGTCTTGTCGGTATAGCTGTACCGCAAGCCTTTTAGCCTGTACCGCAACATCAGTCCCGCACTCAATAAAATGACGTTTTTAATGGGATTACCATAGCGCTGCCATTACGAGTTTTGCGGTGAGGCTAAAAAGCTTGCGTTACACTCTTTAACGACAAGTTCCATACCGCCATCTGAGAGCAGTAGGTATGAGTTTTACGCAACAAAACTGTTACATAAAACTCATAACTAAAGTGTTACAAAGTACACTAACACCCATAAACTTCCTATTAACCCCTAAACCGTGGCCCTCCCTCATCGCAAATACTATATTAAACTTATAACCCTAATCTGCCGCTCCCAAGATCGCCGCCACTAATAAAAAATATTAACCCCTATTCCGACGCTCCCCGACATCATCGGCCCTATTCTAAAGTTATTATCCCCTATTCCCTTGCACTCCAACATTGCCCACGTTATAATGAATATATTAACCCCTCTTCCGACGCTCCCCAACATTGCCGCCACTAAATATAGTTATTAACCCCTAATCCTGGCCTCCCACATCACTACCACTAAATAGACCTATTAACACCTAGACCGCCAGCCCCCCACATTGCCAAAAACTAAATTAAACTATTAACCCCTAAACCTAACAACTCCCTAACTTTAAATTAAAATTACAAGATCCCTATCTTAAAATAAATAAAAACTTACCTGTGAAATTAAAAAAAACCTAAGTTTAAACTATAAATGAAACTAACAATACTATTATACTAAAATTAAATCTACAGTTAATTTTTATTATAAAAAAATACTAAATTACAAAAAATAAAAAAATAAATTATCCAAAATAAAAACAATTACACCTAATCTAATAGCCCTATCAAAATAACCCCCCCCCAAATAAAAAAACCTAGCCTACAATAATCTACCAATAGCCCTTAAAAGGGCCTTCTGTAGGACATTGCCCTAAATAAATCAGCTCTTTTACCTGTAAAAAAATACAAAGACCCCGCCAACAGTAAAACCCACCACCCAACCAACCCCCCAAAATAAAAAAAAACTAACTCTAAAAAAAACCTAAGCTAACCATTGCCCTGAAAAGGGTATTTAGCTCTTTTTCAAATAGCCCAAACCCTAATCTAAAAAAAAACGGGCCCAAAAAAACCTTAAAAAAACACTAACCCGTCTTTAGGTACTCACAGTTGCTGAAGTACGGCTTGAAAGATCTTTATCCCAGCGGCTCCATCTTCATCCAGACGGCTCCATCTTCATCCAGATAGATCCATCTTCATCCATCATGGGACTGGCATCTTCTTCATCCCTGCGGAGGCGGAGCTGTCGATGCGCGGAGGTGGAGGTCCAGGCAAAGGTCCAAGGTGGAGGTCCAGGGCAGAGGTCCAAGGCGGAGGTCCAGGTGGAAGTCCATTGATCTGATGTGGAGGTCCTCTTCATGCAATCGTCCGCCGCACACTGAAGAATCAAATGCAAGGTACCCCTTTTATACTGGGGGTACCATTGCATTCCTATTGGCTGAAAATTTTAAATCAGCTAATAGGAATTAGGGCTGCTAAAATCCTATTAGGGCTGCTAAAATCCTATTAGTCTCCGCAGGGATGAAGAAGATGCTGATCCCGCGATGGATGAAGATGGATCTGCTGGGATGAAGATCGTTTAAGCCGAACTTCAGCAACTGTGAGTACCTAAAGAGGGGTTAGTGTTAGGGTTTTTTAAGGTTTTTTGGGGTGTTTTTTTTTAGTTTAGGGTTTGGGCTTCTCTTAAAAGACTGAATGCCCTTTTAAGAGCAAGAAAAAGAGCTGAATGCCCTGGGGGTTTGTAATGTTAGGGGGTGTTTGTTTTTATTTTTTAGAAAAAGAGCTGATATCTTTAGGGCAATGCCCTACAAAAGGCCCTTTTAAGGGCTATTGATAGTTTATTATAGATTAGGGTTCTTTTATTTTGGGGTGGTTTTTTTTTCAAAACGGGGTATTAGAATAGGAATAATTTTTATTATTTTGGATAATTTGTTTTTTTGTGTAATGTTTTTTTTTCTTTTTGGGGTGTTTTTTTTTTTTTAGAATAGCCATTTTTTATTTTTAATGGGCAGCAAAAGAGCTGAATGCCCTTACAAAAGCCCTGTTCAGGGCAATGGGTAGATTAGGTTTTACATTATTTTAATTTTTTTGGGTTTGAGGGGTGGGGGGTTGTATACCGTTAGGGGGTGTTTGTTTTCTTTTGTAGAAAAAGAGCAGCTTTTTTTAGGGCAATGCCATACAAAAGGCCCTTTTAAGGGTCTACAAAAGGCCTTTTTAAGGGCCCTTGGTAGTTTATTATCAGTTAGGGTTTTTTACTTAGGGGTGTTTTTTCTTTTAAACAGGGTATTAGAATATGAATACTTTTTATTGTTTTGGATAATTTTGTTTGTTATTTTTTGTAATTGTAGTTTTTTTTTTTTTTTTGTAATTTTAGTGTTTTTTTATTCTTTGTGATGGTAGTTTTTTTATTTTTGTAATGTTAGGTTTTAGTATAAGGCAGCTTAGGTTTTATTTCACAGGTAACTTTGTATTTATTTTATCTAGGTAGTTAGTAAATAGTTAATAACTATTTACTAAGTAGTCTACCTAGTTAAAATAAATACAAACTTTCCTGTGAAATAAAAATAAAACCTAAGCAAGCTACAATATAACTATTAGTTATATTGTAGCTAGCTTAGGCCTAGATTTAGAGTTCGGCGGTAGCCGTCAAAACCAGCGTTAGAGGCTCCTAACGCTGGTTTTGGGCGCCCGCTGGTATTTGGAGTCAGTGATTAAAGGGTCTAACGCTCACTTTTCAGCCGCGACTTTTCCATACCGCAGATCCCCCTACGCCATTTGCGTAGCCTATCTTTTCAATGGGATCTTTCTAACGCTGGTATTTAGAGTCGTTTCTGCAGTGAGCGTTAGAGCTCTAACGACAAGATTCCAGCCGCCTGAAAATAGCAGGAGTTAAGAGCTTTCTGGCTAACGCCGGTTTATAAAGCTCTTAACTACTGTACCCTAAAGTACACTAACACCCATAAACTACCTATGTACCCCTAAACCGAGGTCCCCCCACAAAGCCGCCACTCGATTAAAATTTTTAACCCCTAATCTGCCGACCGCCACCTACGTTATACTTATGTACCCCTAATCTGCTGCCCCTAACCCCGCCGACCCCTGTATTATATTTATTCAGCCCTATCCTGCCCCCCACAATGTCGCCGCCAGCTACTTACAATAATTAACCCCTAATCTTCCGACCGCAAATCGCCGCCACCTACGTTATCCCTATGTACCCCTAATCTGCTGCCCCTAACACCGCCGACCCCTATATTATATTTATTAACCCCTAATCTGCCCCCCTCAACGTCGCCGACACCTGCCTACACTTATTAACCCCTAATCTGCCGAGCGGACCTGAGCGCTACTATAATAAAGTTATTAACCCCTAATCCGCCTCACTAACCCTATAATAAATAGTATTAACCCCTAATCTGCCCTCCCTAACATCACCGACACCTAACTTCAATTATTAACCCCTAAACTTCCGATCGGAGCTCACCGCTATTCTAATAAATGGATTAACCCCTAAAGCTAAGTCTAACCCTAACACTAACACCCCCCTAAGTTAAATATAATTTTTATCTAACGAAATAAATTAACTCTTATTAAATAACTTATTCCTATTTAAAGCTAAATACTTACCTGTAAAATAAATCCTAATATAGCTACAATATAAATTATAATTATATTATAGCTATTTTAGGATTAATATTTATTTTACAGGCAACTTTGTAATTATTTTAACCAGGTACAATAGCTATTAAATAGTTAAGAACTATTTAATAGTTACCTAGTTAAAATAATAACAAATTTACCTGTAAAATAAATCCTAACCTAAGTTATAATTAAACCTAACACTACCCTATCAATAAAATAATTAAATAAACTACCTACAATTACCTACAATTAACCTAACACTACACTATCAATAAATAAATTAAACACAATTGCTACAAATAAATACAATTAAATAAACTAGCTAAAGTACAAAAAATAAAAAAGAACTAAGTTACAGAAAATAAAAAAATATTTACAAACATAAGAAAAATATTACAACAATTTTAAACTAATTACACCTACTCTAAGCCCCCTAATAAAATAACAAAGCCCCCCAAAATAAAAAATTCCCTACCCTATTCTAAATTAAAAAAGTTACAAGCTCTTTTACCTTACCAGCCCTGAACAGGGCCCTTTGCGGGGCATGCCCCAAGAATTTCAGCTCTTTTGCCTGTAAAAGAATAAATACAATACCCCCCCCCCCCCAACATTACAACCCACCACCCACATACCCCTAATCTAACCCAAACCCCCCTTAAATAAACCTAACACTAAGCCCCTGAAGATCTTCCTACCTTGTCTTCACCATCCAGGTATCACCGATCCGTCCTGGCTCCAAGATCTTCATCCAACCCAAGCGGGGGTTGGCGATCCATAATCCGGTGCTCCAAAGTCTTCCTCCTATCCGGCAAGAAGAGGACATCCGGACCGGCAAACATCTTCTCCAAGCGGCATCTTCGATCTTCTTCCATCCGGTGCGGAGCGGGTCCATCTTGAAGCAGGCGACGCGGATCCATCCTCTTCTTCCGATGTCTCCCGACTAATGACGGTTCCTTTAAGGGACGTCATCCAAGATGGCGTCCCTCGAATTCCGATTGGCTGATAGGATTCTATCAGCCAATCGGAATTAAGGTAGGAATTTTCTGATTGGCTGATGGAATCAGCCAATCAGAATCAAGTTCAATCCGATTGGCTGATCCAATTGAGATTGAGCTCGCATTCTATTGAGCTCGCATTCTATTGGCTGTTCCTCCCTTAAAGGAACCGTCATTAGTCGGGAGACATCGGAAGAAGAGGATGGATCCTCGTCGCCTGCTTCAAGATGGACCCGCTCCGCACCGGATGGAAGAAGATCGAAGATGCCGCTTGGAGAAGATGTTTGCCAGTCCGGATGTCCTCTTCTTGCCGGATAGGAGGAAGACTTTGGAGCCTCTTCTGGACCTGATTATGGATCGCCAACCCCCGCTTGGGTTGGATGAAGATCTTGGAGCCAGGACGGATCGGTGATACCTGGATGGTGAAGACAAGGTAGGAAGATCTTCAGGGGCTTAGTGTTAGGTTTATTTAAGGGGGGTTTGGGTTAGATTAGGGGTATGTGGGTGGTGGGTTGTAATGTTGGGGGGGGGTATTGTATTTATTCTTTTACAGGCAAAAGAGCTGAAATTCTTGGGGCATGCCCCGCAAAGGGCCCTGTTCAGGGCTGGTAAGGTAAAAGAGCTTGTAACTTTTTTAATTTAGAATAGGGTAGGGAATTTTTTATTTTGGGGGGCTTTGTTATTTTATTAGGGGGCTTAGAGTAGGTGTAATTAGTTTAAAATTGTTGTAATATTTTTCTTATGTTTGTAAATATTTTTTTATTTTCTGTAACTTAGTTCTTTTTTATTTTTTGTACTTTAGCTAGTTTATTTAATTGTATTTATTTGTAGCAATTGTGTTTAATTTATTTATTGATAGTGTAGTGTTAGGTTAATTGTAGGTAATTGTAGGTAGTTTATTTAATTATTTTATTGATAGGGTAGTGTTAGGTTTAATTATAACTTAGGTTAGGATTTATTTTACAGGTAAATTTGTTATTATTTTAACTAGGTAACTATTAAATAGTTCTTAACTATTTAATAGCTATTGTACCTGGTTAAAATAATTACAAAGTTGCCTGTAAAATAAATATTAATCCTAAAATAGCTATAATATAATTATAATTTATATTGTAGCTATATTAGGATTTATTTTACAGGTAAGTATTTAGCTTTAAATAGGAATAAGTTATTTAATAAGAGTTAATTTATTTCGTTAGATAAAAATTATATTTAACTTAGGGGGGTGTTAGTGTTAGGGTTAGACTTAGCTTTAGGGGTTAATCCATTTATTAGAATAGCGGTGAGCTCCGATCGGAAGTTTAGGGGTTAATAATTGAAGGTAGGTGTCGGCGATGTTAGGGAGGGCAGATTAGGGGTTAATACTATTTATGATAGGGTTAGTGAGGCGGATTAGGGGTTAATAACTTTATTATAGTAGCGCTCAGGTCCGCTCGGCAGATTAGGGGTTAATAAGTGTAGGTAGGTGTCGGCGACGTTGTGGGGGGCAGATTAGGGGTTAATAAATATAACATAGGGGTCGGCGATGTTAGGGCAGCAGATTAGGGGTACATAGGGATAACGTAGGTGGCGGCGTTTTACGGAGCGGCAGATTAGGGGTTAAAAAAAATATGCAGGGGTCAGCGATAGCGGGGGCGGCAGATTAGGGGTTAATAAGTGTAAGATTAGGGGTGTTTAGACTCGGGGTACATGTTAGGGTGTTAGGTGCAGACGTAGGAAGTGTTCCCCCATAGGAAACAATGGGGCTGCGTTAGGAGCTGAACGCTGCTTTTTTGCAGGTGTTAGGTTTTTTTTCAGCTCAAACAGTCCCATTGTTTCCTATGGGAGAATCGTGCACGAGCACGTTTTTGAGGCCGGCCGCGTCCGTAAGCAACTCTGGTATCGAGAGTTGCTTTTGCGGTAAAAATGCTCTACGCTCCTTTTTTGGAGCCTAACGCAGCATTTGTTTTAACTCTCGATACCAGAGTTAAATTTATGGTGCGGCCAGAAAAAAGCCCGCGGAGCGTTAACAGCCCTTTTACCGCCGAACTCCAAATCTAGGCCTTAGGTTTTATTTCACAGGTAAGTATGTATTTAGTTTTAAATAGGTATTATTTAGTTAATAATTGTAACTTTAATGTAGCTCTATTTTAATTATGTTAAAGTTAGGGGGTGTTAGGATTAGGGTTACGGTTAGGTTTAGGGTTATGGTTAGGGTTAGGTTTAGAGGTTAATATAGTTTAATTTAGGTTGTTGCGGTTTAGGGGTTAATAGGTTTATTTAGTGTTAGTAATGAGGGAGGCCAGAGGTTTAGGGATTAACAACTTTATTTAGTGACTGTGATGTCAGGGAGCAGCGGAATAGGGGTTAATATATTTATTATAGTGTGGGCGATGTTGGGGTGTGGGGGAATATGGGTTAATAACTTTAGTATAGTGGCGTCGATATTGGGAGTGGCAGATTAGGGGTTAATAAATTTATTTCAGTTGCGGCGATATCGGGAGCAGCAGATTAGGGGTTAATAAGATTATGTAGGTGTCGGCGAAGTTGGGGCGGCAGATTAGGGGTGTTTAGTCTTGGGGTTTATGTTAGGGTGTTAGGTTTAAATGTAACTTTTTTTTCCCATATACATCAATGGAGCTCAACACAACCATATCGCACGCACAAGGCGGCTTTTCAAAAACTTGTAATGGCAGAGCTATGAAGGGTGCAATAACGCAACTTTTGTTGCGTTCGTTTCACACCCTCTTTAGCGCAAAACTTGTAAACTAGGTAAAAAATAAATTAACTATTAACCCCTAAACCATCATCCCCCTCATCACAAAAACTAAATAAAAGTATTAACCCCTAAACCGCCATCACCCAACATCGCAAACTTTCTTAATAAATTGTTAACCCCTAAACCGACATCCCCCACATTGCAAACTATCTTAATAAATTATCATTACCTAACTAATTACTATTTAAAACTAAATACTTACCTGTAAAATAAACCCTAAGCTAGCTACAATATAACTAATAGTTACATTGTAGCTAGCTTAGGGTTTATTTTTATTTTACAGGCAAGTTTGTATTTATTTTAACTAGATAGAATAGTTACTAAATAGTTATTAACTATTTAATAACTACCTAGCTAAAATAAATACAAAGTACCTGTAAAATAAAACCTAACCTAAGTTACAATAACACCTAACACTACACTACAATTAATTCAATTAACTAATTTAAAAACAATTAAATAAATTAAATTAGCTAAATTACAAAAAACCCCCACAAAATTACAGAAAATAAAAAACAAATTACAGATCTTTAAACTAATTACACCTAATCTAATAGTCCTAAACTATCAATAGCCCTTAAAAGGGCCTTTTGCGGGGCATTGCCCCAAAGTAATCAGCTCTTTTACCTGTAAAAAAAAAATACAAACACCCCACAACAGTAAAACCCACTACCCACACAACAAACCCCCCAAATAAAAAGCTAACTAAAAAAACCTAAGCTCCCCATTGCCCTGAAAAGGGCATTTGGATGGGCATTGCCTTTAAAAGGGCAGTTACCTCTTTTGCGGCCCAAACCCCTAATCTAAAAATAAAACCCACCAAATACACCCTTAAAAAAACCTAACACTAACCCCCTGAAGATCGACTTACAGTTCTGAAGACCGGACATCCATCCTCAAGGAAGCGGCAGAAGTCTTCATCCAACCGGGCTGAAGTCTTCAACGAAGCCGGGAGAAGTCTTCATCCAAGCCTGTTGAAGTGGTCCTCCAGACGGGCAGAAGTCTTCATCCAGACGGCATCTTCTATCTTCATCCATCCGACGCGGAGCGGCTCCATCTTCAAGACATCCGACGCGGAGCATCCTCTTCTTCCGACGACTACCCGATGAATGAAGGTTCTTTTAAGTGATGTCATCCAAGATGACGTCCCTTAGATTACGATTGGCTGATATAATCCTATCAGCCAATCGGAATTAAGGTAGGAAAAATCCTATTGGCTGATGCAATCAGCCAATAGGATTGACCTCGCATTCTATTGGCTGATTGGAACAGCCAATAGAATGCAAGCTCAATCCTATTGGCTGATTGGATCAGCCAATCGGATTGAACTTCAATCCTATTGGCTGATTGCATCAGTCAATAGGATTTTTCCTACCTTAATTCCGATTGGCTGATAGGATTCTATCAGCCAATTTTTTTTTACAGGTGAAAGAGCTGATTACTTTGGGGCAATGCCCGCAAAAGGCCCTTTTAAGCGCTATTTTTAATTTAATATAAGGTAGGGAATTTTATTATTTTGGGGGGCTTTTTTATTTTATTAGGGGGATTAGATTAGGTGTAATTAGTTTAAAATTCTTGTAATTCTTTTTTTATTTTATGTAATTTAGTGTTTGTGTTTTTCGTAATTTAGTTTATTTAATTTAATTGTAATTAATTGTAGGTAGTTTAGGTAATTAGTTTAATTATAGTGTAGTGTTAGGTGTAATTGTAACTTAGGTAAGGGTTTATTTTACAGGTACTTTTGTACTTATTTTAGCTAGGCAGTTATTAAATAGTTAATCACTATTTAATAACTATTGTACTTAGTTAAAATAAATACAAAGTTGCCTGTAAAATAAAAATAATCCCTAAAATGGCTACAATGTAATTATTATTTATATTGTAGCTATTTTAGGGATTATTTTATAGGTAAGTATTTAGTTTTAAATAGGATTAATTTATTTAAATGTAGTAATTTAATTCTGTTTTATTTAAATTATATTTAAGTTAGGGGGGGTAAGGGTTAGGGTTAGATTTAGGTGTTAATAAATTTAATATAGTAGTGGCGACATTGGGGGTGGCAGATTAGGGGTTAATAAATGTAGGTAGGTGTCGGCGATGTTAGGGACGGCAGATTAGGGGTTAATAAAATTTAACTAGGATTTGGGAGGCGGGAGTGCGGCGGTTTAGGGGTTAATACATTTATTAAAGTGGCGGTGATGTCCGGTCGGCAGATTAGGGGTTAAATAATTTTATTATAGTGTTTGCGATGTGGGGGGGGCCTCGGTTTAGGGGTTAATAGGTAGTTTATGGGTATTAGTGAACTTTGTAGCACTTTAGTTAAAGGGACAGTCAACCATAGAATTGTTATTGTTTTAAAAGATAGATAATCCCTTTATTACTCATTCCCCAGTTTTGCATAACCAACACAGTTATATTAATGTACTTTTTACCTTTGTGATTACCGTGTATCTAGGAACCTTCTTCCAGCCCCCTGATCACATGACTGTGACTGTTTATTATCTATTGTCTTAAATTTAGCATTGTATTGTGCTAGATCTTAAATAACTTTCTGTGCCTGAACACAGTGTTATCTATATAGCCCACATGTACTTTCTGTCTCTTTGTGTTGAAAAGAGATTTAAAAAGCATGTGATAAGAGGCAGCCCTCAAAGGCTTAGAAATTAGCATATGAGCCTACCTATGTTTAGTTTAATCTAAGAATACCAAGAGAAAAAAGCAAATTTGATGATAAAAGTAAATTGGAAAGTCAATTAAAATTAAAAGTCCTATCTGAATAATGAAAGTTTAATTTATACTTGACTGTCCCTTTAAGAGCTTTATTTTTTACGGCGTTAGCCCATAAAACTCTTAACTAGTTTTATGCGTAGGAGTCTGAACAGGAGAGGGTCTACCGCTCACTTTTTCAGGCGATCGTAATACCGGCGTTAGGCAAATCCCATTAAAAAGATAGGATACGCAAAATGCTTTTTAAGGCTAACACAAGACTCGTAATCTAGCCGTAAGTTACCAAAAAAAACAAAAACTAAGTTACAAAAAAAAACCCCCACTAAGTTACAAAAACAACAAACCACAGTATCAAAAATAAAAATGAATTACATTTAATCTAATAGCCCTATCAAAATAAAAAGCCACCCAAAATAAAAAACCCTAGCCTACAATAAACTATCAATGGCCCTTAAAAGGGCCTTTTGCGGGGCATTGCCCCAAAGAAATCAGCTCTTTTACCTGAAAAAAAAAATACAACACCCCCCCAACAGTTAAACCCACCACCCACCAAACCAACTCCACCGAATAAAAAGCCGATCTAAAAAAAACTAAGCTCACCATTGCCCTGAAAAGGGCATTTGTAAGGGCATTGCCCTTAAAAGGGCATTTAGCTATTTTACCTGCCCAGACCCTACTCTAAAAATAAAACCCACTCAAAAAACCCTTAAATAAACCTAACACTAACCATAGACAATTCACTTACAGTTTTTGAAGTTCTGCTTGAAGGATCCATCCAACCTGCAAGATGTCTTCATCCGGGTGGCCTCTTCTATCTTCATCCATCCGGCAATGTCTTCATCCATGCGGCCTCTTCTATCTTCAACCATCCGGCGAAGTTTTCATCCATGTGGCCTCTTCTATCTTCATCCATCTGGCGAAGTCTTCATCCATGCGGCCTCTTCTATCTTCATCCATCTGGCGCGGAGCGTGTCCATCCTGAAGACATCCAGCGCGAAGCTCCTCTTCAATACGGTCACCGCCTTAAACTGGAACTTGAATGCAAGTGACCTCATCCATTATGGCATCCCTTGCATTCCTATTGGCTGAAAGTTTGAGCTCACATCCTATTGGCTGATTGGAACAGCCAATAGGATGAGATCTGCTCAAATCCTATTGGCTGATTGGGACAGCCAATAGGATTTTAGCAGCTCTAATCCTATTGGCTGATTGGAAACTTTCAGCCAATAGGAATGCAAGGGACACCATCTTGGATGACGTCACTTGCATTCAAGTTCCAGTTTAAGGCGGCGACTGTATTGAAGAGGAGCTCCGCACTGGATGTCTTCAGGATGGACCCGCTCCGCTCCGGATGGATGAAAATAGAAGAGGTCGCATGGATGAAGACTTTGCCGGATGGATGAAGATAGAAGAGGCCGCATGGATGAAGACTTCTTGCCGGTTGAAAGGATCCTTTAAGCGGAACTTCAAAAACTGTATGTGGATCATCAGGGGTTAATGTTAGGTTTATTTAAGGTTTTTTTGGGTGGGTTTTATTTTAGAGTAGGGTCTGGGCAGGTAAAATAGCTAAATGCCCTTTTAAGGGCAATGCCCATACAAATGCCCTTTCAGGGCAATGGGGAGCTTAGGTTTTTTTAAATAGGCTTTTTATTTGGGTGGGTTGATTGTGTCGGTGGTGGGTTTAGCTGTTGGGGGGTGTTTATTTTTTTTTTCAGGTAAAAGAGCTGATTTCTTTGGGGCAATGCCCCGCAAAAGGCCCTTTTAAGGGCCATTAGTAGTTTATTGTAGGCTAGGGTTTTTTTATTTTGGGGGGCTTTATTATTTTGATAGGGCTATTAGATTAGGTGTAATTTATTTTTATTTTTGATGCTGTGTTTAATTATTTTTGTAACTTAATGTTTTTTTTTTTTTGGTAACTTAGAGCCAGATTACAAGTTTTGCGTTATGAGTGAGAAATGCTTTTTCTCTACTGCTGCTATTACGAGTCTTGTCAGAAAAGCTGTACCGCACACTTTTTTTTGGCCGTCACGCAACGTCAGTACCGCACTTTTATAAAAGTCCTTTTTCAATGGGACTTCCATAGCGCTGGTATTACGAGTTTTGCGGGGAGGATACAGCCTATACCGACAAGATCCGTACCGCCATCTAAAGTCAGTAGTTATGAGTTTTATGTTACAAAGCTGGCTGTAGCATAAAACTCATAACTAAAGTGTTAAAAAGTACACTAACACCCATAAACTACCTATTAACCCCTAAACCGAGGCCCTCCCGCATCGCAAACACTAAAATAAAATTATTTACCCCTAATCTTCCGCTCCGGACATCACCACCACTTAAAAAATGTATTAACCCCTATTTAGCCGCTCCCCGACATCGTCACCACTATAATACAAAATTATTAACCCCTAAACCTCCACCGTCCCGCATCAAAAACACTAATTAAAATCAAGCAGAAATCAGAGGGCAAGCAAATGCTAGTAGGAGCTATATACAAAGTGACTGATGTAATTCATGCAGCAGTTTTTATAAAATTGCCTGATAGGCCAGTGGTGCAGAACCTTACTCAAATGTATTATGGAACAATACGAGAGAGATAAACAAAATTTAAATTTTGTTAAGAAAAGACAGGGAATTCAGCACCCTTTAGGAATAAGGGATCCTCAATCATATCCAAAATTGAAAAAATATATTTTTTGAAAGTCAGTAGCATATCACCCCATGGGCATACCACAAGTCCCACACAATATAGAAAGTCTAGGAATGTTGGGGAATGTTGGCAAAGCAATTATACACTAAAGTGCATACATATAATGACAGGTTTGAATTTCTATTAGACACTAGAAATCTACATAGAAAAGAACCTGACCGGTCAGGGTGAGCACTAGGCGCAATGCATACCATAAAGATACAGTAAGAATATATATGAGAGTTAACTAACCAACTACACCCTACTGCTCACAGAAAACCCAAAGTACAATGTGGAGGTATATCCTGGGCAGGTAAAAATTGGGATCTAAGTTGTTAGAGAACTGCTCCTATTATATTAAGTGACGTTATCACATTGGTGGTACCATGGTCCTCCATTGTCAAGCTAGGAGCATAGTGAAGCATATTAAATCAAGCACAGATAGAAATTAAGGATAGAGAGTTTACTTGCTCAAATACACCCTGCTGCACCCAGAACCCCCTGTGTATGTGCTCAAACGGAGGTATTCACTGGGCCGGTAAGTAAATGGGATCTAAGTTGTCAAGAAAACACCCCCACCTATATATACATATTAAATTCACGGAGATACATCGCAATATCACATGCAGGAAAAAATTAGCAAGCTTATAGCAGACATGCCACAGTATAGTTATATAGCCATGTTAGAATCCATGCATAGGCGTTAGTAAGCACTTGAAATGCCAGAAAGTCATTAGTGCTGATAAGGTTAGTTCACAGTTCATGTTTGAGCAGGATGTCAGTTCCATTTGATTAGCAAGCAGTTGCTTTACATCAGCTTAATAACCCAGCCAGTAATTCATAAAGGAAGGGTGTATATTAGCAAACAATCTCCCTCCATAATCAGCTTAGGCTTAGTAGCGTGGACCCAACATCTTTAGTGTGGATAACTCCGTTGTGGGCCTTCTTGCAGGGTCTCAGTAGCTCTCTCAACGTGCTTGATCAGTTCTCTAAGTTTTAGGTATAGCTAATATCCAAATTCAAGGTCACCTCACATTAAGACATCTGTATAGGGTGAATTAGAGGTGGATTGGCTTAAAACTTCAGGTATAAATAATATATTCACTATTACCTTCAAAGAAATACTATAGGTGTATAAAAGTGTGACCTATCATGGCCACTGCGTAGCCACGCCCCCAACACCCCTTAACTTTATTATAATTAAAATATTTCTAAATAAAACTTACTATTAATAACTAAATAATTCCTATTTAAAACTAAATACTTACCTGTAAAATAAACCCTAAGCTAGCAACTAATAGTTACATTGTAGCTATCTTAGGTTTTATTTTTATTTCATAGGTAAGTTTGTATTTATTTTAACTAGGTAGACTAGTTAGTAAATAGTTATTAACTATTTACTAGCTACCTAGTTAAAATAAATACAGATTTACCTGTGAAATAAAACCTAGCCTGTCTTACACTAAAAACTAACATTACAATAAAATTAAATAAATTAACAAAATACATTTATCTAAATTACCAAAAAAAAATCTAATAGCCCTATCAAAATAAAAAAGCCCCCCCAAAATTAAAAAAAAAAACCCCTAGCCTACACTAAACTGCCAATGGCCCTTAAAAGGGCCTTTTGCAGGGCATTACCCCAAAGAAATCAGCTCTTTTACCTGTAAAAAAAATACAAACACCCCCCAACAGTAAAACCCACCACCCACACAATCAAACCCCCCAAATAAAACCCTATCTAAATAAACCTAAGCTCCCCATTGCCCTGAAAAGAGCATTGCGATGGGCACTGCCCTTTAAAGGGCATTTAGCTCTTTTACATTGCCCAAAACCCTACTCTAAAAATAAAACCCACCCAATAAACCCTTAAAAAAACTAACACTAACCCCCAACGATCCACTTACAGTTTTAGAAGACCGGACATCCACCCTCACCCAGGCGGCAGAAGTCCTCATTAAAGCCGGCACAATTCTTCATCCAAGCATGCAGAAGTCTTCATCCAGATGGCATCTTCTATCTTCATCCATCCGGCATGGAGCGGATCCATCTTCAAGACATCTGGCGCAGAGCATCCTCTTATTCCGATGGCTGCTGAACAATGAAGTTTCCCTTTAAATGACGTCATCCAAGATGGCGTCCTTTACATTCTGATTCTATCAGCCAATAGGAATTAAGGGGGAACAAATCTATTTGGCTGTTGCAATCAGCCAATAGGATTGAGATTTCATCCTATTGGCTGATTGGATCAGCCAATAGGATTGAGCTTGCATTATATGGGCTATTCCAATCAGCCATAGAATGCAAGCTCAATTCCATTATCTAGAAAAAGCATACAGTACTCTGCCCAGAAAGTCACTGATATAATCGTGCCCTGCTGTTACACAAACCTCTAGTACCTTCTGATTATGAAGTTCATCTGGAACACTCAGACAGGTGAGAGAATGGCCTAATTCATGATTTATCCCAAGATATTTTAAACATACACAACATATACAACATCACTGAAAACATATTAATAACTAATTATTTTTTAATATATAACTAATGTTTTTCTTCTAAACTGCAAATCCCAAAGTGACTGTGATGCTTTTGATAAGTAAGAGACAAAGGGGCATATTTATCAATGTTGGAGCAGACATGAAATGAAGTAGCGTATTATGTCCGCCGCACATCGATAAATGCCAACAGCATACGATGTCGGCATTTATCATTGCACCAGCAGTTCTTGTGAACTGCTGGTGAAATGCCACCCCTGCAGATTTGTAGCCAATCAGCTGCTAGCAGGGGGTGTCAATTAACCCGATCGTATTCAATCAGTTTGATTTCTGTCCGTGGCCTCAGAGCAGGTGGACAAGTTATGGAGAGATTGATAAATGTGCCCCAAAGTGTACTGCATATTGTATACAATGAAAAACAAACAAACAAACAAAAAATTATTGTAATTATATATGCAGCACAAGTTACAGTAAAGCTCATGTAAGCTAAAGAAAGAAAAGAACATATTCTTGGTCTTTTTTACATATATATTATACTATATATACTGTATATTGTGATGCTTCTGATAAGAACCAAAAGCCAGATTACGAGTGGAGCGCAAACATTTTCGCACAAGCAATATTGGGTTTTCACAATCTTTTGGTCAAAAGGGAAATTGCACTGGTATTACAAGTTGAAAGTAAATGCATTCGCTTGAGCACAATCGCGATTTATGATAGAATGATTACTGCCTCCTCAGAGCGGTGGTTAACTGTTTTGCAAAACTAAAAAGTTGCACAGAACACATCAAAAATACATTTTAAAGTATAGTTACACTCATAATAACACCATCTAATAAAAATTATTTAAAAAAATATATAAATTGCATACAAAAGTTATAAGGGCTCAAAGATATGAGAGTGTAAAAAAGAGAGTATAGTCTTCTTAACGCCAAACCATCAGTAAAACACTCTTAGGCAATGTACTGCCCTATTCCATATACGGGACGTTCTTACAAAAACTCCCCAAAGCAAAAGGAAGTAAGTTACCTCCACAAAGATGTCTGTCTCACTGTTGCACTTACACGTTCTTAAACCCACATTGGGTGCAGAGTTTCCTCTGTCTTGAAGCAATAGACTGAATCCAATCACCCTGGAGTATCCTTCCTTCTCACTGCTCTCGGTGTGTGTCTCCTGTGTGACCGGTTCTTGGTCGTCGGCGTGTGTAAGAAACCGGCTTGATTTTTGTCAGTGCCTAAAAAGCGAAGCAAGACAAACTGGTCAAGCAGAAGAAAAAATATAAAATGTAACTTTTATTCATCCAATAGTAAAATGAAGAATTCACATCTAAAGAAACATGCAGAGTGTAGCACAAACTAGCTTTCACGTTTCGGCGTAATCATAGCCTACAAACCAACACCTGACATACCTTTAAAAAGGATACATGCTCTACATGTATTAGTATAGATGCCTATAACCTTCCTACAGCAACCCGCAAAAAAAGAGTGGGGTTTTTGTCCACTTTTTTTTTCTCTATTGATTTCAATGGGGGGATATGTGAACGCAAACGCAATATTCTAACTTCAGATTTTTGTGCTCATCGGGTCAGCGCGAGAGGAAAACAGTTTACTTTCAACTCATCATATGAGCACAAACATCTTAATTCTAGCCCAATTAACGCTCAAATGCAAGTGTTAATTTATGCTCCACTCGGAATCTAGCCCAAAGCGTACAGCATACTGTTTACAATTAAAAAAAATGTTTTGTTGTAATTACATACGCAGCACAGTGCATTGAACATATCATAATAGAGAGTAAGAGAGTTACAGAAAAGTTCATGTGAGCTAAGGAAAGAACATTTTCTTGGTCTTTATACAAATATATTATACTATATGCCTTAGACATGTGCATTTCTTTTAGTGCAAATACTTTTTTTTTGAGGAATGACAAGGGGGCCGAATTTGGAATGCAACAACATTTGTCATGTTTATTTTATCACATTTATTTTGTTTTCAATCTGCACTTTCAGCACCAATAAAAGTGCACAGAGAACACAGGAAGGAACGGAGATTGTTTGACAAATGAACGCCTTCGCTGGTAGTGATCTATAGGGGGTCTGACCATTCATGTGTACAACTTCCCCTGTTCAATACTGATAGAGCATCACTAAATGATTGGTGTGAGGGCATTAAATACCAAACAGCCTAGTCTAATCCACTGTTAACCTAGTATAGAGAGATGTTAGTCTAGAGAATATCTGCCTTCTTCTAGGTTTTTTTACTTCAGCTCATAAGCAGTGCAGTGCAGTGGCGTGTGCTATTGTCAGCATGCTATGCTGTTTTTGCTGTAAATTTTGTGCAGAATCAGACTTGTTCTTGCATTACAGTGTAAACTGCACACATGCTGCATTTTTTTCACTCTGAGGACCAGGGGATTAATGTTTATTTATTAAATATATTGTTAGGGAATATTACTAGTTCCCCTTAATTGATTTCTTCACACTCCCCTCCACTTTACTGTTATAAAAGAAACTTTTTTTGGAATGGCGTCCTTACAGTTTTCACTGTTAGCCACTGGATGGGCTGTGATGGTCACATTATCTCGGAACGCCTATCGGAGAGGTGAATTGTCGGTATTAGGCGATGCTTTACATTGTTTGTTTTCAGAGTTTGAACTTCTCTTATTTAAAACAACCACAAGGGCTCATGATGAATAATTCTTATATAGATACACATTGCAGAGACTAGATGGATACACGCATTGGGTAGTATGTCCCCTAAGGGACATACTACCCAATGTGTAGTATGCCCCCTAAGGGACTCAATATTGATATAGACCTGCAAGCCTTTATGGTGAAAATATATCCCATTATAAGTTCAGTGAAGAAGAATTACAAAGCTTTATACCATATACGGTTAAGCTAGTATAAGATCGTTATTAAGTATGAGAAGACAAATATAAGTAAAAATAATATACAGTACACGTTTATATGTAATGCATTATAAATTGTATTTTCTATTTTGCTATTTTATTGTATTTTCATATATATTATTCATTTGTTACTTTATGTAAGGATCTACTTGGTTTTTATATACCGCAAATGGTTTATAATGTTTTTTTATATATCGCAACTGTTTAATATTTTTTTTACAATGTTATATTATTGTTGCTATAACGGATCTCTATACAACAACATTATTACTGGTGAGGCCTGTTACTTATTAGGGGTGGGACTAACTAGAACCCGGTAAATTTAAAACCCCTTCCTGCACCAGTAAGTCTACATACTACAACCTGTTGAGAAAGTCTGCCCAGGTGCAGACAGAACGCATCCAGGAACATTTTTAGCTTTACCAGCATTACCCGTGGTGAGCTTCAGTCTGTGGCAAGAATCCCATAGCGGTATTCACACACAACGACTGACGGCGGTCCGTACTGACATCAAACAGAGGATCACTGCTAGGAGGGGTTGGAGCATATAAGTGCAACATTGAGGCCTGCTTGTTTCTTTTATCATGTAAGTGCAATATGTATTATCAGGTGTCTGACTGAATAAACTGATGTTGTGAGTCACGGCTGCGTCTGTCCCCTTTTTGTATTTGTAGACACACATTGACTATGCTGTGGGATATAAAAATGATATATAAGTCACTGTCACAAATACAATTTTAATTATTAGCGCTCATTATTGTTTTACATAAGAGAAGTTCAAACTCCAAAAACAAAAAATTTAAAGCATCATCTAATACCGGCAATTCACCTCTCTAATAGGCATTTCAGGGTCACATGACCATCACAACCAAGCAAATGGCTAACAGGGAAAACCGTGAGTAAGGACGCAGCTCCGCAAAAGTAGGTTGATGGGAGTGTGAAGAAATTGAAGAGAAAAATCATACACCTAGATTACGAGTTTTGCGTTAGAGGCTGTGCGGTGCTAACGAGCAGTTTTCCCTCACCGCTCACTTACAGACAGTGCTGGTATCACAGATTTTTACAAACCAGACAAGAAGTGAGTGTTGAGCAAAATTTTGCTCATTACCGCACTCCAATACCAGCGCTGCTTACGTTAGCGGTGAGCTGGTGTAACGTGCTCGTGCACGATTCCCCAATAGGAATCAACAGGGAGAGCCGGCTGAAAAAAAGTCTAACACCTGCAAAAAAGCAGCGTAAAACTCCTTAATGTCGCTGCCACCTACCTACACTTATTAACCTCTACTCTGCCGCCCCAAATGTCGCCGCCACCTACCTACACGTATTAACCCCTAATCTGCCGCCCCCAACGTCACCGCCACTATAATAATCATATTAACCCCTAAACCGCCGCACTCCCGCATCGCAAACATTAGTTAAAGGGACAGTCAACCCAAAAATTACTGTAACTTATTTAGATTAGTTAATTAACGATCTTTACAGTAAACTGTAGCCCAATTTTCATCTAAATAAACTTTGGCAGAAAATACACTTACTAGATCTCATCTGGCCGTTTTGAAATGGCCGCCTGACCCCTCCTTCTCTGACGGCTCCCAAAAGCTCCCAGTAGTACAGGATCCTTTCCTTTCCTCTCGTCCCTGCGTGCTCCTGTGTCTCCCTTCATTCAGTGAGACACTCATATGGCAATTTAAGCTCTCCAGCTGTTCATACCCGTCACTCACTGCCTCTCATCCATGCTGTGCTCTGTGTGTTCCAGAGAATGAGGGGCAGTGAGTGCCGGGCAGACGGCGATGTGATGTGGGTCTGTGCCCTATAATTGTGTATGACTGTAATAGACAGATTAGCATCCGGCATATGTAGAGCATTCACTTGCCGGTGGGCTTGGAGGCCAATAAGCTTCTGAACTATGTACTCAAATTAAAGGAAACAGCAGTCCTAATTCCTTCACAAATACCCTGTAGCAGCATTTAACCACAGGCTTGAAGGCAAGTCCCCAGCCAGCATGCTTACTGCTGAAGCGTTAGACGCAGTGTGGGAGCACGGAGGAGCACATTCACTGACAGTGATAATCTGAAAAGCCGTAGGGGAAAATATCTTTCACAGCGATGTTGTGACTGCCCTAGTTTCTTTTGTGACAGAGCTTATAAATCGCACAATCAGCTCCCTTTCCACACAGAACTCCGCACTGCCAGATAATGCGAAGCGTTAGACGCAATGTGGGAGCAAGGAGGGGGCAAACCTTACCGGGAGAACTCTTCAACCAACCCGGGCCTAAGTCCTCAACAAAGCCGGGAGAAGTCTTCATCCAGACGGCATCTTCTATCTTCATCCATCCGGTGCAGAGCGGGTCCATCTTCAAGACATCCGACACGGAGCATCCTCTTCTGACGACGGCTAACACTGAATGAAGGTTCCTTTAAATGATGTAATCCAAGATGGCGTCCCTTCAATTCCGATTGGCTGATAGAATTCTATCAGCCAATTGGAATTAAGGTAGAAATTAAGGTAGAACAGCCAATAGAATGCCAGCTCAATCCTATTGGCTGATTGGATCGGCCAATAGGATTGAACTTCAATCCTATTGGCTTATTGCATCAGCCAATAGGATTTTTTCTACCTTAATTCCGATTGGCTGATAGGATGAAGACTTCTCCCGGCTTTGTTGACTTTGGCCCGGTTGGATGAAGACTTCTCCCGGTAAGGTGATCTTCAAGGGGTTAGTGTTAGTTTTTTTTTAAGGGGGTATTGGGTGGGTTTTTTAATGTTGGGGGGGGATTTGTAATTTTTTTACAGGCAAAAGAGCTGATTACTTTGGGGCAATGCCCCACAAAAGGTCATTTTAAGGGCTATTTGTAATTTAGTGTAGGGTAGGGCTTTTTTATTTTGGGTGGGCTTTTTTATTTTGTTAGTGGGATTAGATTAGGTGTAATTATCTTAAAAATCTTGTAATTTGTTTATTATTTTCTGTTAGTGTTTTTTTGTACTTTATTTAATTGTATTTAATTGTATTTAATTTAGGAAATTTATTTACTTATAGTGTAGTGTTAGGTGTTAGTGTAACTTAGGTTAGGTTTTATTTTACAGGTACTTTTGTATTTATTTTAGCTAGGTTGTTATTAAATAGTTTATAACTATTTAGTAACTATTCTACCTAGTTAAAATAAATAAAAACTTGCCTGTAAAATAAAAATAAACCCTAAGATAGCTACAATGTAACTATTAAGGTAAGTATTTAGTTTTAAATAGGAATAATTTAGGTAATTATAGTAATTTTATTGTAATTATATTTAAGTTAGGGGGTGTTAGGTTTAGGGTTAGACTTAGGTTTAGGGGTTAATAACTTTAATATAGTGGCGGCGGCGTTGGGGGCGGCAGATTAGGGGTTAATAAATGTAGGTAGGTGGCGGCGATGTTAGGGCCGGCAGATTAGGGGTTAATAAATATAATGTAGGTGTCGATGATGTTGGGGGGCAGCAGATTAGGGGTTAGTATAATGTAGGTGGCAGCGGTATCCGGTAGACAGATTAGGGGTTAAATATTTTTTTTAAGTGTTTGCGATGCGGGAGGGCCTCGGTTTAGGGGTTAATAGGTAGTTTATGGGTGTTAGTGTACTTTTTAGCACTTTAGTTAAGAGTTTTATGCTACAGCGTTGTAGTGTAAAACTCTTAACTACTGACTTTAAAATGCGGTACCAGTCTTGACAGGAGAGGGTCTACCGCTCACTTTTTGGCAGACTCGTAATACCGGCGCTATGCAAGTCCCATTGAAAAAAGAGGATACGCAATTTACGTAAATGGATTTGCGGTATTTCCAAGTCTGGCCAAAAAAGTGAGCGGTGAGCCTGTACCTGCAAGACTCATAATACCAGCAGGCGGCCAACACTGCTTTTTAAGCCTAACGCACAACTCGTAATCTAGCCGATAGTAAATTGTTACCTGCTGTATCGAAGGGTTTCTAAGCATGTCCTTGTTGTTCTCCCTTGGAGGTGCATTTTTTAGATTTACAGTATATACTGTCAGACCTATCAACCTAGTCTAGTAACTCTGCTGCCTGCTGCTGCTTCCACTCCTGCCCTACTTTATCTGTATTGGACATCATCAGTTAAAGTAAAACATTCTAGTAAACTGTTACCCACAGTGCCCAAAGGTCTGTACGCACATCCTTGTCCTCCTCCCTTGGAGATGTATATTTGAGATGTATGTACTTTCACTACTACCATAATTCTGATGACCTGGATCAACAAATATATTCTGATTCAAAAATGTCAGACAAACCAAAAATTTCACCTGTGCACATCTTATTATATATTATGTGTGTGTATGTATATATATATATATATATATATATATATATATATATATACAGTTCATAGGTCACTCATTAAAACTTCTTAGGCAACAGCCAGGGTGCTGCATGCAAAAACATGTAAAACTCCTTTTATCCTCCTTAGGAAGAAAAACGCTGCACTCACCGGTCTTCTGAGAATGATATACTTTAATCACAATCCCATCACATCAGCTTATAGCTGCATAGTTACCTCAGACATTTCGGTACCACACTGGCACCTTTCTCAATGGGTTTCTTTCAATATCTCCAAAATGTTCCCTAACAACTTAACATACCCATTCGTTTGGTCTGAGGAAGGGGACGGTTGGTTCCCCTAAACATCACATGTCACAATAAATTATTGTTGGTTGAAAATTCCAGTGAGTGCGGTTCTTCAACTCATATATTGACCCACTTTGTTCCTGACACCCTGGCATATTATATTCTTTGGTGAGAGTGCAAATCCTCTATGAACTTATATATATATATATATATATATATATATATAACACACACATACTTTATATATATATATATATATATATATATATATATATATATATATATATATATATATATATATATATATATATATATATATATACAGGGAGTGCAGAATTATTAGGCAAATTAGTATTTTGACCACATCATCCTCTTTATGCATGTTGTCTTACTCCAAGCTGTATAGGCTCGAAAACCTACTACCAATTAAGCATATTAGGTGATATGCATCTCTGTAATGAGAAGGGGTGTGGTCTAATGACATCAACACCCTATATCAGGTGTGCATAATTATTAGGCAACTTCCTTTCCTTTGGCAAAATGGGTCAAAAGAAGGACTTGACAGGCTCAGAAAAGTCAAAAATAGTGAGATATCTTGCAGAGGGATGCAGCACTCTTAAAATTGCAAAGCTTCTGAAGCGTGATCATCGAACAATCAAGCGTTTCATTCAAAATAGTCAACAGGGTCGCAAGAAGCGTGTGGAAAAACCAAGGCGCAAAATAACTGCCCATGAACTGAGAAAAGTCAAGCGTGCAGCTGCCAAGATGCCACTTGCCACCAGTTTGGCCATATTTCAGAGCTGCAACATCACTGGAGTGCCCAAAAGCACAAGGTGTGCAATACTCAGAGACATGGCCAAGGTAAGAAAGGCTGAAAGACGACCACCACTGAACAAGACACACAAGCTGAAACGTCAAGACTGGGCCAAGAAATATCTCAAGACTGATTTTTCTAAGGTTTTATGGACTGATGAAATGAGAGTGAGTCTTGATGGGCCAGATGGATGGGCCCGTGGCTGGATTGGTAAAGGGCAGAGAGCTCCAGTCCGACTCAGACGCCAGCAAAGTGGAGGTGGAGTACTGGTTTGGGATGGTATCATCAAAGATGAGCTTGTGGGGCCTTTTCGGGTTGAGGATGGAGTCGAGCTCAACTCCCAGTCCTACTGCCAGTTTCTAGAAGACACCTTCTTCAAGCAGTGGTACAGGAAGAAGTCTGCATCCTTCAAGAAAAACATGATTTTCATGCAGGACTGTCAGGCGAACTAGAACACTAAAGAAATAAGTGTTAAAAATAATGTGAATCTCAGCTGCTGAGATTTTTATAGTTTAAGGTTTGTAGCTAGGATGTGTGGGATGAGCAAATAAATCACCTAAGAGGTGATTTGCAAACCCCATTA
The DNA here is from genome assembly GCF_027579735.1 of Bombina bombina. Taxonomy (NCBI): domain Eukaryota; kingdom Metazoa; phylum Chordata; class Amphibia; order Anura; family Bombinatoridae; genus Bombina; species Bombina bombina. The sequence continues at coordinate 1,310,179,349 of NC_069499.1, forward strand.
ACAAATAGCATTTATTGTAATTGGAATACTGGAAAATAGAACTCTATTCCTGCATCTTGTATCACAGTGTGAAATATGTGCAGCAGGGAACTATTCCGCCAACCAATATGAGAAACTTAATATGCAAGAAAAAATAAGGAAAAAATATAATGGCAGTAAATGAATTATAAACCGGTATTGCGAGTAACAACTTTTCATAAGGCAGACTAGAGAGAATGGAATGTCACTAGTTTATACACACAAGTCGTTGGTGGTACAGCGATAATTATCAAAACAGTGAAGCTAGAGTATGCTACAAAGTTTGCTTCGGTAGTCAGAAGAGCAAGTGACTGACCTGTGTGTAAAAATCCGGAGCGGTAGAAGCAGTGAGGAGCTGGTGAGTACCGTGAAGTTGGCGTGTGACGTCACCACGGAGGAATCCCAGTACTGCTGGCTGAGAAGGAGATCCGGAAAACAACGTAGGAGAGTTGCTACGCTTAGTGCTAATAGCGGAGCCTGGTTGAGGTATGCAGGCAGGTGAGGATAATAAACTTGAACTTGACAGCAATCAAAATAGACAAAGATCAAAATAGCTTTAGGTTAGTAAACAACTGCGTGTTGTTCAGTAGCTAGATGAGGAAAAATCCAATACCAAGCAATGAAGTAAAGGATACTGGGAGATTTATAGGCTGGCTGGAAAAGATAATTGAAATTTAAAGAAACAGTATAATGTCAAAGAAAATTAGGCTGTCAGCTAGGAGGATCCTGACAGGACCCCCCCTTCAAGGAGCAACCCCGGGGCTCAAGGTCGAGGGCGATCCGGGTTCCTCCGATGGAATAAGGCAACAAGTCTGGGAGCAGATATGTTACAGGCAGGCTCCCAGGAGTCATCCTCCGGAGAATAGCCCTTCCAACGGACCAAATATTGGAGGATTCCACGGGAAAGTCTAGAGTCCTGGATGGAGTGTACTTCATATTCGGTGTTTGGATCCACTACCAACGGAACAGCCAAAGAAGAAGGAAGAGAATCCCTGAGTGCTCTGTAGGGTTTTATCAGCGAAACGTGAAAGGTAGAATGAATCTTGAAGGAATCTGGAAGTTGGAGACGAACAGCATTCCGGTTAACGATGTGAGATATAGGATAAGGCCCTATGAACAGAGGCGAGAGTTTTTTAGAAGGGGTGTTCATGCTGAGGTTCTTCGTGGATAACCACACCAAGTCACCTACAGAATAGACCGGTGACGGAGTCCTTTTCCTATCATAATAATACTTTTGAGTTCTTTTAGCCTCATCGATACTGGCCTTTATGGTAGTGAAATTAGAAGAAATCATATCAGCTAGTTCTGAAACAGACAATGAGGGAGTCTGAAGATTAGGTAGAATTTGAAACCTTGGATGGAACCCATAATTCACGAAAAAGGGGGTTTCTTTTGTAGTGGAGTGAACGGTATTGTTAAAACAGAACTCAGCGTAGGATAGATGAGTGGACCAATTTTGAGGTTGAGATGAGCAATATGTTCTGAGGAATTGTTCTAGCCACTGGTTTGATCTTTCTGTTTGGCCATTTGACTGGGGATGGTATGCGGTGCTTAATCTTTTATTTATTCCAAAGGTTTTACAAAACTCAGACCACAATTTACTAGAGAATTGAGTTCCTCTGTCACTGGTGATGCTATCAGGTATTCCGTGATATTTAAAGACGTTAGAGATGAGAAGTTGGATGGTTTCAGATGCTGTCGGAAGTTTGTGATATGGAACGAAATGACACATTTTGCTAAATAGGTCAACAATAACCAGGATGGTTGTGTTATTCATTGATTTAGGTAAATCAACGATAAAATCAACGGCGATATCTAGCCAAGGCCTACTGGGTGTAGGAAGAGGAATTAGTAAACCATAAGGAGAATGTTTTGACCTCTTCGATATGGTACATTTTCTACAGGAGAGTATATGGGTCCTCACATCTCGCGACATAGCCGGCCACCAGTAATTCCTCCCTATAAGTTCTTGGGTTTTCCTAACACCAGGGTGACCTGCGAGTAGAGAGTCATGTGAGAATTCAAGAACCATCTGACGTAGAGTGGGTGGAATGTACAATTTGTCCTGAAAATAGTAGATACCGTTACTTCTTTTCTGTAGTAGATGTAAAGGTTTATTTGTATCATTTAGTTGTTCTCCCTTTAGGTAATATTCGGAGTCAATAACAAATGAGATGAAATTTTCAGGAGGTATAATGCTTTCTACCGAGGACTTTGAACGGACATACATTGGAAGCCTTGATAGTGCATCTGCCTTATGATTTTTGTTTGAGGGACGATAAACAATCTGATAATTGAATCTAGAAAAAAAAAGGTTCCATCGTACCTGTCTGGTCGACAGAGTCTTTGTGTATTTGAGATATTGCAGATTACGGTAGTCTGTATAAATTAAAGTTGGTATCTTGGTACCCTCCAAGAGATGTCGCCAGTGTTCAAGTGCCATTTTGATGGCCAAAAGCTCTTTATCCCCAATAGGATAATTTTGTTCAGGGGGGGACAAACCGTGAGAATAGAAGGCCACTGGATGGAGAGGTTGATCTAAACCTTGGCGTTGAGAGAGCACGGCTCTCACGGCGACATCAGAAGCGTCTACCTCGAGAACAAAAGGTAATTCAGGATTAGGGAATTTGAGGATAGGAGCTGTTGTGAACCTGTTTTTTAGATCTTCAAAAACCTTTTGAGTAAGCTGATCCCAATGGAAAGGTACATTTTGTTTAGTCAGATTTGTTAAGGGTTTAACAATGTTAGAGAAGTTTTTAATAAATTTGCGATAAAAGTTCGCGAAACCGAGGAAACTCTGAACCTCTTTTCTGCATTTGGGGACAGGCCACTCAATAATTGCCTGAATTTTACCTTCCTCCATACGTATACCCATAGGACTTATTTCGTAACCTAAGAAGGTTATTTTATTAGAATTAAATATGCATTTCTCAGGTTTTGCGTATAGGTAGTTAGTTCTTAATCTAGAAAGTACCTGTCTGACATGTGATATGTGCTGAGTGAAAGTTTTTGAGTAGATCAGAATGTCATCCAAATAAATGACTAAGAAAACGTCAAGGAAATCTCTGAATAAGTCATTTATTAGGTGTTGGAAAGTGGCCGGGGCGTTACATAGCCCGAACGGCATCACGGTATATTCGTACAGGCCGTAGCGAGTACGAAAAGCCGTCAGCCACTCGTCACCACTTCTTACTCGGATGAGATTGTACGCTCCCCTTAGATCTAATTTTGTAAAAAATGTAGCCCCTTCCAATCTCTCTATTAATTCTGGGATAAGCGGTAAGGGGTAGCGATTTTTTACTGTCACCTTATTAAGCTGTCGGTAGTCAACTATGGGGCGTAAACTGCCGTCTTTATTTTTTACAAAAAACATACCGGCACCAGCTGGTGAGGTAGAGGGCCGTATGTAACCTTTCCTTAAATTATCCTCTAAATAAGTTTTAAGGTGTGTAAGTTCAGGTTTAGATAGAGGGAAAATGTGGCCATAAGGAATCTGAGCTCCAGGGACTAGCTCTATGGGGCAGTCGTATTTCCTGTGAGGTGGAAGAGTTTCAGATTCGGTTTTGGAGAAAACATCAGCAAAATCCTTATACTCATCAGGTAACTGGAAATCTAAGTCAGTGGTGGAAGTGTGCATAATACTGATAGGGAAACAAGTTGTTGAACAGAATTTTGAGTCAAAAGTTACAGAGAGAGTGTCCCAGGAGATAGTGGGATTATGTAAGGTTAACCAATTTAAACCAAGTATAACCGGAGAAACAGGGGAGGAGATTACATCAAATGTAAGGTATTCTCTATGATGATCTGTGGAACTAACTAAGAGAGGAATAGTTTGATAAGCTACTGGACCTGATGAGATAGGGTTACCATCAATTCCTCTTAATAAAACAGGAGACTTTTTCTGCATAAGTGGAATTTTATTTCTAAGTGTATATTCTTTATCAATATAGCAGGCAGTAGCTCCTGAGTCAATAATTGCGGGGACGTGGAGACGATGGAGATCCCACTGGAAAAGAAGTGAAAGGCACTTCTACTATCATATGTATTGCAACAAGAGGAAAATAATAGGGACTTACCCCTGTTAGATTTTTGGAGAACTGGGCATTCTTTTACTGTATGCTCATCTGACGCACAGTAGAGACAGAGATTATTTTCTCTCCTTCTAGTCTTTTCTTGTGCGGTTAAAGGGGCTTTTAGGAACCCAATATCCATTGGCTCAGAGTGGGACTTTGCAGAGGAGATAGAGGGTGTAACACTAGTGGTTTTCTTTGTGTAAGAATCAGGATATGATCGTTCATGTTGTCTTTCTCGTAAGCGTCTATCTATTGTGATACTTAGATTTATCAAACCCTCTAGAGTGGGGGGCATATCAGTTCGGGACAATTCATCCTTAACCGCGTCTGAAAGACCCAGGCGGAACTGATTCCTTAAGGATAAGTTGTTCCACTCAGAGTCTTTTGTCCACCTCTTAAAGTCTGCTATGTAATCTTCCACCATTCTTTTTTTTTGTTTAAGTGCCCTAAGGGCAGTTTCTGCGGTTTGTTGCTTGAATGGGTCTTCGTATAATTGTCCCATTGCAGAGAAAAAATTCTCCAAAGAGTCTAATATGGTGTCATTAGATTCGAAAAAACTGTTTGCCCAACTACGTGGTTCCCCCCTTAGGAAAGATATGGTTGTTAAGACTCTGATCCTGTCAGTGGGGTAAGATTGGGTTTTCAATGTAAATAAAAGTAAGCATGCATTCTTAAAGTCCCTATAGTGTGCCCTATCACCATAGAATTTTTCAGGTAAACTGACTTGTGGTTCAGGAGTATGTAATTTTGTCTCAATATAATCCTTAATGTAAGCTTTGAGTGCAGTGTTTTCAGCTCTAAGTGTATTTAACCCTTCAGTCAAGGAATCTACTCTTTGAGTTAGAGTCTGTAGAAGTGTAGTCATCTCAGCTGGATTCATTTTGTTAAAGGGCTTGGTATTCTGTCAGGCGAACTAGAACACTAAAGAAATAAGTGTTAAAAATAATGTGAATCTCAGCTGCTGAGATTTTTATAGTTTAAGGTTTGTAGCTAGGATGTGTGGGATGAGCAAATAAATCACCTAAGAGGTGATTTGCAAACCCCATTAACAAATAGCATTTATTGTAATTGGAATACTGAAAAATAGAACTCTATTCCTGCATCTTGTATCACAGTGTGAAATATGTGCAGCAGGGAACTATTCCGCCAACCAATATGAGAAACTTAATATGCAAGAAAAAATAAGGAAAAAATATAATGGCAGTAAATGAATTATAAACCGGTATTGCGAGTAACAACTTTTCATAAGGCAGACTAGAGAGAATGGAATGTCACTAGTTTATACACACAAGTCGTTGGTGGTACAGCGATAATTATCAAAACAGTGAAGCTAGAGTATACTACAAAGTTTGCTTCGGTAGTCAGAAGAGCAAGTGACTGACCTGTGTGTAAAAATCCGGAGCGGTAGAAGCAGTGAGGAGCTGGTGAGTACCGTGAAGTTGGCGTGTGACGTCACCGCGGAGGAATCCCAGTACTGCTGGCTGAGAAGGAGATCCAGAAAACAACGTAGGAGAGTTGCTACGCTTAGTGCTAATAGCGGAGCCTGGTTGAGGTATGCAGGCAAGTGAGGATAATAAACTTGAACTTGACAGCAATCAAAATAGACAAAGATCAAAATAGCTTTAGGTTAGTAAACAACTGCGTGTTGTTCAGTAGCTAGATGAGGAAAAATCCAATACCAAGCAATGAAGTAAAGGATACTGGGAGATTTATAGGCTGGCTGGAAAAGATAATTGAAATTTAAAGAAACAGTATAATGTCAAAGAAAATTAGGCTGTCAGCTAGGAGGATCCTGACAAGGACAATGCTCCATCACACACGTCCAAGTACTCCACAGTGTGGCTGGCAAGAAAGGGTATAAAAGAAGAAAATCTAATGACATGGCCTCCTTGTTCACCTGATCTGAACCCCATTGAGAACCTGTGGTCCATCATCAAATGTGAGATTTACAAGGAGGGAAAACAGTACACCTCTCTGAACAGTGTCTGGGAGGCTGTGGTTGCTGCTGCACACAATGTTGATGGTGAACAGATCAAAACACTGACAGAATCCATGGATGGCAGGCTTTTGAGTGTCCTTGCAAAGAAAGGTGGCTATATTGGTCAATTATTTGTTTTTGTTTTGTTTTTGAGTATATATTTGTTTTTTGTTAAGTTGCCTAATAATTATGCACAGTAATAGTCACCTGCACACACAGATATCCCCCTAAAATAGCTAAAACTAAAAACAAACTAAAAACTACTTCCAAAAATATTCAGCTTTGATATTAATGAGTTTTTTGGGTTCATTGAGAACATGGTTGTTGTTCAATAATAAAATTAATCCTCAAAAATACAACAATGCCACCCCCTGCACTTTTGCGGCCCATCGGTCGCTAGCAGGGGGTGTCAATCATCCCGATCATCTTAAGACTGCTGCTTCTTAACTTCAGTTTCAGAGGAACCTGAATCTATGGGGGTAAATTGCAGCATCCACTGCTTGGTAAATCTACCCCTGGACTCTAATTCCAAGCATGCATTATACAGTGGTGGGGAGTGAGCTTCTTGGAAGGCAGAAAGTGTTGCATGATATCACAAACTCTTTCCCATGCTATGAGCCTCTTGCACAAACTGGGGAAGACAGTTCGGAGTTTTGTCTCCCACCACCCTTTTAACAGCAGTAAAGTATAAGGTATCGCATAAATGCGCTCTGAGTTAACTCTTTCTATGCAGCTTCCTCCTACTTTGTTAAAAGTTAAATAGAGGATTGTTTATTTTGCATATTTTAGGTACTGTTAGCAGACGTATGCTTTATTTGTATATGTTATTTGTGTTTACGTTTATTATGTTTTTCTTCTTTACAACTGTTTAATGCAAAAGATTAAATAAACAAAGCACTAAATAATAACTAAAACTATATGCCTCTTCTATTTTCATTCATAAGTTAGCAGTCTGGATAAAGACATTCATTTTATTACACCAATCAAAAAAAAATGTGTAAAAGTGTATTAAAGTTTAGCATATAGTGACTCTAAAATGTATTGGACACTAGTAAATAGGGATGGGCGAATGTGTTTATATTCAAATTCGAATGTTAGAACTAATGTTATTGTAGAAATTCGATTTACATAATAGAATGTTGATAAGAACGAATATTCTTAAAAATTCGATTTTCAAATGTTATTTACAGTTTTCGCATATCACTTTCGAATTTCGAATATTACATTTATAAAACACAATTGTAGACTAGAAACACTATTTCGAATTTGAATGTCACATTCAAATCGAATATCACATTCGAATTTGAATATTACATTTATAAAACACAGTATTAGACTAGAAATACTATTTTGAATTTGAATGTCACATTCGAATCGAATATCACATTCGAATTCGAATATTACATTTAAAAAACACAGTATTAGACTAGAAATACTATTTTGAATTTGAATGTCACATTCGAATCGAATATCACATTCGAATTCGAATATTACATTTAAAAAACACAGTATTAGACTAGAAATACTATTTCGAATTTGAATGTGACATTCAAATTCGAATATTACATTTCGAAATTGAATGAATAGATAGCTAAACATTCTATTATTCGAACGTATCAAAATTCATTTTAAATTTAGAATTTTTAGAATGAATAGATAGCTAAACATTCTATTATTCGAATGTATCAAAATTCATTTTAAATTTAGAATTTTTAGAAATATTCACCCAATCACTACTAGTAAAGTAGGACTAGTAGCATTTTGTGATACATTTCAACCTCTGATTTTTATATTAAGAGTTTCTATGGGGACCACGTGGCTTATTTTTCAAAACCACTTCCCATGAGGTTAGACAGAGTGTTAGGACGATGTCCATGATGGGCAGATGCGCAGTTTAATCTGACTGAGAAGGCAGCAGGCATTAGCTCCAGTTGGGCCTAACATTGTGTTCTGTTCACCGGATCATTGTTGAGTCATTTTGCAGTACCCTGGGGGCAGGTAGGCTCTGCTGTGGCGAGGTGCAGGGGTAATTTTTTCTGTCAAAACATTTTTTCGTGAAAATGTCTCTTAGAGGGGTAAATTCACCTTTTCCTTATAGGGTGCAATAATTTTTGGGCCACTTGAATATAGATATTTAATTGTGTAGCGTTTATTAACGTTTTTGGCAATCTGAGAAAAAATTGTGCTCTTTTTATTTCTTAAAGGCGCAGTACACATTTTTCTAAAAGTTGTTTAAATTAATAAATAAGGTGATCTACGACTATTGTAGTTATTGCTAGTCTGTTCAACATGTCTGACATTGAGGAAACTAATTGTTCTATGTGTTTAGAAGCCATTGTGGTACCCCCTCTTACTTTGTGTACCTCTTGTACTGAAAGGGCCTTACAATGTAAAAAGCATATTTTAGGTAATGAAAGTGTGATGATTCTCAGTCTGAGGAGAATCAGGATATGCCATCTAATTCTCCCCAAGTGTCACAACCTTTAACGCCTACACAAGCGACGCCAAGTAGCTCAAGTGCGTCTAATTCTTTTACTCTGCAGGATATGGCTGCAGTTATGTCAACTAACCTTACAGAGGTATTATCTAAGTTACCAGTGTTACAGGGTAAACACAGTAGGTCAGGTATTAACGTGAATACTGAATCCTCTGATGCTTTGTTGGCTATTTCCGATGTACCCTCACAGGGCTCTGAGTTGGGGGTCAGGGAATTGTTGTCTAAGGGAGAACTTTCAGACCCAGGAAGTATGTTACCTCAGACAGATTCGGACGTCATGTCTTTTAAATTTAAGCTTGAACACCTTCGCCTGTTACTTCGGGAGGTTTTAGCGACTCTGGATGATTATGACATTATTGTAATACCACCCTAGAAATTGTGTAAAATGGACAAATATCTAGAGGTACCTACTTACACTGATGTTTTTCCGGTTCCTAAAAGAATTTCGGAAATTATAAAAAAGAAATTGGACAGACCGGGTATACCGTTCTCTCCTCCTCCTACTTTAAAGAAAATGTATCCCATATCAGACACCATTCGGGACTCTTGGCAGTCGGTCCCTAAGATGGAGGGAGCTATTTCTAACCTGGCTAAGCGTACAACTATACTTATAGAAGACAGTTGTGACCCTATGGATAAGAAGTTAGAGGGTCTTCTATAGAAATTATTTATTCATCAGGGTTTCCTTTTACAACCAACAGCTTGCATTGTTCCAGTTACTACTGCAGCAGCTTTTTGGTTCGATGCTCTAGAAGAAGAGCAACGTTGAGACCCCTTTAGAGGACATTTTAGATAGAATTAAGGCTCTCAAGCTAGCTAATTCTTTTATTACAGATGCCGCCTTTCAAATTGCTAAGTTGGCGGTGAAAAATGCAGGATTTGCCATTTTGGCGCGTAGAGCGTTATGGTTAAAATCATGGTCTGCTGATGTGTCATCTAAATCAAAGCTCTTAGCTATTCCTTTCAAAGGGAAGACCCTATTCGGGCCTAAGTTGAAGGAAATCATTTCTGACATTCCTGGAGGTAAAGGTCACGCTCTACCTCAGGATAAGTCTGTTAAGATGAGGGGTAAACAAAATAATTTTCGTTCCTTTCGAAATTTTAAAGGAGTACCCTCTGCTTCCTCTTCCTCCACAAAGCAGGAAGGAAATTTTGATCAGTCCAAGTTTGTCTGGAGACCTAACCAGACTTGGAAGAAGGGTAAACAACCCAAGAAGCCTGCTTCTGCTACAAAGACAGCATGAAGGGGCAGCCCCCGATCCGGGACTGGCTCTAGTAGGAGGCATACTCTCTTTCTTTGCCCAGGCTTGGCCAAGAGATGTTCAGGACCCCTGGGCACTGGAAATTGTGACCCACAGGTATCAACTGGAATTCAAGGATATTCTCCCAAGAGGGAGATTTCTTCTTTTACGATTGTCTGTAGACCAGATAAAAAGAGAGGCGTTCTTACATTATGGGAGTAATTCGTCCCGTTCCAAGACTAGAACAGGGACAGGGATTTTACTCAAATCTTTTCGTAGTTCCCAAAAAAGAGTGAACGTTCAGACCTATTTTAGACCTCAATAGTCTAAAAAAGTTTCTAAGAGTTCAATCCTTCAAGATGGAGACCATCCGAACAATTTTACCAATGATCCAGGAGGGTCAATATATGAGTACCGTGGACTTGAAGGATGCATACCTTCATGTTCCTATTCACAAGGATCATCATTGGTTCCTAAGGTTTGCCTTCCTGGACTAATATTTTCAGTTTGTGGCTCTTCCCTTCGGGTTGGCCACAGCACCCAGGATCATCTTGAAGGTTCTAGGGTCCCTTCTGGCAGTTCTCAGGTCACGGGGCATAGCAGTGGCACTTATCTGGACGATATTTTGATTCAGGCATCAAGTTATCATCTGACGAAATCTCATACAGACACAGTGTTGCCTTTTCTGAGAACTCACGGATGGGAGGTGAACCTAGAAAAGAGTTTACTAGTTCCACGGACAAGGGTTCCCTTCTTGGGAACTCTGATAGACTCGGTATCCATGAAGATATTTCTTGACGGAGCTCAGAAAATCAAAGATTCTAAATACTTGCCGAGCCCTTCAGTCCAATCCTCGGCCCTCAGTGGCTCAGTGTATGGAGGTAATTGGATTAATGGTAGTGGCAATGGACATCATTCCATTTGCTCATTTTCATCTCAGACCACTGCAGCTGTGCATGCTCGGACAGTGGAATGGGGACTATGCAAATTTATCTCCTCAGATAAATCTGGATCAAGAGACCAGAGACTCTCTTCTTTGGTGGTTGTCGCCGGATCATCTGTCCCAGGGGACGTGTTTCCGCAGACCTTCATGGGTGATTGTGACAATGGACGCCAGCCTACTGGGCTGGGGTGCAGTCTGGAATTCCCTGAAGGCTCAGGGTGTATGGACTCAAGTGGAGTCTCTACTTCCAATCAATATTCTGGAATTGAGAGCAATATTCAATGTGCTTCAGGCATGGCCTCAGTTGGCTTCTGCCAAATTCATCAGATTCCAGTCGAAAAATATCACGACTGTGGCTTATATCAATCATCAGGGAGGAACAAGGAGTTCCTTGGCGATGATAGAAGTATCCAAGATAATTCGATGGGCGGAGGCCCACTCTTGTTATATGTCGGCAATCTACATCCCAGGAGTAGAGAACTGGGAAGCGGATTTTCTAAGTCAACAGACTTTTCATCCGGGGGAGTGGGAACTCCACTCGCAGGTGTTTGCCTCACTGATTCTCCAATGAGGAAGACTGGGACTGGATCTGATGGCATCTCGAGAGAATGCCAAGCTTCCAAGATACGGATCCAGGTCGAGGGATCCTTAGGCCGAACTGATAGATGCCTTGGCAGTGCCTTGGTCGTTCAGCCTAGCTTATGTCTTTCCACCATTTCCTCTCCTTCCACGCGTGATTGCTCAGATCAAACAGGAGAGAGCTTTGGTGATTCTGATCATGCCTGCGTGGCCACGCAGGACTTGGTATGTGGATCTAGTGGACATGTCCTCTCTGCCACTGTGGAAACTTCCATTGAGACAGGACCTTCTCATTCAAGGACCTTTCCAACATCCAAATCTAAGTTCTCTGCAGCTGACTGCTTGGAGATTGAACGCTTGATTTTATCTAAGTGGGGATTCTCAGATTCGGTCATTGATACTTTGATACAGGCACGTAAGCCTGTCACTAGAAAGATCTATCGTAAGATATGGTGTAAATATCTTTTTTGGTGTGAATCCAAGGGTTACTCATGAAGTAAGGTTAGGATTCCTAGGATTTTGTCTTTTCTCCAAGAAGGATTGGAGAAAGGGTTATCACAAAGTTCCTTAAAGGGACAGATTTCTGCCTTGTCAATTTTGCTTCACAAGCATTTGGCCGATGTTCTAGATGTTCAGTCTTTTTGTCAGGCTCTAACCAGAATTAAGCCTGTATTTAGACTTATTGCTCCACCTTGGAGTTTGAATTTAGGTCTTAGAGTTCTTCAAGGGGTTCTGTTTGAACCCATGCATTCCATAGATATTAAATTGTTATCTTGGAAAGTTTTGGTTTTGGTTGCTATTTTTTCTGCTCATAGAGTTTCTGAGCTTTCACCGTTACAGTGTGATTCGTCTTATCTTATCTTTCATTCTGAGAAGGTGGTTTTGCGTACCAAACCTGGATTCCTTCCTAAGGTTGTTTCAAATAAGAATATTAATCAGGAAATTTTTGTTCCTTCCTTGTGTCCTAATCCTTCTTCTAAGAAGGAGTGTCTGTTACATAACCTGGACGTGGTCCGTGCCTTGAAGTTTTACTTGCAGGCGACTAAGGATTTGAGTCAATCATCTTCATTATTCATTGTTAATTATGGAAAGTGTAGTGATCAGAAAGCTACGGCTACCTCTCTTTCTTTTCGGCTGAAGAGTATCATCCGCCTGGCATATGAGACTACTGGACAGCAGCCTCCTGAAAGAATTACGGCTCATTCTACTAGGGCTGTGGCTTCCACATGGGCTTTTAAAAACGATGCTTCTGTTGAAAAGATTTCCAAATTCTACATATTTGATACTTTTGCTTCTTCTGAGGCTGTTTTTGGGAGAAAAGTTCTTCAAGCAGTGGTGCCTTCCCATTAGGTCTCTGTCTTGTCCCTCCCATTTCATCTTTGTCCTGTAGCTTTGGTATTGTATCCCACAAGTAAGGATGAAATCCGTGGACTCGTCGTATCTTGTAGAAGAAAAGTAAATTTATGCTTACCTGATAAATTAATTTCTTCTACGATACGACGAGTCCACGGCCCTCCCTGTCATTTTTCAGACAGATTTAGATTATATTTTATTTTTTATAACTTCAGTCACCTCTGTACCTTTAGCTTTTCCTTTCTCTTCCTAAACCTTCGGTCTAATGACTGGGGGTGGAGGGAAGGGAGGAGCTATATATACAGCTCTGCTGTGGTGCTCTTTGCCACTTCCTGTTAGCAAGAGGTTAATATCCCACAAGTAAGGATGAAATCCGTGGACTCGTCGTATCGTAGAAGAAATTAATTTATCAGGTAAGCATAAATTTACTTTTTATTACAATTGCCATGACAATTATGATTCAGTCTTTTATAGTATAAATGTATAGATTTTCCTGAATAATTTTGTAATATTGGTATACATTATCCCTTAAATGTTTAGGTGCTTTATTTGTATCGTGACATGTCTCCCATTATGGGTTAATTTTTATTGTTGGTTTTATCCAATCACATTGACTTTTAGCTTATTTAGGCCTAGATTTGGAGTTCGGCGGTAAAAGGGCTGCTAACGCTCCGCGGGCTTTTTTCTGGCCGCACCATAAATTTAACTCTGGTATCGAGAGTTTAATCAAATGCTGCGTTAGGCTCCAAAAAAGGAGCGTAGAGCATTTTTACCGCAAATGCAACTCTCGATACCAGAGTTGCTTACGGACGCGGCCGGCCTCAAAAACGTGCTCGTGCACGATTCCCCCATAGGAAACAATGGGGCTGTTTGAGCTGAAAAAAAACCTAACACCTGCAAAAAAGCAGCGTTCAGCTCCTAACGCAGCCCCATTGTTTCCTATGGGGAAACACTTCCTACGTCTGCACCTAACACTCTAACATGTACCCCGAGTCTAAACACCCCTAATCTGCCGCCCCCGCTATCTCTGACCCCTGCATATTTTTTTAAACCCCTAATCTGCCGCTCCGTAAACCACTGATCGGAACAGCCAATAGAATGCGAGCTCAATCTGATTGGCTGATTGGATCAGCCAATCGGATTGAACTTGATTCTGATTGGCTGATTCCATCAGCCAATCAGAAAATTCCTACCTTAATTCCGATTGGCTGATAGAATCCTATCAGCCAATCGGAATTCGAGGGACGCCATCTTGGATGACGTCCCTTAAAGGAACAGTCATTCGTCGTTCAGTCGTCGGTCCGGATGGATGTTCCGCGCTGGATGTCTTCAGGATCCTGCCGCTTCGCTCCGGATGGAAGAAGATCGAAGATGCCGCCTGGATGATGACTTCAATCGGATGGAAGATCCTCTTCTGCCCCGCTTGGATGAAGACTTTGACCGGATCATGGACCTCTTCAGCCCCCGCTTGGGCTTGGATCAGGACATCGGAGGAGCTCTTCAGGACGGATCGGTGAACCTGGTATGGTGAAGACAAGGTAGGAAGATCTTCAGGGGCTTAGTGTTAGGTTTATTTAAGGGGGGTTTGGGTTAGATTAGGGGTATGTGGGTGGTGGGTTGTAATGTTGGGGGGGGGGGGTATTGTATTTATTCTTTTACAGGCAAAAGAGCTGAAATTCTTGGGGCATGCCCCGCAAAGGGCCCTGTTCAGGGCTGGTAAGGTAAAAGAGCTTGTAACTTTTTTAATTTAGAATAGGGTAGGGAATTTTTTATTTTGGGGGGCTTTGTTATTTTATTAGGGGGCTTAGAGTAGGTGTAATTAGTTTAAAATTGTTGTAATATTTTTATTATGTTTGTAAATATTTTTTTATTTTCTGTAACTTAGATCTTTTTTATTTTTTGTACTTTAGCTAGTTTATTTCATTGTAGTTATTTGTAGGAATTGTATTTAATTAATTTATTGATAGTGTAGTGTTAGGTTAATTGTAGGTAATTGTAGGTAGTTTATTTAATTATTTTATTGATAGGGTAGTGTTAGGTTTAATTATATCTTAGGTTAGGACTTATTTTACAGGTAATTTTGTTATTATTTTAACTAGGTAACTATTAAATAGTTCTTAACTATTTAATAGCTATTGTACCTGGTTAAAATAATTACAAAGTTACCTGTAAAATAAATATTAATCCTAAAATAGCTATAATATAATTATAATTTATATTGTAGCTATATTAGGATGTATTTTACAGGTAAGCATTTAGCTTTAAATAGGAATCATTTATTTAATAAGAGTTAATTAATTTCGTTAGATGTAAATTATATTTAATTTAGGGGGGTGTTAGTGTTAGGGTTAGACTTAGCTTTAGGGGTTAATACATTTATTAGAATAGCGGTGAGCTCCGGTCGGCAGATTAGGGGTTAATAATTGAAGTTAGGTGTCGGCGATGTTAGGGAGGGCAGATTAGGGGTTAATACTATTTATGATAGGGTTAGTGAGGCGGGTTAGGGGTTCATAACTTTATTATAGTAGCGCTCAGGTCCGCTCGGCAGATTAGGGGTTAATAAGTGTAGGCAGGTGTCGGCGACGTTGAGGGGGGCAGATTAGGGGTTAATAAATATAATATAGGGGTCGGCGATGTTAGGGGTAGCAGATTAGGGGTACATAGGGATAACGTAGGTGGCGGCGATTTGCGGTCGGAAGATTAGGGGTTAATTATTTTAAGTAGCTTGCGGCGACGTTGTGGGGGGCAAGTTAGGGGTTAAGAAATATAATATAGGGGTCGGCGGGGTTAGGGGCAGCAGATTAGGTGTACATAAGTATAACGTAGGTGGCGGTCGGCAGATTAGGGGTTAAAAATTTAAATAGAGTGGCGGCGATGTGGGGGGACCTCGGTTTAGGGGTACATAGGTAGTTTATGGGTGTTAGTGTACTTTAGGGTACAGTAGTTAAGAGCTTTATAAACCGGCGTTAGCCAGAAAGCTCTTAACTCCTGCTATTTTCAGGCGGCTGGAATTTTGTCGTTAGAGCTCTAACGCTCACTTCAGAAACGACTCTAAATACCAGCGTTAGAAAGATCCCATTGAAAAGATAGGCTACGCAAATGGCGTAGGGGGATCTGCGGTATGGAAAAGTCGCGGCTGAAAAGTGAGCGTTAGACCCTTTAATCACTGACTCCAAATACCAGCGGGCGCCCAAAACCAGCGTTAGGAGCCTCTAACGCTGGTTTTGACGGCTACCGCCGAACTCCAAATCTAGGCCTTAGAATGCAGATGTATAGAGAAGGGTTACCCTATGGCTAAGGTGTCCAGCCGAAATGCTCTAGGTACTGCCCACTTGGGGTGTGTGCCAAGTCAGTGCACTTGTAATCAGTTTGTGTCCTAATGTTTTTAATGATTATGGAATAAAGACTTGTTTTACTCATAGTTAAGGCTGTGTATCTACTTCATGATGAATGTGCATATTGTCAGCATATATTTTACTTTATTGCCCTTCTCTTCCCCAAGGACAAGCATGTCACCTATGTATATTTTTTTATGAGAACTAACTTTTTTTTTTTTTTTAATTTGATGCTCCATTTGAATCACTAATAATGGGTTTAATGTCCCATTAACAGTGGAATTTTGCACTATGTGCTCCATACTCAATCAAGCTGTGGATGCAGCTAGGGAACTTTTGCAGTGCAGGTTAATAAAAAGCAGTCTTAAAAATGTTCAAATCAGCCAATTAGATCAATGACATTTTTTGCTGGCTTATTTGAAAATTCAAATGAGCAAATAGATTCAAAGCTCATTTTCTTGAAGAATAGCAGAGAAGAGTAAAATAGCAGCTGGATCATAGACTACCATTGGTCAATTATTATTATTATTATTATTGGTTATTTGTAGATTGCCAGCAGATTCTGCAGCACTATAAACATAGGCGGTATACAAGGTAGCAATTATTGGGATCAAATGGGTAGAGGGCCCTGCCTAGAGTCACACTGTTGTAGTCAGCTCTTGTGATGGTCAAGATACCTAATGCATGACAAACTAATTTGGACAATATAATTTTTTTTCTTTTGTTTTGTTGGGGTTTTTAGGGGATAACAAATAAAACAATAAGGAAAAACGTTTAAATGTGTATAGTGTTGCTCCCCTTCAAATAAAGGTATATCCCAAACCTTTAGATAATAATTAAAGATGTGAAAAAGTGGAAGGTGTGCCTAAAAAAGTCAGCTATAAAAAAATGTGTGACAATTAACTATTAACTAAATATAATTTAATGCGTATCTACGCAGAAAGAAAAAAAAAATATGTATATATATATATATATATATATATATATATATATATATATATATATATATTGTATATATATAGTAGGGATAGGCAAATGTTTCTAAAATGTTTATATAACGATCTAACATTCTATTTTTGAATTTTCGTTTTAGAATTTTTCCAATAAAATTCAAAAATATTTGTTAGAATTATAGAATGTTTAGGTATGTATTCATTCAATTTCGAAATGTAATATTCGAATTTGAATGTGACATTGAAATTCAAAATAGTATTTCTAGTCTACAACTGTGTTTAATAAATGTAATATTCGAATTCGAATGTCACATTCGAATTTGAAATACTATTTCTAGTCAAATACTGTGTTTTAAATGTAATATTCAGATTTGAATGTGACTTTCGAATTTGAATGTCACATTCGAATTCGAAATAGTATTTCTAGTCTAATACTGTGTTTTTTAAATGTAATATTCGAATTTGAATGTGACATTCGATTCAAATGTGACATTTGAATTCGAAATAGTGTTTCTAGTCTACAATTGTGTTTTATAAATGTAATATTCAAATTCGAAAGTGACATTCGAAAACTTTGAATAACATTCGAAAATCGAATTTTTATGAATATTCGTTCTTATCAACATTCTATTATGTAAATCGGATTTCTACAATAACATTTGTTCTAACATTTGAATTCGAATATAAACACATTCGCCCATCTCTAATATATTGATACTCAGCAAATCCTTAGGTTTTAGGGGTTTGTTTTGTTTTTAGGGGGCTTGGTTTACTGAAGTTTTTTTGGTGGGTTTATGTTTTTTTAGCAGGGCAGTTTCTATTATAGAGGGGGGCTTTTGTTTTAAGAAATCTTGTTTTTAGGAAGGCTATTTTTACGTGTAATTTATTTGTAATAGTAATCTTTTTAGCATTATTTTTTTTCAATAATGTTTCTTTACCATAATTTTTAATACATTTTTTTTTTCTTACAGTACATTTTTTTTCAGTAAATGTTTTAATATCTTAGGGGGTCTTAGGCTAGGAGTGGTTTTAGGGGTGTTAGGCTATGGATTCATTTACATTGGAGGACATGCCTGGGGTATCTTAGGTTGGTGCTTAGGTTAGGTTTATATGTGACAGGGTAATGCTTGTGAAGTTTGCCATGAGATCATAGAACCAGTAAAACCCAAATTGTAATACCTGATGGAACTCTATTGACAGCGCAAGACCAATCACAAAATAATAATTTAGGAGTTAAATTACAGGAAAAGGAGGGCATAAATAAAGTTTACTGCAAAGTTGTTGTACCATGCATAACTTAACTACAATATTACATTATTTACTGTCCCTGTCCAGTAGTCAGACTTTACTGTGAGTATTGCACACAATTATAAATTCACCAGCAACTAGTCGGGGAGGGGGGGGACTAGAATGGTGCTTGACCTAGAACTGAAATGTTTGAGGAAGTACATGAGTAGTTAATATCTATAACTTTAGGGCAACAATTTAAAGGTTTTTGTAGCAGAATGCTTTACTATCTGAAGGAAAATGGTGTCTGATCTAAATGTAATTTTAAAAATAATTTATGTACCAAAGGGGTAGCTGATACATGGAATTAAAAAGCATATTGGCCAGGCATTGACTGACTTGACTGGTTTCTGTTTTTATGCAGCCTTCTTTTATATAAGAAAGTAATTAAATGTTTTTGTTTGTTTTTTATTTGTCTGGAGCAATTTAAGGAAACCATGGCTCAGAGGAAATCTAATCAAGTTGGACTTGTTAAACACATGTCATTTCTATGCATCAGCTATGTAAAATGTGAGAATTCAGTAAGCCCTGACAGGTCAATGCAAATAATTACTAAACAGTATTAGATCTACTGGGGAAAGTAGTATATAAATTGTAATGTTTTGGTGGCAAAAAATAAAACCTATTTGTCTTTTCAGCTTTATAACACACTTTTGTTCTGTCACTTTAAAGTTAAATAGTGAGGTCTTACAGTACTCAAGTAGTAAATTGATTTTTTATTGATTTACTGTTAAATTATGAATACCGTCAGCTTAAAGCTACTTCCTTCTTAAGCGGTTACACAAATAATGTCTGATGTTTTATTTATAGGTAAACATAACACAACAGAACAATCAATATTCAATATTACTAATTTAATATTATTGTGATCAGTTTATATGTTGTGTGCATTTTGACAACATACTTTATGATGTTGGTTTCATGTCAACTTTTTGGAACAACAAACATATAATTAGTAGAAATAAAATGGAAAATCATCTAAAGGGATGAAATATTTTGACAGTGCAGCAAGTATTTAATTAGTTTTTCTTGTTTGTTTATTTTCTTTTATTTGTTTATGGTTTTCACTGTGACTTGTAAATAAAATGTAAATTAGATGGGCTATGGCCTGGAATCCAACACGTTTGAATTCTCATAAGAAAATATGCAGAAGTTTGAGTGGGTTTTTTTTGTTTTGTTTTTATGGATTTCAAAGCAATTCCAATCAGTAAGAAGAGTAGGCTTCTGTTTTAGAAAACAAACAAATGTTAAATTAAGAAATGATCTATAAAAAGCAAAAAAAGAAGCAAATAAATAACTATAAGAAACAGGCTTATTATAGTTTTTCAAGTGAGTTCTTGCAAGGATTTCCAATGATCTTCTTGAAGTGAATTAGAGACATGTGCATTTGTCTTCAGACAAAGGGGCCGAATTATCAATGTGCAGACGGACATGATCTGCTGTAGCGGATCATTTCTGCCACACATCGATAAATGCTGACAGCATAAGCCACCCCCTGCAATGCCGCTGTCCATGCTTGTGCAATGCAGCCTCCTTCACATTTGCAGCCAATTGGCCACTAGCAGGGGCTTGTCAATCAACCCGTTATGATTGCTGTCCACCGCCTCAGAGGTGGCGAACAAGTTAAGGAGCAGCGGTCTTAAGACCGCTGCTTCTTAACTCCTGTTTCCGGCGAGCCTGAAGGCTCTCGTGGAAACAGGTTTATACGGGTCCATACGGGGCTTAATAAATCGGCCCCAAATACTTATTCAACCACATTTTGGTCCATTTGTCCATTCTTAAGCATAACAAATAGACACACGGAAATGGGACTGAAATGGGCGAGTAACACATTTTTTTTTTAGGTTTATTAGACACATTAGTTTATTTTTTGATTTTGTATTTCAAATGCCAAATAAAAGGGGCAGAGACCATTTATCATGTACCATTCATGTGTACAACTTCCTCTGTCCAATCCTGACAGACATTAAATATGAAACAGGCTTGTCCAATACACTTCTGACATAGCATAGGGAGGTGTTAGTGAATATCAGCGATATTTTAGTCACTTTAACTTCAGCTGCTGATGAGCACAGTCGGTTGCACCTCTATCAGCTTGCTGTACTGTTTTTGTTTTTTAAAATTGTGCAGAATCAGATTTTCTTTTTGTAATGCAGTATAACTGCACATACTGCATTATTTATTTTTTTCACTCTGGAGACCAGGTATGTATAATTTTTCTTTACTAGTTTAGTGTTAAAGAGTTGTAGATTATGAATGTAGTGGGGGTATAGCTGGGAAGTTGTGGTAGGTAGGTCATCTGCCTTTGTTGGGGAAAAAAGTTTTACTTTAACACTTTGGGTGCAGAATATTTTTTTTTTCTTTTAGTAAGTTTGTCACACTGGCTGCACATTTATATTGCAAAAAGAGCATAGCTGTAACTAGTAGGTACACCACCTGTCTTTTTGTTGGTAGAAAAAAGTTTAAATTTAAGTTTAACCCTTTGTGCAGAATCAGTCTTTTTCTTGCAGTGCCTGCATCCCACTGGTTGCACATTTATATTGCAGTGGAGACATAAATGGGACTAGTAGGTCTCCTGCCTTTGTTGAGGGGGGGGGGTTATTTTTTTATTTAAGTTTAACCCTTTGTGTGCATAATTCCTTTTTTTTCTTGCAGTGAGTGCATCACAGTGGCTGAACATTTATATTGTAGTGGTGGCAAAGCTGGGTCTGATTGGTAGTTCTCCTGACTTTTGGCCAGATTACAAGTGGAGCGTAAATGATAAGGGGTTTATCGCAGGTTTTTGCGCTCGTCAGGATTACCACTGGTATTTCAAGTAAACGCAATCACATGAGTGCAATCCCAATTCATGCTATAATGATCACCACAGGTCTGGTTAACTTTAAAAAGTACAGTTACACTCATAAAAAAATATAGAAAAATAAATAAAGACTCAAATGTATACACACACACATATATACAGTATATATATATATATATATATATATATATATATATACACATATATATAAATATATATATATATATATATATATATAAATGAACAGTAAGATCAGCACTCACCAGCACCACCATCAGCAATGTGCACGGCCATATAAATGTATCCAAGGAAACAGCAGCTTGTGAACAGGATCCGGTGTATATCCCAATGTTTACACAGCAGCATAAAAAGCCAGCACAAGAGCGTAAATTAATCACCATTTATTGGAGAAAGTACATAACGTTTCGGCCCCACCAGGGAGGCCTTGATCACATGTAGATAATTCACCTTAGACTAACATACCACATAAACCCACAAGTGCTACTTAAATACTATACAATAATCAAAGTAATGAGCATTAGCTGATACATGCCTTGAGAAAAAAACGCCAAACTTACATATCATAATCAACTGTGTGTACATGAAGCAAGCCACATAGCAGTAAACCCGGAAGTGACAGACTGTGTTGGCGTGCGCAAAGTGCGCATGTGCAGAAAACGTCATTGGGCGTATATTACGTCATCACGTCACTCTGTGTGCGTAGTGCACATGCGTGATGTCCGTAGGAACACAAACAGCCGTTGTCATGAAAACAAAGAATAAACAAAGCGGCTTGTAGCGACTTAGTACTGGAAAAAAACATATACCAGGGCATATGGGATGTATCATATGCGGCATCAAGACTAAATATAGGAATCTGTAAACTATAATAACATCCAGCAGCATTTAATATATATATTGTGAATTGAACTCCGGAAAAAAATAAAAAAAATTTAGCCCAAAAAACGTTCAGTTGATATAATACACTGGAGCTACGATAACTATAATACATATGTTAGAAACGTAAGTAAGGATGGTAATGTAATAATATTATAAAGGGGAAGACAAAAAATATGAAAATGTTTGTATAAAAAAATATATAAAAGATATAGAAAAATGCCAGATAAAAAATAAATGGATTTGTTATTATAAGAAATGCAACAAAATAGCCAATCAGTTATGGCACAATTCAAAGCAGTGGATCAGCATAAGTAATACCCAAACAACTGACAACATAGCTTAAGGGCAGTATCCCAAATGTGCATAGACCAGACATAAAAAATCAAATGCCAAATATATGTCATAATGCACACTAATCGATGTGTATATCATCATTCAAAAATATATTGGATCTGCCCCTCCAGCTAGGTTACCAAAAAATTAAAATTAAAAACAAATGAAGTGAAACATATATACAAGGTACAACAAGGAGTAGGTAGAAAGATCAGAATATATGAGCCCATATATAGCTGATCACAACATCATGATGAGAGGAAGCTCACAGTCCCTTATAGAAACAGCTATAGTCAATGGTCATGTTTAAGCCTTTTGGTGTCATGGTTCCCAAACGATGTATCCAACGTGACTCTAGCTGTATATATATATATATATATATATATATATATATATATATATATGGTTGTTTGTGTCTATATGTGTGTACATATGTATTTATGTATTTATATGTGTATATATGTATTTTTAAACATTTATAAACATATATACAAACATATAAACACATAAATACATATGGACATATATATATATATATATATATATATATATACATACAGTATATATATATACATATAAATATATATATATATATATAGTATATATATAAGCAAAAGAGGAGTGCAGTCACCCGTACTTTTCAAGAGTTTATTTCCTAGATTGTGAACATTTTCGGGGGTTTACCCCCTTCCTCAGACATACATCTAGATTGTGAACGAAAACGTTCACAATCTAGGAAATAAACTCTTGAAAAGTCCGGGTGAGTACACTCCTCTTTTGCTTCTACAAATTCTGTCTGTTGCACCCCTGGCATTTGTGACCTGTTATCTGGAGTGCTTGTCTTCTCTACTTATTATATATATATATATATATATATATATATATAGATCCAAGATAAAATGCACTCCAGACATATGCGGTCAACTGCCCAGGGTGCAGCACAGCAATATACAAAAATATAGAAAATAGAGCGCACTCCAATGGGAACTTGGTAATAATATCTCACTTTTATTAGTGAACATTTTCGGACTAACAACAGTCCATCCTCAGACAAAAAAAGTGTATGAACAGCTTAACTTACCCTCCACCAAACTTATAACACCGTGCAACAGCCGGACGCCAAGCTCTCCCTCGTAGACACGCCCCTACTCGTGACGTCATCGTCCCGGGCAACGTCGGCCACAGCCGTAGAAAGTACTAAAAATGGACATGTATAACATATGCCTTTAAAACCAAATTAATATGTCATAAACAAAACTAACAGTGTAAAGGAGAATTGTGAGTGTAATAAACCCACACATAACATAATTCAATATGTATCATGGTTGTCATGGTAGCCAAGCAAATAAAACAGTTTGAGAAGCAGAAACGATTGGATAAAACACATCCAATCACATGAAAGGTCAGCTGTAAGCATCTACTACAAGGAAAACAATACAGTGTAGCATACAGTGTAGAACACAATCTAAGAATCATAATACAAATAAGCGCAATGTCACTATCAAATGAAACAAGTTGGTATAGATACAAATATACAAACGCAAAATAATGTCATAGAAACTGATTCTAACTGTACTATACATGCTGTGTGTAATGTGTATGTATCAAGGTTGCCGACGCAACCGACGTACCTACATTTGGCAGGAACAATCCTGCTTTTTGTGAGAAATGGTGCAAAATTGAGAATAAATGCTCCTCGGATTTAATTTTGTTGGTTATTCATGAAGTGGGGCGACTTTTGATACAGATAAAAGCGGAGATTGCTACATATGAACAACACAATACACCAAAGTTGATAGCTGATACTAATGAAAATTGGCTTCAAAAACTGGAAGAAAAATTAAGAAATATGAATCCGACCTTATTGACTTCAAAAACAAAAAATTGGAAGCATTGATTGGCGATTATCGTGATAAGCGGGTATACCTGTGGCAACTCTTCACTCAGGAGAGACAAAGACAGCACCAATACTGCAGGAGACGTCAAAGATATCAGAAATCCAGGGACCTGACTACTGTTGAAAGCTCAGGCTCAGGTTCAGAACGGGAATACATATCCCACACCAGTGGACAAGTTGAACAAGCGACTGGAGTAACTACACACTCAAAAAACTCGCTAGGAAAAGAGCCAAAACAAGGAGAAGGGGGCATACAGAAAAAGCCTCTGACCATGCCTCAGAAATAACTATGGATAATATAGTAGTAAACTTGAGTAATCATCCTTTATCCGAGCTCGAAATACAGGTATTGTATAAAGGGTTAACTTTCATACCTACCTCTAGGACTGATCCCTTTGATCTCTTCATAGATTCCAAAAAATTTCACAGACAATTACTCTTAAAAGAAAAAATTGCTTTTGGCCAACAGGAACAAAGTCAGTTTTGAAAGAAATCAACCTATACCCCTCAATCTAATTAATGCCAGTATCAATACATTTATGAGATTGAGTCTCAATGAGATGGAGGAATCCATAAGACAACATCAAAACAAGAGCTTTAATAACTTCTCAACTAAGGAAAGGGTTGCATTGAAATCGCTTGCTAATGATAGAAGTTTGGTCATACATGAAGCGGATAAATGAGGGGCCATTGTTCTATTATACTATACGGATTACAAACAAGAAATTCTCTCCCAACTGGAGGTTCAAAAGACATATAGAATGCTTACAGGTCACCCTACATTTGGGTTTAAGAAACAAATCAATCTCTACCTACAAAAAGCCTATGAACAGGGTATATTGGATAAGGATACACTGGCCAATTTGACAGTTGCTCATCCCAAGATTCTGGTGATCTATACCCTACCCAAGATACACAAACAACTTCATAAGCCTCCGGGGAGACTGATAGTTTCAGCGATAGGGTCACTTCAACAACCTATTGCCACTTTTGTGGACTCTTTTCTTCAACCTTTGGTCACAAATATGCCCTCATATCTAAAAGATTCAGCCACATTACTACAACTGTTGGCTACTTTGGAAGGGATTGATCAAGATGATTATCTCGTAACCCTTGATGTAACAAGCTTATATACCGTCATCCCTCACAACGAGGGTCTACAAGCAGTGTCCAGACACCTGGCCAGGTACCCATATGTGGGACCACCATCAGATTTCATACTGTATCTCTGACAATTTTGCCCGAGTAGCAACTATTTTCGTTGCTTTTTCATCTCTTCAGGAGTAAACACATCAAGGTATTTAGGAGATATATTGATGATCTTTTTCTTATATGGACAGGAAATGTGGATGAACTGAATATATGGTTTACTCAACTGAACAATACAAATGGGGAATTGCAGTTCAGTCACAAATCAACTTCTTGAATGTACAGTTATACAAAGGTGAAGGTAAGATTCAGTCAACCTTATTTTGAAAGGAGACTGATCGTAATGCACTATTACATTATACCAGTTGCTATCCACCAGCTTTAAAGAAAGCACTACCCAAGTCTCAATTTCAAAAGGTTTTGAGAAATAACACAGGGGAAGCAAACAAGAACGTCCAGTTGTCAGAGATGTAGGCTTTCTTCCTAGAACGAAAGTATCCTTGTAAGCTTCTTCGTGATCAATGTAAACAACTCTTGAAAACCCCCAATGTAATAAGAATGAAGGATGAGAATAGAATGATGTTTGTGACAACTTACAAAGGGGACAAAAGAGAGATAGCATCCACAATTAAAAAACATTGGGAGATCATCAATAGTGACCGTACACTTCCTCTTTTGAACATACCCGCCACACGAATAGGGTATAGGAGGGCAAGGTCCTTGAGAGATATTTAGGTTCAGACTGATCCACAAAAAATGTTATAAAAAACGACGTGGTTGGATACCACAAAACCTGGTGTATATCATTGCCTAGGTTGTACCACATGTGGAGACCTGATTACTGGATCTTTCTTCACCCATCCCTATAGAAGAAAAGTTTACAAGCACATATACCGCCTCACATGTACCACCACACACATTGGCCTCTAGTTATCAAGCCATCAACCTCAAATACGCTGGAATTCCACAGCGTATTTGTGGCGAGGCTGATTTGCCTAAGTTATCAAGCCCTGCTGCCCAGCAAAAGTAGAATTTTGTGACGTAAGCTTCGATCCGCCGGACTCAGTCCAACACAGATCGATTCTTACGTCACACCAGATGTTCCGAACGCAAGTTCGGCACAATCTAACTACTTTTGCTAGTTATCAAATGACTACCAGGTATGCTCGGCACTTTTCCGGCCCAGCGTACCTGGTTTTCAATCCGCCGCCCTGGAGGTGGCGGATCCCATAGGAATCAATGGGAGTCTGACCATAGCGAAAGCTCATGTTCGCTGCTGCCAGACATCCCATTGATTCCTATGGGAAACGTCTGCACCTAACACCCTAACATGTACCCCGAGTCTAAACACCCCTAATCTGCCCCCCCTACACCGCCGCAACTAAATAAATGTATTACCCCCTAAACCGCTGCTCCCGGTGCCCCCCCTATACCGCCGCCACCTATAATAAATTTATTAACCCCTATCCTGACGATCCCGTACCCCGCCACAACTAAATAAATTGTTTAACCCCTAAACCGCCGCTCCTGGACCCCGACGCCACCTATATTAAACTTATTAACCCCTAATCTGACCCCTCTACACCATCGCCACCTATAGTAAATTTATTAACCCCTATCCTGCCCCGCCTATACCGCCGCCATCTATATTAAACTAATTAACCCCTAAACCTAAGTCTAACCCTAACAGCCCCTATCTTAAATATTATTTTAATAAATCTAAATAAAATAACTCTTATTAACAAAATTAATCCTATTTAAAACTTAATACTTACCTATAAAATAAACCCTAATATAGCTACAATATTACTAATAATTATATTGTAGCTATTTTAGGATTTATTTTTATTTTACAGGCAAATTTAAATTTATTTTAACTAGGTAGAATAGCTATTAAATAGTTCTTAACTATTTAATAGCTACCTAGTTAAAATAAAGACAACTTTACCTGTAAAATAAAAACTAACCTAAGTTACAATTACACCTAACACTACACTATAATTAACTAAATTATTCCTATTTAAAACTAAATACTTACCTGTAAAATAAACCCTAATATAGCTACAATGTAATTAATAATTACATTGCAGCTATTTTAGGATTTATATTTATTTTACAGGTAACTTTGTATTTATTTTAACTAGGTAGAATAGTTATTAAATAGTTATTAACTATTTAATAACTACCTAGCTAAAAGAAATACAACATTACCTGTAAAATAAATCCTAACCTAAGTTACAATTAAACCTAATACTACACTATCAATAAATAAAATAAATTAATTAACTACAAATACCTACAATTAAATACAATTAAATAAACTAACTAAAGTACAAAAAATAAAAAAAACTAAGTTACAAAAAAATAAAAAAATATTACAAGATTTTTAAGCTGATTACACCTAATCTAAGCCCCCTAATAAAATAACAAAGCCCCCCAAAATAAAAAAATGCCCTACCCTATTCTAAATTACGAAAGTCAACAGCTCTATTACCTTACCAGCCCTTAAAAGGGCCTTTTGCGGGGTATGCCCCAAAGAAATCAGCTCTTTTGCATGTTACCCACCCAATCCCCCCTTAAAAAAACCTAACACTACCCCCCTGAAGATCATCCTACCTTAAGCCGTCTTCAGCCAGCCGACCACCGATGGAACAGAAGAGGACATCCGCAGTGGCCAAAGTCTTCATCCAAGGGGCGCTAAAGAGGTCTTCCATCCGATAGAAGTCTTCATCCAGGCGGGGTCTTCAATCTTCATCCTTCCGGAGCGGAGCCATCTTCAAAGCAGCCGACGCAGAGCCATCTTCATACAACGATGCCTACTCACCGAATGAATATTCCTTTAAGTGACGTTATCCAAGATGGCGTCCCTCGATTCTATCAGCCAATCGGAATTAAGGTAGGAAAAATCTGATTGGCTGATCCAATCAGCCAATCAGATTGAGCTCGCATTCTATTGGCTGATCGGAACAGCCAATAGAATGCAAGCTCAATCTGATTGACTGATTGGATCAGCCAATCGGATTGAACTTGAATCTGATTGGCTGATTGGATTAGCCAATCAGATTTTTCCTACCTTAATTCCGTACTTGGTGCGTGGCTTTTTGACAGCTTTTATGATAACTTTGGCGAGCTTATTCAGGTCCGCGGCGGCGATGGTAGGCGAGCTTAGGCGGGTGTATTGGGCCGGTGACGGCAGGTAAGTAGACACGTTGATAACTAGAGGCCATTGTGTATTTTCTTCACTGTACGTGTGGCCTTTTTTATGTTGGAAAAACCATTGATGATCTCCGCACATGTATGGCTAACCATCGGTCTGCCATTAGGACAGCGATCAAAAAGGGAGACTCAGAACAACCAGTGGCACAGCATTTTCAACAATTGCAACACAAGGTGACAGACCTGAAGTATACAATTATCGATCACATACCTCCAATGTCCAGAGGGGGTGATCGCAATAGGCTATTACTACAAAGAGAGGTGAGGTAGACATATTATCTGGAAACTCTAATCCCCAAGGGGCTTAATACTCATCTGGACTGGCAGGCTTTTCTATAAGATGCCTTATCCTTGAGAGCCATTATCTATTCTTTATGATTAGTTTTGTTTGATAGTTGAGAGTTACATTCTATTACTATTTTATTTTTATTTTTTTGAATGAGAGTCACTTTCTATTTTTCCGTTTATTTTTTCATTTATTTTCTTAATTAATTCTTTCATTATTTGTTCTTTATTATTTTGGCATAGCTGATTGCTTTACCTATAAACAGTTTTTCAATGTTATTAGAATAATAATATTTCTTACTTTAGTATTATCTGTTTTCTATGTACTTTTATGTATATATTTATGTTTTGGTATACACCTTTAATGCTCTCTGTGATTTTGGCTCAGGATTGCTATGGCAACCATGGGCATGTTTTTGTTTATTGCTTCAAGTACAGAATCACATTCAGTGACAGTTATACATATTATTACATAGCGATTGTATGTGAACATTTTGTTGATTTTTCTGTACAAGAAGCTATTCTTTTGTGTAAATATGTTCTCTTTGATTGATTTTAGGATTGCGTCGGCAACCTTGAGACATACACATTACACACAGCATGTATAGTACAGTTAGAATCAGTTTCTATGACTTTTTTTGTCTTTCTTTATTTGTATCTATACCATCTTGTTTCATTTGATAGTGACATTGCGCTTATTTGTATTGTGATTCTTAGATTGTGTTCTACATGGTATGCTACACTGTATTGTTTTCCTTGTAGTAGATGCTTACAGCTTAGTATTGCGAGTGTCATTCACTCCCACATGCTGACCTTTCATGTGATTGGATGTGTTTTATCCAATCTTTTCTGCTTCTCAAACTGTTTTGTTTGCTTGGCTACCATGACAACCATGACACATATCGAGTTATGTCATGTGTGGGTTTATTACACTCACAATTCTCCTTTACACTGTTAGTTTTGTTTATGACATATTAATTTGGTTTTAAAGGCATATGTTATACATGTCCATTTTTAGTACTTTCTACGGCTGTGGCCCACGTTGCCCGTGGCAATGACGTCACAAGTAGGGGCGTGTCTACCCGGGAGAGCTTGGCGTCCGGCTGTTGCACGGTGTTATAAGTTTGGTGGAGGGTAAGTTAAGCTGTTCATACACTTTTTTTGTCTGAGGACGGACTGTTGTTAGTCCGAAAA
Source organism: Bombina bombina (assembly GCF_027579735.1). Classification (NCBI taxonomy): domain Eukaryota; kingdom Metazoa; phylum Chordata; class Amphibia; order Anura; family Bombinatoridae; genus Bombina; species Bombina bombina. The sequence goes on from NC_069499.1 coordinate 1,310,209,380, forward strand.
CGTTCACTAATAAAAGTGAGATATTATTACCAAGTTCTCATTGGATGCGCTCTATTATATATATATATATATATATATATAGATAGATAGATAGATAGATAGATAGATAGATAGATAGATAGATAGATATTATATATATATATATATATATATATATATATATATATAAATATATATATATGCAGTTAATTAGATATAAACATGTAATAGCATGTTTATGAAAAAATCATTTTAATAAAGGTTTTAACCATTCCAATGTTCTGTACATAGCAGAATATGTTCTATGTATTGCTAAATAGATATTACTATGTATATCGGTACATATCTATACCTATTTATAATCTATATATATAGGTATAAATATATATTGTACCAAAAAAAATCATATATATGTAGAAAATGTATTTATGAATAAATAGAATATATTCTTCTATGTGAAAAACATTGGAATGTGAAATTTTCATATTTTTATGTTGGGTTAGCGCACATGAGAATAATCTATGGGGTTTGCGTGTGAGTAGGATTGTTTTTTTCTTCACGTTTTTTGCTCTATTGACATTGTTGAATATGTGAAGGTGCAATATACGAACTTTGGCTTTTTGCACTCATTGGGTTAGCGTGCAATCGAAAACAGTTTACTTTCAACTCACAATACGAGCACAACCGACGAGTTCGAAAAGTCGAACTTCTAGCGTAGTTAGCGCTCGAGAAGGAACATTCATTTGTGCTCCAATTGTAATCTGGCCGTATGTTAGGGAAAAAGAAAAAGTTTTAATTTAAGCTTAACCTCTTGTGCGCAGAATCAATTTTCTTACTTGCAGTGAGTGCATCACACTGGCTGCACATTTATATTTTAGTAGGGGCACACATTTGTTTTTAATAACTAGCAAATATATATATACTTTAGCATTAGGGATTTGAAAAAGAATGAGAGAGTTGGAAAAAATGAGATTGTACAGATCATTTGTAGTGGTGTGAAGAGGAAGGCTAGACGGAAGGGAGGCAATAGGGTTGACAGAAAAAGTAGTACTAGTGGATGATTGATATTGCTGTAATTATAAATTTATTTTCAATTAAACTTATTGTTTAAATTCTCTTTGTAAAAATTGTTCTAGTTCATGTATGTTCCTTTATCCCAGTTAGCACTATGGGGTATATTTATTATAGTGCGGCAGGACATGATACAATGTAGCGTATCATGTCTGCTGCACATCGATAAATGCCTACAGCATATGCTGTCAGCATTTATGATTGCACCAGCAGTTCTTGTGAACTGCTTGTGCAGTACCGCCCCCTGAGATTTGCTACCAGTTGGCCGCTAGCAGGGGTGTGAATTTGCAGGGGGTGACATTGTACAAGCAGTTCACAAGAACTGCTTGTGCAATAATAAATGCTGACAGTGTATGCTGTTGGCATTCATCAATGTCTGTCGGACATGATCCGACAGTCTGTCGGACTGACAGATAATAAATCTGCCCCCTTGTGTAAAAGGATGAGGAATTAAAAAATAGTTGCACCAAGCACAACATGAATACATTAAAATCAACAGTTACACTCGTATATTCACTATCGGTTAAAACAAAAATTTCACATAAATATAAAAAAAATAAAGTTATAAGGGTTCTAAGGTATATGGTATATGACAAGGTGTTTGATTGGAAATGCATACATATACCTGGCTGAATGTGTGTGTGTGTATATATATATATATATATATATATATATATATATAAATATATATATATATATATATATATACACTTTATATACATATATATATATATATATATATATGTTTGTGTATATACTGTATGTGTATATACATGTGTATATATGCATATACTGTACATACATATATACACATATATGCACACAAAGGATTCTAAGTCAAACCCTAAAATGTTTTTTAAGTACATAAATGGCAACAAAACTAAGAAGAAAAATATAGGTACATTAAAATGTGTAAAGAGTAACATGATAAATGGCAACAAAACTAAGAAGAAAAATATAGGTACATTAAAATGTGTAAAGAGTAACATGATTAACAGTGGCAGGGAGAAGCCTGAGGTACTAAACCAGTTCTTTTCTTCAGTATACACAAGAGAGGAATCAATGGGAGATACTTTAAAAAAAAACTAGAACATACAAGCCCATACCATTAACTGAGTCTGGCTATCAGGAAAAAACTGGATAATATTAAAGTAATTAAAACTTCAGGCCCAGATAGAATACACCCAAGGGTTTTTAAGGGAACTTAGCACTGCAATAGCCAAAACTCTACTCTGATCCTCAGGCATAGTACCTTAAGACTGGCATAAAGTTGGTGTCGTGACACTTTTTAAAAGGGAAGCAAGGCTGATCCAGGAAGTTATAGGCTGATTAGTCTGACATCCATAGTGGGGAAGATACTTGAAGGGATCATAACTGATTATATTGATGAGTAAATTTGTGTAAACAAAATTATGAGTTAAAAATTGCAAGGTTTTATGAGAAATAAATCATATCAAACTAATCAAATTGGATTCTACAAGGAAGCAAGTAGAAATGTAGATCAAGGGGAATCAGTTGACCTGATATACTTGGATTTTGCAAAAGTATTTGATACAGTGCGAAATGAGAGATTAATGTACAATATGAAGGGACTGGGAATAGCTGAAAATGTTAGCTCATGGATAAATAACTTTATAAAAGATAGGGAGCAGTGAGTAGTTGTAAACGGATCATACTCAGATTGGACAAAGGTAATCAGTGAATTCCCCTAGGGTCCAGTACTGGGCCTTGTTTTGGGGGGGGAGGGTTTAGATTAAAGGACGCTGTACCCAAAAATGTTCTTTTGTAATTCAGAAAGAGCATGCAATTTTAAACAACTTTCTAATTTACTCCTATTATCAATTTTTCTTCGTTCTCTTGCTATCATTATTTGAAAAAGAAGGCATCTAAGCTTTTTTTTGGTTTCAGTACTCTGGACAGTACTTTTTTATTGGTGGATGAATTTATCCACCAATCAGCAAGGACAACCCAGGTTGTTCACCAAAAATGAGCCAGCATCTAAACTTACATTCTTGCATTTCAAATAAAGATACCAGGAGAAAGAAGAAAATTTGATAATAGGAGTAAATTACAAAGTTGCTTAAAATTTCATGCTCAATCTGAATCACGAAAGAAATTTTTTGGGTACAGTGTCCCTTTAAGGTCTCCATTTATCAAGCTGTGGGTACAGCTTTGAAGCTTTTAGGCATGAGCATGCAGCCAATAGCAGCCTTCAAACATGAGAGCAGGGGTTTGCAAGGGATGGTGTTACCATGAAGCTTCCCAATTGCTGCAATCACAGTAATTAATAAATTAAGTCTTTTAAGCTTGTAGTGAGCATATGAGTGAAAGAAGTCCTCTACATTATAAGCAACGTAGATGTAGAGGAATAGAGTATCCCACAAAAGTGAGTACACCCCTCACATTTTTGTAAATATTTTATTATATCTTTTCATGTAACTTTTCATTAAACTTTGCTACAATGTAAAGTAGTGAGTGTACAGCCTGTATAACAGTGTAAATTTGCTTTCCCCTCAAAATAACTCCACACAGCCATTAATGTCTAATCCATTGGCAACAAAAGTTAGTACACCCCTAAGTGGAAATGTCCAAATTGTGCCCAATTAGCCATTTTCTCTCCCCGGTGTCTTGTGATTTATTAGTGTTACAAGATCTCAGATGTGAATGGGGAGCAGGTGTGTTAAATTTGGTGTTATCACTTTCACACTCTCTCATACTGGTCACTTGAAGTTCAACATGGCACCTCATGGCAAAGAACTTGCTAAGGATCTAAAAAAAAAGAATTGTTGCTCTACATAAAGATGGCCTAGGCTATAAGAAGATTGCCAAGACCCTGAAACTGAGCTGCAGCACGGTGAGCAAGACCATACAGCGGTTTCACAGGACAGGTTCCACTCAGAACAGGCTCGCCATGGTTGACCAAAGAAGTTGAGGACACGTGCTCAGCGTCATATCCAGAGGTTGTCTTCGGAAAATAGACATATAAGCACTGCCAGTATTGCTGCAGAGGTTAAAAGGGTGGGGGTCAACCTGTCAGTGCTCAGACCATACGCCGCACACTGCATCAAATTGGTCTGCATGGCTGTCATCCCAGAAGGAAGCCTCTTCTAAAGATGATGCACAAGAAAGCCCACAAACAATTTTCTGAAGACAAGCAGACTAAGGACATGGATTACTGGAACCATGTCCTGTGGTCCGATGAGACAAAGATAAACTTTATTGGTTCCGATGGTGTCAAGCGTGTGTGGTGGCAACCAGGTGAGGAGTACAAAGACAAGTGTGTCTTGCCTACAGTCAAGCATGGTGGTGGGAGTGTCATGGTCTGGGCCTGCATGAGTGCTGCCGGCACTTGGGAGCTATAGTTCATTGAGAGAACCATGAATGCCAACATGTACTGTGATATACTGAAGCAGAGCATGATCCCCTCCCTTCAGAGACTGGGACGCAGGGCAGTATTCCAACATGATAACGACCCCAAACACACCTCTAAGATGACCACTGCCTTGCTAAAGAAGCTGAGGGTAAAGGTGATGGACTGGCCAAACATGTCTCTAGACCTAAACCCTATTGAGCATCTGTGGGGCATCTTCAAACAGAATGTGGGGGAGTGCAAGGTCTCTAACATCCACCAGCTCTGTGATCTCATCATGGAGGAGTAGAAGAGGACTCCAGTGGCAACCTGTGAAGCTGTAGTGAACTCCATGCCCAAGAGGGTTAAGGCAGTTCTGGAAAATAATGGTGGCCACACTTGACACTTTGAGCCCAATTTGGACATTTCCACTTAGGGGTGTACTCACTTTTGTTGCCAATGGTTTAGACATTATTACATTGTAGCAAAGTGTCATTTCTTCAGTGTTGTCACATGAAAAGATATAATAAAATATTTTAAAAAATGTGAGGGGTGTACTCACTTTTGTGGGGTACTGTAGATAGATGATAGATAGATGTAGAGAGATAGATGGATAGATAGATATATAGATAGATAGATAGATGATAGATAGATAGATAGATAGATAGATAGATGGTAGAATGAAATTATATATATATATATATATATACTGTGTATATATATATATATATATATATATATATATATATATATATATATATATATATATAAATACATACAGTATATATAATGTACATATTATCTGTAAATTAATGTATGCTACATTTAATCACTTTTTTCAAAGTTATTTCACACAGAGTGTTAATTAACATTGTAAACTAGATCACAAGCTCTTCTTGACTTTGGAGTTTCATTGAACTAATTGAGTTCAGTGACTTGCAAGTCTCATTATTTGAGATAAAATCAAGTCTGCTAAAAATATGTATCATTGGATAGAATGGCCCTTATTATTTCTCTCCATGTTCTCAAATAAATCTGGCAGAAAAATCTTGACATACTGAATCCCATCTGGCAATCTCAATGTTGTCACATCATGTTACTAAATGTATTTCGTCCAGGCACATGTGCCACATCTGGCTTACTATACTTACATATATAAAGGTCAAGATTGTATACTGAGCCTCACTGCAACCAGTGCAATGTTGTCAGTTAATTGGAGTAATACATCATAAATTGCACATGAGGATGAAATGTTATGAAGCTGGGAAATGGGAGCAATTAAACATAAGATTTTACTAGAGTTTTATAAAACACTTTTTCTTAGAGATGAGTTAAAAATGTCATAGCTACAGTTTAATGGGACAATAAAATGATGCAACACTTGAGTATGTGCAGTCCTGAATACTCTAAAATGAGTTATTTAGTATTGCAGCAATGTTTCAAACAATACATATACATAAGTTCATATAACACTCAACAACACCTGTACAGTCGTGATCCTACCACCATATTTTAAGGAAAAGTGAATCTATTCAAAAATGTTCACACACCTAATAATTGTGCATAATATGGTTTTAAGTAGTTGGTGTTAGCTGCTACTGTTTTGTGACACATACATTGCATCACATCACTACAATGTAACCATGTAAAAAAAAAACAACTCTTGATGTTATAATTATTATAGCTAATAGTGGCTATATTATAAGGTTTTACATATGATTTTACTTTGGATTGAGTCTACACTGTGAAAAAATGCTTAAAAATACTAAGGTAAACAAAGCTCAATTTTAAGATGAAATACATCCATGGACTGTAAGACAGCATAATTTTAGTCTTGACAAACTTAAAGTCTTGATTTTCTAAGGTGAAATACATGGTTCAACATGACTTGAATAAAGCTGATGTAGATTCATTATTTTAAGATTTGAATCAATGCCAGACAACAGATTCAAATAAAGCGCATCACGTTTGCAATGGCATACAAGCAGCTAAATCACAATATTCAGAGAAGAAGATGTTTAAAGATTTTCGCACATTTCAAAATGGAAGCTAGATCATGTGACTTAATCACTTCTCTTGAGCAAATTTCATTCTAGGTCAATACAGTACAGCAGTACACACAGCAAGTTTCACAACTGTAACATAAGCGGTTCCGAAGGAGAAGATTTTCAAGTAATTGTCGAAATTTGTCGCAAAAAGCAATATGGCTGCTAGATCACGTGACCAATGAGATTTATATTGCATAGGATTATGCACAGCATAGATCTTTAGCATTATGTTTGCATTTTTCAAGATGGCTGCCACAGCTTGTGACCAATTCCTTCAACATGAACAACTATGACTCTAGGTCACAATATAAGGTTATAGCACAAGTTTCACAGTTCTAACATAAGCGGTTGCAGAGAAAATAGATTTTCAATATTTTCGAGTAAAACAATAGGTCTGCCAGATCATATGATATACAGACTCCATATTATGCTCTATAGGACTCACCATAGATGTCAATAAACATGGCAAAAATAAAGCATTTTTGTAAAACGGTTTTTGTTTTATTATTAGTTTAAAAATATTGTTAAGCATTTTTGAACAATTCATAATGGCTGCTAAACCAAATGACATATCAACTTTTCTTGATCAAATCTGAATGTTAGTCATGAGATAACTCTTTAAACAAAATTTCAAGTCTGTCCCATAAGCGGTTTCAGCGAAGAAGATTTTTGTAGTTTTTAAAAACAGTGCATAGGAAACAAAAGCTATGCAATGTATGGCTTTCAAATTGCACATACTAATGCTCACTATAGACCTCTACAATTTGCAGAAGTTTCATGAAAATTTGCAAATGTTTTTTTACTCATGAAGGATATATATATATATGTGTGTGTGTGATAATGTTAATATAAACATATATCTATATATCTATATAAAGAAATATGTATTTAAAATAAAAATAAAAATAACATTACATTGGAATGTGAAATATTTACAGTAAATACATAGTAAAGCACATTATATATTATTATCAAATTATTATTTAGACACACACACACACACACACAGATATCTATCTATCTATCTATCTATCTATCTATCTATCTATATATATATATATATATATATACAGTATCTCACAAAAGTGAGTACACCCCTCACATTTTTGTAAATATTTTATTATATCTTTTCATGTAACAACACTGAAGAAATGACACTTTGCTACAATGAAAAGTAGTGAGTGTGCAGCCTGTATAACAGTGTACATTTGCTGTCCCCTCAAAAAAACTCAACACATAGCCAATAATGTCTAAAAAGTTGGCAACAAAAGTGAGTACACTCCTAAGTGGAAATGTCCAAATTGGGCCCAATTAGCCATTTTTCTCTCCCTGGTGTCATGTGACTCATTAGTATTACAAGGTCTCAGGTGTGAATGGGGAGCAGGTATGTTAAATTAGGTGTTATCGCTCTCACACTGTCTCATACTGGTCACTGGAAGTTCAACATGGCACCTTATGGCAAAGAACTCTCTGAGGATCTGAAAAAAGAATTGTTGCTCTACATAAAGATAGCCTAGGCTATAAGAATATTGCCAAAACCCTGAAACTGAGCTGCAGCACGGTGGGCAATACCATACCTGTTTCAAAGGACAGGTTCCACTCAGAACAGGCCTCCCCATGGTCAACCAAAGAAGTTGAGTGCATGTGCTCAGCATCATATCCAGAGGTTGTCTTTGGGAAATAGACATATGAGTGATGCCAGCATTGCTGCAGAGGTTAAAGGGGTGTGGGATCAGCCTGTCAGTGCTCAGACCATACGCCGCACACTGCATCAAATTGGTCTGCATGGTTGTCAGTCCAGAAGGAAGCCTCTTCTAAAGATGATGCACAAGAAAGCCTGCAAACAGTTTGCTGAAGACAAGCAGACTAATGACATGGATTACTGGAACCATGTCCTGTGATCCGATGAGGCCAAAATAAACGGATTTGGTTCAGATGGTGTCAAGCGTGTGTGGCGGCAACCAGGTGAGGAGAACAAAGACAAGTGTGTTTTGCCTACAGTCAAGCATGGTGGTAGGAGTGTCATGGTATGGGCCTGCATGAGTGCTGCCTGCACTGAGGAGCTACAGTTCATTGAGGGAACCATGAATGCCAACATGTACTGTGACATACTGAAGCAGAGCATGATCCCTCCCTTCGGAAAATGGGCCGCACGGCAGTATTCCAACATGATAACGACCCCAAACACACCTCCAAGACAACTACTGCCTTGCTAAAGAAGCTGAGGGTAAAGGTGATGGACTGGCCAAGCATGTCTCCAGACCTAAACCCTATTGAGCATCTGTGGGACATCCTCAAATGGAAGGTGGGTGAGTGCAAGGTCTCTTATATCCACCAGCTCCTTGATGTCATCTTGGAAGAGTAGAAGAGGACTCCAGTGGCAATCTGTGAATCTCTGGTGAACTCCATGCCCAAGGCGGTTAAGGCAGTGCTGGAAAATAATGGTGGCCACACAAAATATTGACACTTTGGGCCCAATTTGGGCATTTCAACTTAGGGGTGTACTAACTTTTGTTGCCAACGGTTTAGACATTAATGGCTGTGTGTTGAGTTATTTTGAGGGGATAGCAAATGTACACTGTTATACAGGCTGTACACTCACTACTTTACAATGTAGTTCAGTGTTGTCACATGAAAAGATATAATAAAATATTTACAAAAATGTGAGGGGTGTACTCACTTTTGTGAGACACTGTATACCTTTAAAGTCAAATACATGGCCATATACCATACAACTTTGAACCCTTATAAAAAAAATATTAATATTTATATGAATATTTTTATCAGATATTGTTTATATGAGTGTAGTTGTTTATTTTAATGTACTTTTGTTGTGTTTGGTGCATCTTTTATTCTATCCCTAAGCCTTTACACGAGGTGTTCAGTCGCGCTAACCCGACATGCGTTAAATTTGATTGCACTCAAGCGAACGCATTTATTTTTTAACTTGTAATACGCCCACAAATTAACCCACCCACTAATGTTAGAGTGCCACTTGTAACCTAGCTCAATGTGGTTAAGAAGACATTTTATATCCACGTTTGCAGTTATAAATTGGTTGTATTTAGCAGTCTACATCCAGCAGAATGCAAGACAACTGCATGAAGTGCATGAAGATGCCTGAGGCAGCGATTACTATGAATAATGAGTCATGGGTATTTATACAAATTGATACAAAACAATATAAAAGGAGCTGACCATGTTGTTTGTCACACATTACACCCTAGAGGGATATTTCATACCGAAGGGTTCATAATGATGTGGTTTACTAAAATCTCAGCTACACCGCATCTTACCATTTAGCATATTTTCCATTATATGCAGATAACATGATAATCTCCATGTATATTTCTGTACTTTCTGTATAATGTGGAACTCTACTTGACCTTTATCTGCAGTATATTAAAAATGTAGCCTTACAATATCAGCATCCCAAATATATTTTTAAATTCTATTAGAAACACTCCAGGTACATCTCTCTCCAATTTCTGTCTACATACACCTAGCTGCAGGATGTATAGGAATCTTAATTGCATTTCTTGATAAAAGTTCCTCTGTATTAACACAAGATTGTTTCTTGATTTATTCATCTAGAGTCTAATTTCTTTTTTGAGTTACTCACCAAGTGACCCAGTGGCCTCTCTTCTCTATCAATAAAGACCTTGCTATAATATCTGTTGAAATTTGTCCATTTGGTTCTAGGAGTTAAGGGAATATTACATATTTTTCTTTAAGCCACTACATCTAAAAGACAGGCATGTTAACATTTATTGCAGTTTTTTCTTTAATTTGTAAAAAAATATACATTTGAATTTGTTTCAATCTGAGAGTTCATTGATTTGTTTATAAAAAAAAACCACAGCATTTTTGGGGTCTTCATACTTATGGATATATCCCACAGACCAATATTGAACAAACATGCACTTTTTGTCAATTTCTTAAATCAAATTAAAATGTTATTACTTACATTGTACATGATTTTATATGCATAGTGCAAATTTTAAGAGTTTAATGTTACATTAATGTTTCTTTAACATGATCTGTTTTTAAAATAAAATGTATAAATATGCCTATGTCTCTTGATACATACAATGCTCACATCTATGTTCCTTATTTCCTGTACATTCCAGTGATAGAAAAAAAGTCAATCCTTTGATAACAATATTTAAATGTTGCTTGATTTTAGATTACTGACTGCTGTGATAATTATTCTTGATGCTTATAACTTAAAATGAATTGACAATAAAGAGTATAGAAGTCTCTTTTCCAGCCCCCAAGGACTGTTGAAGCTGCTTTAACTATTCCCTTTGAAAAACTGACATTTATTGAGGAGATCAGAGTATATTTATAGGAACATTAGAATTTAATAGCAATTCATTGCAATTAAACAATAGTACAAGTCTCCAGATCAACTTTATCATTTAAAATATCATTTAAATACATCTTACTTCCAAACCCCAAGCTTACAATGTTTATTTTCTTTATTTTTGACTAAGCAGTCATAATGCAGTGTTTGCATATATGCCTTGTGTCAAAATATGCCCAAAGTTCTATGACAGGCATTTGTAAGCCATAAGAGATAAGTTGGGGCATTAATTAGGGATATACTATTCATGTATGAGCTTAGAGATAAGTATTTTGCCTAGTACAAACAGGGTGAAGCCAATAGACCCTCTTTAAGTTGCCAAGGGATCTTGTTGATAAGGTGAGGTCATGTCCAATATTTACTGACCTCACTGCATCTATTTTTTCTAGAGTTTGTTAGTGAGCATCACTTCTATTAACATATTGTGCCACGTGTACGGACAAGTTTCTCAACTTGAGAAGTTGTTTGCTTTCCTTCGCTGCATTCGGGCAGCGGATGAATGATGAACGATGAACAGGATCCCCTGCCCGTATGTAGCATTACACGGTCAAGTGAGTGTGTAAAGCCCGTCTCTTCTTGCATATGACCAATGATGTGAGAGATGGGACTGTCAATCACCCTGAGTGAGTGAGCTGTCAGTTATTTCTCTTCACTACCTCAGAGGTGGCATAGAGTGTAAGAAGCAGCGGTCTAATGGCTTCTACTTCTTAAATTGCGGGAAGCAGGCTTGCAATGGCTCCAAAGCAGCGTATGCTGATTTGTACATGGAGCCCATACAGTCATGTTCCCCAATACGAAATATATTGCACAGCAAACTAGCGGCTAGATTACAAGTTGTACGTTAGGGTAAAAAAGCAGTCCTAACACTACTTTTTTACGCCCGCTGGTATTACGAGTCTTGAAGGTTTAGGTGTACCGCTCACTTCTTTGGCCTTAACGCAAAACGACTTACGTAAACTTTGCAAAGACTTTTTTCTATGGGACTTCCATAGCGCCGGTATTACGAGTCTGTCCTGGGAGGCCAAAAAGTGAGTGGTACATCCTACCCCGTCAAGAGTCCTAACGCATTTAAAAGTCAGTAGTTAAGAGTTTTATGGTACAACGCCGTAACATAAAACTCCTAACTAAAGTACTAAAAAGTACACTAACACCCATAAACTACCTATTAACCCCTAAAACGAGGCCCTCCCACATCGCAAATATTAAAATAAAAATGTTAACCCCTAATCTTCCGCTCCAGACACCTCCACCACCTACATTATATTTATGAACCCCTAATCTTCTGCCCCCAACATCGCTGACACCTACATTATATTTATTAACCCCTAACCTAAGTTACACTAACACCTAACACTACACTATAATTAAATAAATTAACTAAATTAAATACAATTAAATAAATTAACTATATAAATGCAATTACCTAAATTAAATTAATTTAGCTAAAGTACAACAAAAAAAACACACTAAATTGCAGAAAATAATAAACAAATTACAGAAATGTAAACTAATTACACCTAATCTAATAGCCCTATTAAAATAAAAAAAAAACCCCAAAATAAAAAAAAACCCTAGCCTAAACTAAACTACCAATAGCCCTTAAAAGGGCCTTTTGCGGGGCATTGCCCTAAAGTAATCAGCTCTTTTACCTGTAAAAAATAAATACAAACAACCCCCTCAACAGTAAAACCCACCACCCACACAACCAACCCCCCAAATAAAATACTATCTAAGAAAAACTAAGCTCCCCATTGCCCTGAAAAGGGCATTTGGATGGGCAGTTGGCTCTTTTGCCGCCCAAACCCTAATCTAAAAAATAAAACCCACCCAATACACCCTTAAAAAAACCTAACACTAACCCCCTGAAGATCGACTTACTGGGAGACGTTTAATCCTATTGGCTGATCCAAGGGTTAGACTTAGGTTTAGGGGTTAATAACTTTAATATAGTGGTGGCGACGTTGTGGTCAGCAGATTAGGGGTTAATAAATGTGGATAGGTTGCGGCGACATTGGGGGCAGAAGATTAGGGGTTAATAAATATAATGTAGGTGTCGGCAATGTTGGGGGCAGCAGATTAGGGGTTCATAACTATAATGTAGGTGGCGGCAGTGTCCGGAGCGGCAGATTAGGGGTTAATAATATAATGCAGGTGTCGGCGATGTCGGGGGCGGCATATTAAGGGTTAATAAGTGTAAGATTAGGGGTGTTTAGACTCTGGGTTCATGTTAGAGTGTTAGGTGTAGACATAAATTTTATTTCCCCATAGGAATCAATAGGGCTGCGTTAGGGAGCTTTACGCTGCTTTTTTCAGTCGGCTCTCCCCGTTGATTCCTATGGGGAAATCGTGCACAAGCACGTTACACCAGCTCACCGCTGACTTAAGCAGCGCTGGTATTGGAGTGCGGTAATGAGCAGGATTTTGCTCAACGCTCACTTCTTGCCTTTTAACGACGGGTTTCTGAAAACTCGTAATACCAGCGATGTAGGTAAGTGAGCAGTGAGGGAAAACTGCTCGTTAGCACCACATAGCCTCTAACGCAAAACTAGTAATCTAGGGGTAGATTTTCTAGCAATACAAAAAAACAATGATTACATATGTAATTCCATACTTTCAACCTAACACTGCGCTAACTGACAAAACTGCTAGGACTATAAAACAATAATAGTTATAAAAAGTCCTCGGCACTTCTGATAAAATAAGTTTATGTGCAAGTAATACTTTATAAAAAAATCAGATTGAGCATATGACAAATTTCTAGTTACAGAGAAAAATCATATGTAAAATAATAACAATGATGGTAATATTAGTAAGCATCAATAGTATAATTACATCTATACGTTTTTTGTAAATATAAACAAAATAATGATTTCTTGTCACCTTAATGCCTCAAGGAGTATACATATGTAATGTACAGGGAGTGCAGAATTATTAGGCAAATGAGTATTTTGACCACATCATCCTCTTTATGCATGTTGTCTTACTCCAAGCTGTAAAGGCTCGAACGCCTACTACCAATTAAGCATATTAAGTGATGTGCATCTCTGTAATGAGAAGGGGTGTGGTCTAATGACATCAACACCCTATATCAGGTGTGCATAATTATTAGGCAACTTCCTTTCCTTTGGCAAAATGGGTCAAAAGAAGGACTTGACAGGCTCAGAAAAGTCAAAAATAGTGAGATATCTTGCAGAGGGATGCAGCACTCTTAAAATTGCAAAGCTTCTGAAGCGTGATCATCGAACAATCAAGCGTTTCATTCAAAATAGTCAACAGGGTCGCAAGAAGCGTGTGGAAAAACCAAGGCGCAAAATAACTGCCCATGAACTGAGAAAAGTCAAGCGTGCAGCTGCCAAGATGCCACTTGCCACCAGTTTGGCCATATTTCAGAGCTACAACATCACTGGAGTGCCCAAAAGCACAAGGTGTGCAATACTCAGAGACATGGCCAAGGTAAGAAAGGCTGAAAGACGACCACCACTGAACAAGACACACAAGCTGAAACGTCAAGACTGGGCCAAGAAATATCTCAAGACTGATTTTTCTAAGGTTTTATGGACTGATGAAATGACAGTGAGTCTTGATGGGCCAGATGGATGGGCCCGTGGCTGGATTGGTAAAGGGCAGAGAGCTCCAGTCAGACTCAGACGCCAGCAAGGTGGAGGTGGAGTACTGGTTTGGGCTGGTATCATCAAAGATGAGCTTGTGGGGCCTTTTCGGGTTGAGGATGGAGTCAAGCTCAACTCCCAGTCCTACTGCCAGTTTCTAAAAGACACCTTCTTCAAGCAGTGGTACAGGAAGAAGTCTGCATCCTTCCAGAAAAACATGATTTTCATGCAGGACAATGCTCCATCACACGCGTCCAAGTACTCCACAGCGTGGCTGGCAAGAAAGGGTATAAAAGAAGAAAATCTAAAGACATGGCCTCCTTGTTCACCTGATCTGAACCCCATTGAGAACCTGTGGTCCATCATCAAATGTGAGATTTACAAGGAGGGAAAACAGTACACCTCTCTGAACAGTGTCTGGGAGGCTGTGTTTGCTGCTGCACGCAATGTTGATGGTGAACAGATCAAAACACTGACAGAATCCATGGATGGCAGGCTTTTGAGTGTCCTTGCAAAGAAAGGTGGCTATATTGGTCACTGATTTGTTTTTGTTTTGTTTTTGAATGTCAAAAATGTATATTTGTGAATGTTGAGATGTTATATTGGTTTCACTGGTAAAAATAAATAATTGAAATGGGTATATATTTGTTTTTTGTTAAGTTGCCTAATAATTATGCACAGTAATAGTCACCTGCACACACAGATATCCCCCTAAAATAGCTATAACTAAAAACAAACAAAAAACTACTTCCAAAACTATTCAGCTTTGATATTAATGAGTTTTTTGGGTTCATTGAGAACATGGTTGTTGTTCAATAATAAAATTAATCCTCAAAAATACAACTTGCCTAATAATTCTGCACTCCCTGTAGTGATGTCGCAAACCTAAAAATTTTGCGAACGAGCGAACCGGGCGAACTTCCATAGACTTCAATAGGCAAGCGAATTTTAAAACCCACAGGGACTCTTTCTGGCCACAATAGTGATGGAAACGTTGTTTCAAGGGGACTAACACCTGGACTGTGGCATGCCGGAGTCTGGTTTTAATACATAAAGGGCATAAATCACCTAACATTATAAAATATGAGGAAAAATGGAAAAAAAAACCACACTTTTTCTAATTTTGACCCCCAAAATCTGTTACACATCTACAACCACCAAAAAAACAACCATGTTAAATAGTTTCTAAATTTTGTCCTGAGTTTAGAAATACCCAATGTTAACATGTTATTTGCTTTTTTTGCAAGTTATAGGGAAATAAATACAAGAAGCACTTTGCTATTTCAAAACCACTTTTTTAAAAAATGAGCTCTAGTTACATTGGAACCCTGATATCTGTCAGGAATACCTGAATATCCCTTGACAAGTATATATTTTTTTTTAGAAGACATCCCAAAGTATTGATCTAGGCCCATTTTGGTATATTTCATGCCACCATTTCACCGACAATTGCGATCAAATAAAATAAATTGTTCACTTTTTCACAAACTTTAGGTTTCTCACAGAAATTATTTACAAACAACTTATGCAATTATGGCATAAATGGTTGTAAATGCTTCTCTGGGATCCCCTTTGTTCAGAAATAGCAGACTTATATGGCTTTGGCATTGCTTTTTGGTAATTAGAAGGCTGCTAAATGCCACTGTGCACCACACGTGTTTTATGCCCAGCAGTGAAGGGGTTAATTAGGGAGCATGTAGGGAGCTTGTAGAGTTAATTTTAGCTTAAGTGTAGTGTAGTACACAAACCAAAGTATTGATCTAGACCCATTTTGGTATATTTAATGCCACCATTTCACCGCCAAATGCGATCAAATTTAAAAAAAACTTAGGCCTAGATTTGGAGTTTGGCGGTAGAAGAGCTGTTAACACTCCGCGGGTTTTTTTCTGGCCGCACCATAAATTTAACTCTGGTATCGAGAGTTCAAACAAATGCTGCGTTAGGCTCCAAAAAAGGAGGGTAGAGCATTTTTACCGCAAATGCAACTCTCGATACCAGAGCTACTTACGGACGCGGCCGGCATCAAAAACGTGCTCGTGCACGATTCTCCCATAGGAAACAATGGGGCTGTTTGAGCTGAAAAAAAACCTAACACCTGCAAAAAAGCAGCGTTCAGCTCCTAACGCAGCCCCATTGTTTCCTATGGGGAAACACTTCCTACGTCTGCACCTAACACTCTAACATGTACCCCGAGTCTAAACACCCCTAGCCTTACACTTATTAACCCCTAATCTGCCGCCCCCGCTATCGCTGACCCCTGCATTACACTTTTAACCCCTAATCTGCCGCTCCGTAAAACGCCGCCACCTACGTTATCCCTATGTACCCCTAATCTGCTGCCCTAACATCGCCGACCCCTATGTTATATTTATTAACCCCTAATCTGCCCCCCACAACGTCGCCGACACCTACCTACACTTATTAACCCCTAATCTGCCGAGCGGACCTGAGCGCTACTATAATAAAGTTATTAACCCCTAATCCGCCTCACTAACCCTATCATAAATAGTATTAACCCCTAATCTGCCCTCCCTAACATCGCCGACACCTAACTTCAATTATTAACCCCTAATCTGCCGACCGGAGCTCACCGCTATTCTAATAAATGTATTAACCCCTAAAGCTAAGTCTAACCCTAACACTAACACCCCCCTAAGTTAAATATAATTTTTATCTAACGAAATAAATTAACTCTTATTAAATAAATGATTCCTATTTAAAGCTAAATACTTACCTGTAAAATACATCCTAATATAGCTACAATATAAATTATAATTATATTATAGCTATTTTAGGATTAATATTTATTTTACAGGCAACTTTGTAATTATTTTAACCAGGTACAATAGCTATTAAATAGTTAAGAACTATTTAATAGTTACCTAGTTAAAATAATAACAAAATTACCTGTAAAATAAGTCCTAACCTAAGTTATAATTAAACCTAACACTACCCTATCAATAAAATAATTAAATAAACTACCTACAATTACCTACAATTAACCTAACACTACACTATCAATAAATTAATTAAACACAATTCCTACAAATAAATAAAATTAAATAAACTAGCTAAAGTACAAAAAATAAAAAAGATCTAAGTTACAGAAAATAAAAAAATATTTACAAACATAATAAAAATATTACAACAATTTTAAACTAATTACACCTACTCTAAGCCCCCTAATAAAATAACAAAGCCCCCCAAAATAAAAAATTCCCTACCCTCTTCTAAATTAAAAAAGTTACAAGCTCTTTTACCTTACCAGCCCTGAACAGGGCCCTTTGCGGGGCATGCCCCAAGAATTTCAGCTCTTTTGCCTGTAAAAAAAACACATACAATACCCCCCCCCCAACATTACAACCCACCACCCACATACCCCTAATCTAACCCAAACCCCCCTTAAATAAACCTAACACTAAGCCCCTGAAGATCTTCCTACCTTGTCTTCACCATACCAGGTTCACCGATCCGTCCTGAAGAGCTCCTCCAATGTCCTGATCCAAGCCCAAGCGGGGGCTGAAGAGGTCCATGATCCGGTCAAAGTCTTCATCCAAGCGGGGCAGAAGAGGATCTTCCATCCGATTGAAGTCATCATCCAGGCGGCATCTTCGATCTTCTTCCATCCGGAGCGAAGCGGCAGGATCCTGAAGACATCCAGCGCGGAACATCCATCCGGACCGACGACTGAACGACGAATGACTGTTCCTTTAAGGGACGTCATCCAAGATGGCGTCCCTCGAATTCCGATTGGCTGATAGGATTCTATCAGCCAATCGGAATTAAGGTAGGAATTTTCTGATTGGCTGATGGAATCAGCCAATCAGAATCAAGTTCAATCCGATTGGCTGATCCAATCAGCCAATCAGATTGAGCTCGCATTCTATTGGCTGTTCCGATCAGCCAATAGAATGCGAGCTCAATCTGATTGGCTGATTGGATCGGCCAATCGGATTGAACTAGATTCTGATTGGCTGATTCCATCAGCCAATCAGAAAATTCCTACCTTAATTCCGATTGGCTGATAGAATCCTATCAGCCAATCGGAATTCGAGGGACGCCATCTTGGATGACGTCCCTTAAAGGAACAGTCATTCGTCGTTCAGTCGTCGGTCCGGATGGATGTTCCGCGCTGGATGTCTTCAGGATCCTGCCGCTTCGCTCCGGATGGAAGAAGATCGAAGATGCCGCCTGGATGATGACTTCAATCGGATGGAAGATCCTCTTCTGCCCCGCTTGGATGAAGACTTTGACCGGATCATGGACCTCTTCAGCCCCCGCTTGGGCTTGGATCAGGACATCGGAGGAGCTCTTCAGGACGGATCGGTGAACCTGGTATGGTGAAGACAAGGTAGGAAGATCTTCAGGGGCTTAGTGTTAGGTTTATTTAAGGGGGGTTTGGGTTAGATTAGGGGTATGTGGGTGGTGGGTTGTAATGTTGGGGGGGGGTATTGTATGTGTTTTTTTTACAGGCAAAAGAGCTGAAATTCTTGGGGCATGCCCCGCAAAGGGCCCTGTTCAGGGCTGGTAAGGTAAAAGAGCTTGTAACTTTTTTAATTTAGAATAGGGTAGGGAATTTTTTATTTTGGGGGGCTTTGTTATTTTATTAGGGGGCTTAGAGTAGGTGTAATTAGTTTAAAATTGTTGTAATATTTTTATTATGTTTGTAAATATTTTTTTATTTTCTGTAACTTAGATCTTTTTTATTTTTTGTACTTTAGCTAGTTTATTTAATTGTATTTATTTGTAGGAATTGTGTTTAATTAATTTATTGATAGTGTAGTGTTAGGTTAATTGTAGGTAATTGTAGGTAGTTTATTTAATTATTTTATTGATAGGGTAGTGTTAGGTTTAATTATAACTTAGGTTAGGACTTATTTTACAGGTAATTTTGTTATTATTTTAACTAGGTAACTATTAAATAGTTCTTAACTATTTAATAGCTATTGTACCTGGTTAAAATAATTACAAAGTTGCCTGTAAAATAAATATTAATCCTAAAATAGCTATAATATAATTATAATTTATATTGTAGCTATATTAGGATGTATTTTACAGGTAAGTATTTAGCTTTAAATAGGAATCATTTATTTAATAAGAGTTAATTTATTTCGTTGGATAAAAATTATATTTAACTTAGGGGGTTGTTAGTGTTAGGGTTAGACTTAGCTTTAGGGGTTAATACATTTATTAGAATAGCGGTGAGCTCCGGTCGGCAGATTAGGGGTTAATAATTGAAGTTAGGTGTCGGCGATGTTAGGGAGGGCAGATTAGGGGTTAATACTATTTATGATAGGGTTAGTGAGGCGGATTAGGGGTTAATAACTTTATTATAGTAGCGCTCAGGTCCGCTCGGCAGATTAGGGGTTAATAAGTGTAGGCAGGTGTCGGCGACGTTGAGGGGGGCAGATTAGGGGTTAATAAATATAATATAGGGGTCGGCGATGTTAGGGGCAGCAGATTAGGGGTACATAGGGATAACGTAGGTGGCGGCGATTTGCGGTCGGAAGATTAGGGGTTAATTATTTTAAGTAGCTGGCGGCGACGTTGTGGGGGGCAAGTTAGGGGTTAATAAATGTAATACAGGGGTCGGCGGGGTTAGGGGCAGCAGATTAGGGGTACATAAATATAACGTAGGTGGCGGTCGGCAGATTAGGGGTTAAAAATTTTAATCGAGTGGCGGCGGTGTGGGGGGAGCTCGGTTTAGGGGTACATAGGTAGTTTATGGGTGTTAGTGTACTTTAGGGTACAGTAGTTAAGAGCTTTATGAACCGGCGTTAGCCCAGAAAGCTCTTAACTCCTGCTATTTTCAGGCGGCTGGAGTTTTGTCGTTAGAGCTCTAACGCTCACTTCAGAAACGACTCTAAATACCAGCGTTAGAAAGATCCCATTGAAAAGATAGGCTACGCAAATGGCGTAGGGGGATCTGCGGTATGGAAAAGTCGCGGCTGAAAAGTGAGCGTTAGACCCTTTAATTACTGACTCCAAATACCAGCGGGCGGCCAAAACCAGCGTTAGGAGCCTCTAACGCTGGTTTTGACGGCTACCGCCGAACTCTAAATCTAGGCCTTAAATTTTTAGCAATTTTAAGTTTCTCACTGAAATTATTTACAGCTTGTGCAATTATGGCACAAATAGTTGTAAATGCTTCTCTGGGATCCAAGTAAGAAAGGGGTCACTAGGTTACACCCCTCCACTATTGGTGGTCACTAGGTTACACCCCTCCCCCGAGCCAAGGGTATAGAGTAGGCGCTAGTCCCATCTCCTTAACTATGCTTCTCTGAGATCCCCTTTGTTCAGAAATAGCAGACATATATGACTTTGGCGTTGCTTTCTGGTAATTAGAAGGCTGCTAAATGTTGCTGCGCATCACACGTGTATTATGGCTAGCAGTGAAGGGGTTAATTAGGTAGTTTGTAGGGAGTTTGCAGGGTTAATTTTAGCTTAATTTTAGCTTTAGTGTAGAGATCAGCCTCCCACCTGACACATCAGACCCCCTGATCCCTCCCAAACAGCTCCCTTCCCTCCCCCACCCCACAATTGTCCCCGCCATCTTAAGTACTGGCAGAAAGTCTGCCAGTACTAAAATAAAAGGTTTTAAAAAATAAAATTATTTTTTTTAGCATATTTACATATGCTGTGGTTTAGCATCCCCCCTTAGCCCCCAACCTCCCTATCCCCCCCAAAACAGCTCTCTAACCCTCCCCATCTGCCTTATTGGTGGCCATCTTGGGTACTGGCAGCTGTCTGCTATTATTTCACAGTCAAAAAAGTTTTTTTTTTTAAATGTACACTACTGTTACACCAGATATGAGTGGTGGCACTGGGCAAGTGGGCACAGTATACGCTGTGAGCCTGACACACACGCTGGCAGGCAGGCAACTGCAATAAGATTACACAGGAAAAAAAAAAAAAAAAAGCAGACTAATGTTCTAGTGGACATTGAATACACTAGCCTAGCTATCGATTTCCCTATTAAATCAGCAGCAGCTACACTGTCCCTCCTCTCACTAAGAATGCAGCTTCCGAATGAATCTAAAATGGATGCTGTCTAGGAGGTAGGAGGGTCAGGGAGGGAGGGTCTGCTGCTGATTGGCTGGAATGTGCCTGCTGACTGTGAGGTACAGGGTCAAAGTTTTACTCAATGATGACGAATAGGGGGCGGATCGAACACATCATCACTAATGTAATGCTTAGAAAACATGCTTGTAACTGTAAAATATCTGCATGTCTGGTTTATTAAAGTACTCTCACTGGATAAAACGAAAAATGGCATTTTGTGATCATGTCACGCTATGTGCAAGTCAATGAGGTTGTATCCTTTTTAATTCTCCTGAAGTTTTCTTTTGTGCATTATGTTAGTTTTTTTTTTTTTTTGTTTTTTTTAATTAATTTGTTTTGTAAGATTTTGAAGGTGTTTTTGTGATGCTGGTAGCCTTGACAGTGGGACTTGTTCTATAGAGTGAGTAGTTAGCAATTGCAAGATAAATGCTGCTACAGCCACTGGCTGCTCTAATGAAGGATTGTTACAAATCATTTTGAAATCCAAATTTTTCAAGCATCACAGTTGTGGCAAGTTTTTTTCAGCAAGTTATTCATTTTACAAACCAGTTTTATTGAATCTAAGCCATTAAGAAATTAACAATAATAAGTGAAATGCTAACAATGGACTTTCTCACAGTAATATATGGCAATTATTTGTATGTTGTGGGCAACCAATGTGTTAAAAAGGGACTCAAAACTGAAATACTCATGAATACATTTCATTTTGTTAAAGAAGATGTTTCAAGCACGCATATATCAGCAAAAATGCTTCTAGTAGCATACACGGTCCACTTTTAACATTGCACAAACATTGCACAAGCTCTTTTGGGATTACCTTTGTTTGTGCCATCACTCTTCTCTATACAAACTTCTAAACAGTTTAACTTACAGCTAAGTGAACTGGGACTTTACCATCTCCTAACTACATTGGGGATTACAACTGTTAGTGCCTTTTCTTGTTTTGATTGATTCGTAGCTACCTGAGCTGCGACTTTACCATTGTCTTTAACATTACTTTTCAGTTACATTCCTCCACAGCAACAAGATGTCACAACTGGTGCAGGATGGGAGTTCCCCTCCCGAATTGGATATCCAAGTGGAAGACATGACTACTCAGGCAATGGCTGCTCAGACAGGTACCGCTTCATATACCACAGATGATGCAAATCGGATCCTATTTGCACCCATCTCTAAATCAGTGGGTGAGACTCCTGTTAACCTATATTACAGTTTGCTGAAACTAAAGAAAAGGGAAGTAGATCTAGCCTTACATGGGAGCTACTTATCAGATTATTACAGGGTAGGCCATATACCAAGGGGCTTTAGGGTGCACAATATACCCACTATTGGAAGAGATAACCCTGAATTCAGAAAAAAATGGTGTTTCATATTGAACAAATGCTCCTTTGACCTTATATTGCTAGTCATAGAGGAGGTTACCATTATTCTAGGCAAGGTAAGAGTAGAAATACAAACATTTGAATCAGTACACAATACCACTCTCATTAATGACCCCCAGGAGAACTGGTTACCCAAGTTAAAAACTCAAATAGATAAATATCAGAGTGATTTAATCGTTTTCAAAAATAGAAAATTAGAGACAGTGAACAATGATTATACACAGGGCAAAGTCTATAAATGGCTCACTACCACTACTAGCCAACAACCTAGGAGGAGACAAAGAAATAGGAGAGTACATTTTGATACTATTGACACCAGTGGGGGGGATTCCACAGATACGGATAGGAATTCATCAGGAACATCTTTCACCCCTCCCAGTACATTTAGACAACGCAACCAATATCCTCAATATGAGCCAAGATCACAATCTACTCCGACACATTTTTTAGGGGTAACTACACAATCACGGGGAGGGGGAGACACAACAGACCCCACATTAGGAGGGCGGGGCATCAGACACAGGCCCCCAAGACGTCCACGCCAGAGGACATAATCATTAATCTCAGTACACACACACTCACGGTGAGTGAGCGGGCAGTACTTAATAAAGGCCTCTCTTTTGTCCCAAGTGCACCCGTCTCTGATTTTGATTTGAAATTTGATCTATATAAACTAAATAGATCCCTTAAAATCAGGATTTTTTTCAGAATAAAGAAACTTCCTGTACTAAAACCCAGCTTGAACTCAAATGCAAGGTACCGACCACATTTGAGCCTGTTAATTGTAGCTCTAGTACTAAAACTTTTCTAAGATTGGTCTCTCAAGACCTTGACACTGAACAAACAGAAACACTGTGGAAACACAATTTATCTAGGGATGAACAGAGGGCTATTCAAACCCTCCAAGCTGATTGCTCCATTGTAATTAGGCCCACCGATAAGGGCGGGGCCATACTGTTACTTAACTATACTGATTACAGAAATGACATTTTGGATCAGCTATCTGATATGAATACATATAAATCATTAACTAATGACCCCACTCACATGTACAAAACCCAATTAGATACCCTTTTAACATTGGGATTGGAACCAGGCTTTCTATCAGAACATATTTTGGAATTTTGTACCACCAAATTTCCCAGAGTACCTATTCTGTACTCTATCCCCAAAATCCACAAAACTTTGGACCATCCACAGGGCCGTCCGATAGTCTCGGCACGTGAGTCATTAACACAGCCTGTAGCCCAGTTTGTGGATGTGTTGCTGCAACCAGTGGTTACGGGGATACGTTCCTACATCATGGACACCAATGATTTCATTAGGAAGATACGGTCTGTTGACATCCAGCATGACGATTTACTCGTGAGTCTGGATGTCAACAGTCTGTATACTATTATACCTCATCATGAGGGATTAAAGGCAGTACAAGAACATCTTATTGACAACCCTAGTTATAATGGTCCCCCGATAGAATATCTATCTTCTCTGATTGAATATTGTTTATTTAAAAACTATTTCAGATTTGAAAAGAAATTCTATCTGCAGGTGGCCGGTACCGCCATGGGTTCCTCCATGGCCCCTGCCTACGCCAACATTTATATGTCGCATTTTGAGAACATGCACTTATGGTCTCATACTGACTCATCTATTGTCTGTTATTACAGATATATAGATGATATCTTTTTGGTATGGCGAAGGGGCATGGAGGGACTCCAGGCTTGGTATAATCGTTACAATAACTGCACTGACAATGTAAAATTCAAAATGACGATGGATGAACAATCCATCAACTTTTTGGATTTGACAGTCTTTAAAGACACAGACAAACTAGGGACCACACTGTATCATAAGCCCACTGATCGGAATTCACTACTCAGGGCAGACAGCTGTCATCCCCCGGCATTATTGAAGGGTATTGTCAAGTCACAATGTACAAGAACTATGAGAAATAATTCTAACATTGAAACAGGGGTCTCCCAACTGATTGGAGTGGGTGAGAGGTTCTGCTCGAGAGGGTATAAGGCAGCTGTGATTCAAGAATCCGTGGAAGCTGTATCTACCTTGACACAAGCGGAACTGATACAATCAAAACCTAAATGTGATACTACAGACAAGTTGATTATGTCGACTACATTTACTCCTACAACGAAGGGCACTGGCAGGATTCTACGCCAACACTGGCCCATTTTGGCTTCAGATCCAAAACTTACGTTCACTCATAACCTAAGTCCCATGGTGGGCTTCAAGAGGGGCACTAACCTCAAAGATCTGTTAATGAGGACTGATCCTAAAGCAAGCTACGACATAGGCACTAAAAGAAACATCAGGGGATCATACCGATGTTTAGGTTGCACTACATGCAGTGGCCTTATTGGCACAAAGGTTTTCCACCATCCACATACTAACCGGTCCTTCAAGATTAGACACTCCATAACATGCACTACGACGCACGTAGTGTATCTTCTGTTTTGCCCATGGTCGAGGCTCTATGTTGGCAAGACGTCAGGAACATTACGCGAAAGGATGGCTAATCATCGACATGCCATAAGGACCGCCATCAAGGAAGGAACTTCTGAGCAGCCTGTGGCGCGACATTGCGCGAATGAGGGACATTCGGTCTCCTCGATACGGTATATATTGATAGATCATATACCTCCGTTGGAACGAGGTGGAGACCGCAACAAACAGCTTCTGAAATGTGAAGCACAGTGGATGTTCCGCCTAGGGACCATTATACCTGGTGGCTTGAATTCTATGCCAGACTTTAAAAATCTAGTATAGTGTGCTACCGACTTGGGGTACAACCGGGGTGGCATGGTGGCTCTGATTTGCACTTCACGGTGTCCCCTCTTGTTGTAGGGGGTTCCCCGCATTGTTCTCTCAGCACTGTGGATTGGGATCGTTATGATTCCAGTACATGATGTGGAAGCCTGGCCTACCTGTGTTAATTACTCACATCTGCACCAAAAATCTTAATAGTCTAGGCAATATGGAACTCTGGGTATAATATACGATAATTATTGCTGCATGTAGTCTTTACCTTAAATTTGCAATTCCTCATTATGTTTGAAAAATATTTATCAATTGATATTAAGTGCGAGTTATACTTTCTATCATAGATATACGATCCTGATGCGGGTTAGACATATATCCTCAAATGAGCCCCACAATTCACATCGGGATGTTAGCTACCTAACATCTATTAGATATATCGGACAGATAACATGTCTATACTCGATCTAACTAAAATATTTAATGACAGACATAACCTGTCCAGTTTCTTAGGTAGCCTATCTGCCATCAAACCTATGAGTACATTTAGCCATTGATATGGTTTATATATATCATCTATGTTATAAAGTACTTATCCTTAGATACAATGTAGATATAATGTATAGACGGCGATATCACACCTGGTCTCAAGGTAGACAGAGGTGTGCACTGCATATATAGGTTTAAATCCATCACATTAGCCCTCCCATTTAGCCCAACGCTTGTAGTTAGTTCAGCTTTATCCCAGCTCATAGCCATCACTTGTAATTCTATAATGAAGTTTGGAGTTATCCATTAACACATTATAAATATTGGGGATGGGATACTAATGGCACAACAATGTAATCCTATTCAATTTTGTTTTTAATTTTCTTAGATATGTTTCACCTTAGGGATCAGGGATTTATTATATCCCATCTCAAATTTTAAATATATAGAGTTTGTAGTATTAACTTTATATGCATGTATGTATGTCAGCAGCCGTCTATTGTTGTCTCTATGGCAACGGTTGCTATAACAATAGATACACACACCACACAGTTTGACACGATAAATGGAGTATATTAACAAGATTGTTAGTTTTAAGCACTTATCACTCCACACCGACACATGATGTGTATTACCTGGAAGCTAATCAGGTTTTTTTTGTTTTTTTTGTGTTTTTTTGAGATTTGTGACATAACTGCACAAAATTCGTAAGTTGCACTAAACCGGAAGTGACGTTTTTTGAACTTCCGGTATTAGCCAAGACGGTGGAACGCATTATGCGTTCCACTGCCGATAATTTCGCCACGAAAGCTGGGGGAGATGTGAGGTTTGTGATTGGTACACTTCTGTTGTAAACACACTATAAAATGTTTGATTATTATCACTGTTGTATGCTGATGATGGGGTTGTAATACCCCGAAAATGTTCCACAATAAAAATTTGAAAAAAGACCTGAGAGTGCAAACGTCTGTTCCTATATATATATATATATATATATATATATATATATATATATATATATATATATATATATATATATATGTGTGTGTCTGAATGTTGGCACAAACATCACACAAGTATTGAGTGCGTCTTAATGTTGACATCTTGTTTTTGCACTGTTTTACCAGTATAGGTTTGGTATAAGTTTTCCCATACTATTGATGGAAGGCCTTCAGCCAATCAAAAAGGAACTTTGTGTATATACTAGTCGAGCTGAGCATGATATGTTTGTGAAGGTTCTGTGATTCTTAGCTTTCTTAGGCAAAACCTTTAACTGTGTCTTACACCTTGCCTGCACTCTGACAGTTCTGCCACCACCTGCAGATACCCTGCCATGATACAATATGATACCCTCTAGTGGGTATTGTAATGGAGAATGTAATAATTGTTGTTGAATTTGTCCTGCTATGAACCTTTAGCCTACATTTTGCACAGTTATATAGTTATAAAAATGAATTTAATAACTTCATGGTTTGTACTGACATCTCCTTACTCTGCAACCAAAGTTCAGTTTGCCGTTGACTGAACTATTAGAAGTCTGTTTAACCCCTTCAGTGCCAGGGGTTTGATACACTTTTATAAGACATTTTGATATTGCAGGAGGCCACAGAGATTTTCATAATTTTGCTCTGTATCAATTTGGACTTCATGTTTGAGTGTAGATTTACATGCACACGGGAAAAGTATATGTTGTTTTACAAGCAGCAATTGAGCTTTCACCAGAATTATTTTTTTCTACAATTTACAAATATTTTTTTTTTAAAAGCTATATTTTAATAAATATCCAAATACCAAATAAATATTGTTCCTGATGATTCTTTGGTTGCAATGTTGACACAAAATCACTAAGGCCTAGATTTGGAGTTTGGCGTTAGCCGTGAAAACCAGCGTTAGAGGCTCCTAACACTGGTTTTGGCCGCCCGCTGGTATTTGGAGTCAGTGATTAAAGGGTCTAACGCTCACTTTTCAGCCGCGACTTTTCCATACCGCAGATCCCCTTACGTCAATCCCCTGATCGGAACAGCCAATAGAATGCGAGCTCAATCTGATTGGCTGATTGGATCAGCCAATCGGATTGAACTTGATTCTGATTGGCTGATTCCATCAGCCAATCAGAAAATTCGTACCTTAATTCCGATTGGCTGATAGAATCCTATCAGCCAATCGGAATTTGAGGGACACCATCTTGGATGACGTCCCTTAAAGGAACAGTCATTCGTCGTTCAGTCGTCGGGCCGGATGGATGTTCCGCGCTGGAGGTCTTCAGGATCCTGCCGCTTCGCTCCGGATAGAAGACCATAGAAGATGCCGCCTGGATGAAGAAGACTTCAATCGGATGGAAGATCCTCTTCTGCCCCGCTTGGATGAAGACTTTGACCGGATCATGGACCTCTTC
This sequence comes from Bombina bombina, assembly GCF_027579735.1. Lineage (NCBI taxonomy): Eukaryota > Metazoa > Chordata > Amphibia > Anura > Bombinatoridae > Bombina > Bombina bombina. The sequence continues at coordinate 1,310,237,904 of NC_069499.1, forward strand.
AGCCCCCCGCTTGGGCTCGGATCAGGACATCGGAGGAGCTCTTCAGGACGGATCGGTGAACCTGGATGGTGAAGACAAGGTAGGAAGATCTTCAGGGGCTTAGTGTTAGGTTTATTTAAGGGGGGTTTGGGTTAGATTAGGGGTATGTGGGTGGTGGGTTGTAATGTTGGGGGGGGGGTATTGTATGTTTTTTTTTACAGGCAAAAGAGCTGAAATTCTTGGGGCATGCCCCGCAAAGGGCCCTGTTCAGGGCTGGTAAGGTAAAAGAGCTTTTACCTTTTTTAATTTAGAATAGGGTAGGGAATTTTTTATTTTGGGGGGCTTTGTTATTTTATTAGGGGGCTTAGAGTAGGTGTAATTAGTTTAAAATTGTTGTAATATTTTTCTTATGTTTGTAAATATTTTTTTATTTTTTGTAACTTAGTTCTTTTTTATTTTTTGTACTTTAGCTAGTTTATTTAATTGTATTTATTTGTAGGAATTGTGTTTAATTAATTTATTGATAGTGTAGTGTTAGGTTAATTGTAGGTAATTGTAGGTAGTTTATTTAATTAATTTATTGATAGGGTAGTGTTAGGTTTAATTATATCTTAGGTTAGGATTTATTTTACAGGTAAATTTGTTATTATTTTAACTAGGTAACTATTAAATAGCTATTGTACCTGGTTAAAATAATTACCAAGTTGCCTGTAAAATAAATATAAATCCTAAAATAGCTATAATATAATTATAATTTATATTGTAGCTATATTAGGATGTATTTTACAGGTAAGTATTTAGCTTTAAATAGGAATAATTTATTTAATAAGAGTTAATTTATTTCGTTAGATTTAAATTATATTTAACTTAGGGGGGTGTTAGTGTTAGGGTTAGACTTAGCTTTAGGGGTTAATCCATTTATTATAGTAGCGGTGAGCTCCGGTCGTCAGATTAGGGGTTAATAATTGAAGTTAGGTGTCGGCGATGTTAGGGAGGGCAGATTAGGGGTTAATACTATTTATGATAGGGTTAGTGAGGCGGATTAGGGGTTAATAACTTTATTATAGTAGCGCTCAGGTCCGCTCGGCAGATTAGGGGTTAATAAATGTAGGCAGGTGTCAGCGACGTTGTGGGGGGCAGATTAGGGGTTAATAAATATAATATAGGGGTCGGCGATGTTAGGGCAGCAGATTAGGGGTACATAGGGATAACGTAGGTTGCGGCGGTTTACGGAGCGGCAGATTAGGGGTTAAAAAAAATATGCAGGGGTCAGCGATAGCGGGAGCGGCAGATTAGGGGTTAATAAGTGTAAGGTTAGGGGTGTTTAGACTCGGGGTACATGTTAGAGTGTTAGGTGCAGACGTAGGAAGTGTTTCCCCATAGGAAACAATGGGGCTGCGTTAGGAGCTGAACGCTGCTTTTTTGCAGGTGTTAGGTTTTTTTTCAGCTCAAACAGCCCCATTGTTTCCTATGGGGATATCGTGCACGAGCACGTTTTTGAGGCTGGCCGCGTCCGTAAGCAACTCTGGTATCGAGAGTTGAATTTGCGGTAAAAATGCTCTACGCTCCTTTTTTGGAGCCTAACGCAGCATTTGTTTGAACTCTCGATACCAGAGTTAAATTTATGGTGCGGCCAGAAAAAAGCCCGCGGAGCGTTAACAGCTCATCTACCGCCAAACTCCAAATCTAGGCCTAAGAGTGCAAAGAGATGTTTTCTGCTTGCTAAACACAAAATCACCATTTCCTGATTTACAAGGCCAAACTAATCCACACACTTTAAGCGAAATAAAAATTCAGAATATGGGGCTGAATGTATTACAAAAGCTGCTTTTGATCCTTGTGGGGTATTCTCACACATACCAGCTTGTTTCCCGTAATGTAAAAAGCAGTGATCACTAATTCGACTTCTTCATAAACTCTCCACCACCTTATATTGAAATCACTATTAACAGACTCTCTCAGGGTGATTGACAGGCCCTTCTCTTATGAAAAAAGGGTCAGCATTACAAACTCAGGTGAGGGTGTCATGGTACATTTGGGTATCAGACATACAGGGTCCGCTGTCCATTTAATGTGAAACCATGTGTCAGAGTCTCCTCTTCCCTTCCTTTTACTGCCCTTCTGGCCCTTTAAATTTGCCTCTTCATTCCCTATAAAGGCTTCCTAATCCTAGCTGTCATTGCTGGATTATTGAATCTCTCTATCTGAGACTCGTTTACTCACCAGCCTATCTGGCTCTACCAAATCTTCAGCTCCTCCTGCTTGCTTCCACGGCAGCAGCTGCATCCCAGCAGCACCTGTTCTCTGCCTCAGTCATCTGACTGCACCTCCTCTGGGCCAACGCCCCTCAGCAGCATTGTCTCACTGTGCAAACAGCAGCAGTGTCTCTCTGATACCAGAGCCAGCTTTCCTCCACTGAACTTTACCTCTCATCTGCAAAGGATAGAGGTTGTATATTTATCTTGATACTAACTGCCTAACTTGATATACAAAGCATTATTGACTTTACTTTTGCTTGTTACTTTCTCTGCTCAAAGCAGTACCACTGTGTTTGTGTTTGCTTAAACAGTTACTGCAGCTCCTGCTCTGCCTAATGATCAATTGAGCTTTTCTGTCTGTGAACAAGCTTCCTTGTTGTTTGGCTATATTAAAATAGAGCAGTTAACTTTGTAGTCTGTAAGATTCTGTTAACTCCACTGTCACACATCCCACTTTTCCAGTGTTGTATATTCCTGCTAACAAAAAATCCTCTCATTAAATGCACAGACTCTCAATAAATCTGGTAACAACAGGTCTCTGATATAATTCTGATACCATGTGGACAGATTCTTAAGTTGAGAACCTTGTCTGCATGCCCATTAGTACATGGAGTCTTAGGTCTGTAGAAATATATTTTCAGTAATTAGTTTTACAAGTAGGCATGTTTTATTTTTTTCACAGCAAAATGATTTCATGTTTATTCTTGAAATATTACTCTTTACATATTATTGAACACATAGGGGCCAATTTATCAAGGGCCAAATGGCCCCTAATTGCCCTGTTTCCGTGTGAGTCTTCAGGCTCACCTGAAACAGCCGATAAAAAGCAGCGGTCTTCTAAAGCGGCAGACATCAATCTGCCCGATCGCATACGATGGTGTTGATTGAATCGCCCTGCTAGCGCCGACTGATCGCAAATCTGCAGGGGGCGGCTTCACAGAAGCAGTTTACCAGAACTGCTTGTGCAATGTTAAATGCCGACAGTGTATTCTATCGGCATTTAGCAATGTTGGGCGGACATGATTCGTTACAGCGAATTATGTCCGCCCGCCATTTGATAATTCGGCCTCGTAGAAGTAAGAAGTAAGAATAAAGGAATAATTACGATTGCCTCATGTCTTCTAAACAAATCAATATCAAACATTAATTTATAATTCTATAGCTATCACAACCTGTAAATAGACAACATGTCATAGGCAGAGGTGACTTTAGAGTTAGTGAGGCCTTAGGTAAAGCAAAAATATGGGGCCCTTCTTGAAGCAGATAACAAAACTTGCAAACGTTAATCAAATAAATTGGTTAATGCATTTCCTATTGTTTTTTTGGGAAGCATTTACTTTACTGAATATATATATATATATTGTACTCTGTAGAACAGGTCTCACACTACTGTGCTTTTACTTAACCATAGTGTGATCTGGGACACAAACCTCACTTACTGACCCATCATGTAATCTGGTTTACTGACCTCACTTACTGACCCTTATTGTGATCTGGCGAAAAGGCCTAACTTACGGCTAGATTTAGAGTTGGGCGGTAGCCGTCAAAACCAGCGTTAGAGGCTCCTAACGCTGGTTTTTACTGCCCTCTGGTATTTGGAGTCAGTCAGGAAAGGGTCTAACGCTCACTTTACAGCCACGACTTTTCCTTACCGCAGATCCCCCTACGCCATTTGCGCATCCTATCTTTTCAATGGGATCTTTCTATCACCGGTATTTAGAGTCGTTGCTGAAGTGAGCGTTAGAAATCTAACGACAAAACTCCAGCCGCAGAAAAAAGTCAGTAGTTAAGAGCTTTCTGGGCTAACGCCGGTTTATAAAGCTCTTAACTACTGTGCTCTAAAGTACACTAACACCCATAAACTACCTATGTACCCCTAAACCGAGGTCCCCCCACATCGCCGCCACTCTATTAAAATTTTTTAACCCCTAATCTGCCGACCGCACACCGCTGCCACCTACGTTATCCCTATGAACCCTTAATCTGCTGCCCCTAACACCGCCGACCCCTATATTATATTTATTAACCCCTAATCTGCCGCCCCCAATGTCGCCTCCACCTACCTACAATTATTAACCCCTAATCTGCCGACCGCACACCGCTGCCACCTACGTTATCCCTATGAACCCCTAATCTGCTGCCCCTAACACCGCAGACCCCTATATTATATTTATTAACCCCTAATATGCCGCCCCCAATGTCGCCGCTACCTACCTACACTTATTAACCCCTAATCTGCCGACAGTACCGCGCTGCTATTATAATAAAGTTATTAACCCCTAATCCGCCTCACTCCCGCCTCAATAACCCTATAATAAATAGTATTAACCCTTAATCCTCAGGCTGAAGTCTGGATCCAAGCGGCGGCTGAAGAAATCCATCATCGGGCTGAAGTCTTGATCCACGCGGGCACTGAAGAAGTCCATAATCGGGATGAAGTCTTCTATGAAGCAGCATCTTCAATCTTCTTTCTTCCGGAGCCATCATCTTCCAGCCGACGCGGAACATCCTCTTCTACCGACGCCTACTCGCGGAATGACGGTTCCTTTAAATGACGTCATCCAAGATGGCGTCCGTCGAATTCTGATTGGCTGATAGGATTCTATCAGCCAATCAGAATTAAGGTAGGAAAATTCTGATTGGCTGATGGAATCACCAAATAAGATTCAAGTCCAATCCGATTGGCTGATCCGATCAGCCAATCAGATTGAGCTTGCATTCTATTGGCTGTTCCGATCAGCCAATAGAATGCGAGCTCAATCAGAATTTTCCTACCTTAATTCCGATTGGCTGATAGAATCCTATCAGCCAATCGGAATTTGACGGACGCCATCTTGGATGACATCATTTAAAGGAACCGTCATTCGGCGAGTAGGCGTTGTAGAAGAGGATGTTCCGTGTCGGCTGGAAGATGATGGCTCCGGAAGAAAGAAGATTGAAGATGCTGCTTCATAGAAGACTTAATCCTGATTATGGACTTCTTCAGCGCCCGCTTGGATCAAGACTTCAGCCCGATGATGGATTTCTTCAGCCGCCGCTTGGATCCAGACTTCAGCCCGAGGATGGACGTCACTCTTCAGCCCCCCGCTTGGGCTTGGATCAAGACATCGGAGGCTCTTCTGGACAGATCGGGACCCGGTGTGGTGAAGACAAGGTAGGGAGATCTTCAGGGGCTTAGTGTTAGGTTTATTTAAGGGGGGTTTGGGTTAGATTAGGGGCATGTGGGTAGTGGGTTGTAATGATGGGGGGGTATTGTATGTTTTTTTTTTACAGGCAAAAGAGCTAAATTATTTGGGGCATGCCCCGCAAATGGCCCTTTTCAGGGCTGGTAAGGTAAAAGAGCTTTTCTATTTTAATTTTAGAATAGGCAGGGCATTTTTTTATTTTGGGGGGCTTTGTTATTTTATTAGGGGGCTTAGAGTAGGTGTAATTAGTTTAAAATTGTTGTAATATTTTTCTAATGTTTTTAAATATTTTTTTATTTTTTGTAACTTAGATCTTTTTTATTTTTTGTACTTTAGTTATTTTATTTAATTGTATTTATTTGTAGGTATTGTATTTAATTAATTTATTGATAGTGTAGTGTTAGGTTTAATTGTAGATAATTGTAGGTATTTTATTTAATTAATTTATTGATAGTGTAGTGTTAGGTTTAATTGTAACTTAGGTTAGGATTTATTTTACAGGTAATTTTGTAATTATTTTAACTAGGTAACTATTAAATAGTTATTAACTATTTAATAGCTATTGTACCTGGTTAAAATAATTACAAAGTTTCCTGTAAAATAAATATTAATCCTAAAATAGCTACAATATAATTATTATTTATATCTTAGCTATATTAGGGTTTATTTTACAGGTAAGTATTTAGATTTAAATAGGAATAATTTATTTACTAAGAGTTAATTTATTTCGTTAGAATAAAATTATATTTAAGTTAGGGGGGTGTTAGGGTTAGAATTAGCTTTAGGGGTTAAAAATTTTATTAGAGTAGCGGTGAGCTCCGATCGGCAGATTAGGGGTTAATACTTGAAGTTAGCTGTCGGCGATGTTAGGGAGGGCAGATTAGTGGTTAATACTATTTATTATAGGGTTATTGAGGTGGGAGTGAGGCGGATTAGGGGTTAATAACTTTATTATAGTAGCGGTGCGGTCCGCTCGGCAGATTAGGGGTTAATAAGTATAGGCAGGTGGAGGCGACCTTGTGGGGGGCAGATTAGGGGTTAATAAATATAATATAGGGGTCGGCGGTGTTAGGGGCCGGCGGTGTTAGGGGCAGCAGATTAGGGGTACATAGCTATAATGTAGCTTGCGGTGGTGTACGGAGCGGCAGATTAGGGGTTAATAATAATATGCAGGGGTCAGCGATAGCGGGGGCGGCAGATTAGGGGTTAATAAGTGTAAGGTTTAGGGGTGTTTAGACTTGGGGTACATGTTAGAGTGTTAGGTGCAGACGTAGGAAGTGTTTCCCCATAGAAAACAATGTAGCTGCGTTAGGAGCTGAACGCTGCTTTTTTGCAGGTGTTAGGTTTTTTTTCAGCTCAAACTGCACCATTGTTTTCTATGGGGGAATCGTGCATGAGCACGTTTTTTAAGCTGGCCGCGTCCGTAAGCACTGCTGGTATCGAGAGTTGCAGTGGCGTTAAATTATGCTCTACGCTCCCTTTTTGGAGCCTAACGCACTGAAAACCCAGCCATTCTGTGAACTCTAAATACCAGCGGTATTTAAAAGGTGCGGGAGAAAAAAAGCATGCGTAGCTAACGCACCCCTTTGGCCGCAGAACTCTAAATCTAGCTGATAGTGCATCAAACTGGTAGGGGTACAATACAACCATCGCTCATTAAGGATTTTTTGGGGGCCATATGACAAAGCATGATGGCACATGCTTTATTTGTATGAAAAATTAAATTACGAAAGAAAAGACACAACAACTGCGTCAGTCTGTCTTTGGTCTGAGTGGCTGAGCAAAAGATAGAGGCAAATGAAGATTAAATATATGCTTGTCTATGCAACCAGCAACCCCCTCCTGAGTAGCTCTCACTCCCTCATACAGGCACAGCAGACACTCCTTTCACCTTCAGGGACTGTGAGTGTATGGGAGATGAAGAGGGGAGCTAGAGAAGGAGTCGGCTGAATCATAGACAGCCAGTGGTCCAGTGTCACAGGCATGACATTACTGGGCATCTGGGTGATGTCAGAACTTCAGCAGCTTATACCAAGTGACTATATTGCTGTATGCTACGTCTGTTTTCCTTCAGCACGTATTGTGCAACAGAGAAACTTAACCTAAAAACACAAAGCATCCGTTTTGTAAACTTCTAAAGCAGTCACTAAAATCTCAGTAAGCTTGTTTATGAACAACATGTTGCTCAGAGGAAGACACAAAGGAGTTTATTAAGTGGATGGGGCCTGGTAGGACTGACAACTTTGGCACAGGGATAATGTACAGCCCTAGATAGGGAAACACTCCTTTTCAATTTTTGAAAACAAGGAAAATGAAACACATAGGAAAAGCAGGGCAGTTTAAAATCGATTTTTTAGTGAAAACTAAACCTTATAAAAAAAAAACTAGCAATACAGATACAAATCCTAAAATCTCCAATTCCAAAATCCAGTATTATTGAGAAATCCAGACATTTCACTAATATTTTATTTATATAACACCTATAAGGTTGGCACTCTCCTTCAAAAGACAGCATACTTGGTGCACATGCTAAAACAACACAAATTAGCAGTGGGATACTCCAGGAACAGCCACCTCCATCCACAAGAAGGCACTCAATATTTAAAATTGGCTTTTATTAGAAAAAGGTAGCCATGATGTTTTGATTCCTGCAGGTTCCTTTTTCAAATGGTTTAAAAGTAAAGCATATACAGACAAACAATGTATATGTGTTAAAATCACAGGCAAAGTTGTCTCAGCTGTTATTCTAACAGTGTGTGCAAAACTCCACGTGTCCGTTGCGTCAAGTATGACATCATCATCATGTGTCCGGTAACTATGATGACCGGCATAGCAATCAACAAGTCGGCTACCATTATAAGCATAGGGAATTAACACTATCACGCGATAACCTATTCCTCTATAGAAGTCAATAGAGAAAAAAAAGTGGAAATAACCTAACACCCTACCCAGGCGCTAACACGAATCATCATAAGACCCCTACTCTAATAACCCCTAAACCACCATATAGCCCACCGCAAAGTCCCCACTACATTATTAAGACCTAAACCTCTAGCCCCAACGCAAAGTAACCCCCTACACTTTTAACCCCTAAACCGCCAGCCCCAATGCAAAGTAACCCACTAACATCTAAACCCCTCTAACCTAACACCCCCTAAGTCAATCCACAATAGACTAACCCTACCTTTACGTAAAAACAACTAACTACCTTTAAAAAAATAAAAATTTACCTGTGAAAGTTAAAAGAATAATCTTACTTTAAAAAAAAAAATATATATATCATTACAATTATAAAAACAACCCTTACATTACAAAAAATATCAAACCCTAATATTATAAAAGAAATAACCAAAAATAAAAAAAGTTATGCCTGTTCTAAAACCCCAAAATAAAAAACCTACCCCAAATTAAAATTATTCTAAAACTAAACTACAAATAGCCCTTAATATGGTCTTTTAAAGGGCATTGCCCTAAAGTAATCTAGCTCTGTTTGTAAAAATGTTAACTTAAACCTTCTAACATTAACCCCCCATAAAAAAGACTATCTTTTTTGCTGACCAGAGAACCCCCCCATCCTACAAAAACAACACTCAAAAAAAATAAAAAAAATAACAATAATCCCCAAGATGGTACTAAAGTAATGTTAGGGGTTTTTTTTTGTTTTTGATTTTTAAAGTAATGTAAGGTTCCTATTTTAAGTGCAGATATCTGAAATTCTTGTGTCAGTTATTGGTGTAGTAACACAATGTTGATCACAGGCGCTCTTCAGTTTTGGATTCAAATCATCCCCCCAATCTATTTTTTTTCTTAATGTTCTTTACAGAACTACCGGGCTTTAGATTTCCAATAGTCCACTAGTCCTGGATGAGTAAGCAATTGCAGTGGACGAGTATATATATAATATATATATAATTATTTGTATCTACCAAGAATTAATGTCACAGAAATCAGTATTTTGTCCTATAATAAGTTTGGCACATATGAGGTTAAGTGAATCTGTTCTATTTGACTACTGTTCTGGGCTTTGTCTCTTTAGTTATAATAAAAGAAATTTCCTGGGCTGCCACATAGATTATATGTTATGCATGACCCCATTGCCTTTTAATTAATTGTGCTCCTAATATAAGCTGATGTTACTGTGGTTTATGCACTACAATTCACAGGGGGCAAAGGACACAGTGCTACAATTGTTCAAGTATAATAATCATAGATTCTGTTATACATTAAATTTTCTTTTAGAGCACCAGACAAAATATGAGATTAATTATGACTGGCACACAATGTGTTATCTTAATATGGTCATAAAGAAGAAAAATGTTTATAATTGTAAGCTTATGACAAGGAAATTAATTTACATTTTTAAGAAAAAGTATTTAAGGACATTTTGTAAATGTTGATCTTCATCAGTGAAGTAAACAACATCTTTTTGTTCAGGAACAATAATGCACTTTAATGCAATAAAGTGTTCTGCACTTTATTTGACATGATCACAGTGCATTGGTCCTTAAATAGGAATATGCAACTATGCACTCCATTAGTTAAAGTAATGATATCTTATAAATGCTTTACTCCAAAATAATAGTAAATGCAAGCAAATATCAGCCTGAGAAACCAACACTATTTATAAACAGTATAATAATTCATCTACGCCAACATCTATATATCCTCTTACAGCTCACCTGACACATCAGCGAAAAATGTACACACATATAGATGTCCTACTTCTGATGATGATAATAGCATTTATCAGCACTGGAACATCAGAGATTTGAAAAAATATTGACACCAAATATGGGTTAAAGTGATGTGAAGGTCAAATTGACCCCATACTGTAATTAAGCTCCTTCTGAAGGATACCACCTAGCATACCAACCCACCATATTGCAGCCCTAAGTAATGAATCCCAACAATGATGAAATCTCTATTGCAACTCCCCATACAAAATAAACCTGATGGCCACTACCCCTGCAAAGCCCAGGTACATGTATTTAGTGTTTCTTCCACACACCTGGCCCATGCTACCAAAAATACAGCCCCTTACAATTATCTTTACATTTTGTTATAATGTTATTGTGAACAATCAAAATCTATCTATACACAAATCTCCCTTATCTTAGCTTATCTCTCTTTATATACAAATACCAATACTTAGAGAAAAAAAAAACTATTAAAAATTAACATTGTATTACCTTTCTCTCCCAGTCTAACTAGTCTGCTGCTGCTTCTTGTGTACATAGCTTTTCTGTAGAGCATACAACACTATTAATATGTTCAGCATAGGTGGTTGTTTCTAAAGGCTAAAAATAGGTAGAGGAGCTGCAGCCATGGCCAAAAATACTGGCACCCTTGCATTTCTGTCAGATAATGCATCACTTTGCCCAGAAAATTGTTGCGATTACAAATGTTTACACATTCTCATGTTTATTTCTTTTGTTTGTATTGGTATGACACAAAAAATGTGGAGAAAAAAAAGCCAAATCCGACACATTCCTCACAAAACTCCAAAAATGGACTGGACAAAATTGACACCTTCTCAAAATTGTAAGAAATAAATGCATTCTTAGTTTGTGATGCTCCTGTAATTTGTAATTAAACTCACCTATATCAATTAACAGGTGCTGACAATATAGAAATCACACTGGCAACCAGTTAAAATTATGAAAATTGACTCAACCTTTCTGTTGTAGGTCTCTGTGTGCCACACTGAGCATGGAGAAGAGAAAGAGCAGCAAAGATTTGTCTGAGTATTTGAGAACAAAAATTTTGGAAAAGTGTGGACAATCGCAAGGTTAAAAGTCAATCTCCAGAGATCTTAATGTTCCTGTGTCCACTGTGCGCACAACATTGTCAAGAAGTTTACAGCCCATGGCACTGTAGCTAATCTCCCTGGACAGCCGAAAGAGAAAAATTGATCAAAAATTGCAACAAAGGCCCATATTTATGAAAGGTCTGTCGGACCTGATCCGACAGTGTGGATCAGGTCCGACAGACCTCGCTGAATGCGGAGAGAGCAATATGCTCTCCTCATTCAGCATTGCAACAGCAGCTCTTGTGAGCTGCTGGTGCATCGCTGCCCCCTGCAGATTTGCGGCCGCCAGCAGGGGGAGTGTCAATCAACCCGATCGTACTCGATCGGGTTGAGTTGCGGTGATGTCTGTCCACCTGCTCAGAGCAGACAGACAGGTTATGGAGCAGCTGTCTTTAGACCGCTGCTTCATAACTGGTGATCTGGCAAGCCTGCAGCTCCAACACGGGCCCTCTAGCTCCATCCGGAGCTTGATAAATGGGCCCCATAGGATTGTTCGAATGGTGGATAAAGAACCTTGATCAACTTCCAGACATATTAAAGCTGACCTTCAGGCACAGGGTACAGTTTGCACTATACGTCGCCATCTGAATAAAAGGGACGCTATCGTAGGTGTCACGATACTGTCTCTTTAAGAAGATCCATTACCTGCTCTAAGTTCACTCCCCTTAAATAGCTTGATCAGAACACCTGTAGTTGCTTGTTTATTGAATCACATTTGCTGACTACTTTCAAGCCAGACAGACCTAACTTCTAAGGTGAATCGTTACCGGTAACCAATGCTGAAAGCTCTTACTCTGAACTATTTTGTTCTTGGAATTAAGACAAACTTATAGGAATTACCTCTGTATTCACTCCGGATTAAAAGCACTACAGGAAAAGTTTATTTTCTTCAAAACTTTAACTCTGCACTACTGAAATCGGAACGCTGTTCAGCTGACGTCATCCGCTCTCTGTCAATACACAGAGCGCCTTCCTTCTCACGCTGCCGGTTCTCTCCTCCTCTCTGCAGCACAGATCTACAGCTCCTCACTGAACAGCTGACAGGCAATCAGCACACCTTCGGTTTGCCTCAGAAGAGCCTATTCATATCCGCAAGTATTTGTAACAAAGTCACTTTATATTATGTTACTTTCTTAATATCACTTGCTACAATTACACATGACCTGATTGAGATTGAACTGTTACTTGATGCTAGAATATTGACTCTCAGTTTCTACTTGTATACTAATCAAAATCCTCACTAACCTGTGTACTGATTTAATGCAACACAGTACTAATTACCAGGATGTTACTTATCTGAATATTCTCATACCTGGATCTAAATTCTGTTATAGCCTAAAATTGTTTTCTAATTATTAAGACTCCTGCAATTGAACATCATTCAGTTGTGAAAGAAGGATATATTTATTTTCATTATTCATTGAATTGCTTACTAGTTTGAATATCCACATATCAAGCAAATGAATATATGCTGGAAATTCCTACTCAAGCTACAAAACCTCATTTTTATGAGAATAGTTTATTTACTTTATTAATGATTCTCAGCATATGATAGAATAAACAAGCCCAAAATAAAGATGGATCCAGCTACTATGGCTACCGAAATAACTACTTTAAATCAAAAAGTAGAAATTCTGGCACAAGGTCTAAATGAGTTAAAAAATGAAAACAACACACTCAAGAGGTTAATGAATGACTATTTTTCACAGAAAACAACAGAGCATCCAGAACCTCATATTAACCCTCCTCCTATTTTCTCTGGTATACGTTCACGTTTCCGTGAGTTTAAAAACGCTTGTATATTAATGTTCACCATGAAACCAAAAACATATCATACTGACAGAATAAGAGTATGTACTGTTATTTCGTTTCTCAATGGAGAGCCCAGATCATGGGCAGACAGGTTTTTCGAAACCTCTGATCCTATCTTGGAGTCTTTAGATGATTTCTTTAAGGCAATGTCTGTTCTATATGAAGACAGTAATACTCAAATCACTGCCGAGAACAATCTAAGGACTCTGAGACAAGGAAAAAGACCAGTAGAAGATTATGTAGCAGAGTTCCAATTATGGGCCACAGACTCACAGTGGAATTCTGTGAGTCTAAGAAACCAATTTAGATTGGGACTCTCAGAACATTTAAAAGATGAATTGTCTCGAATTGATTTTCCAGAGTCCTTAGATGTTCTTATTAAAATATGTATTCAGATGGACCGCAGATACAGAGAACGACGCTCTGAGAAACAAAACACTGAACCTTATCCAAAGAAATATACAACTAATCATCCTGACAGAGGGAACATTACATCAGTCCCTATGGAGATCGGCACTATCAAAGGTCCACTTTCCCAAGAGGAAAAGTTTAGACGAAGACAAGCAAATTTGTGCATGTATTGTGGTCAAAAGGATCATACAGTTTCTAATTGTCCTATCTTGAATCGACAAAAACGGGGTAAGATTTTATCAGTTAACCCTAAGACTGTATTTAGTTGTGATACATGCATAACAATACCGTTGTCTTTGCAGTGGGATCAACATCTTCTCAAGAACGTGGCTATGATTGACTCCGGTGCTTATGGAATGTTCATTGATAATAATCTTGTAAATAAAAATAAAATACCTTGTGTGCTCAAGCAAAATCCTGTGTATGTGAAGGTAATTGATGGTTCCACTTATTTAAAAGGGCCTATTACACACCATACAATACCCCTCTTAGTTACAACTGACAAAAATCACAAGGAATACATCACCTTTGATGTAATTCCTAGTTCTCTACATCCCATTATATTGGGATTCCCATGGTTGCAAAAACACAACCCTATGATAGATTGGTGCAAAAACTCTTTCATCTTTAACTCATCCTTCTGTTCCAATACCTGTTACCCATATGTAGAAATTAATCATGTTCAAAAACAGATACCCTTGGAATATTCTGATTTTTCAGATGTGTTTAATCTCAAGGAAGCAGAAAATTTGCCCCCTCACCGTCCATACGACTGTCCTATTGAGACTAAACCAGGTACCACTATCCCTTTTGGTCGTATTTTCCCTTTGTCCCAAAAGGAATTAAAATATCTCAGAGATTATCTTGACGATAATTTAAGAAAGGGATTTATCTCTACCTCAACCTCACCCGCTGCTGCGGGGATATTTTTTGTAACTAACAAAGATGGCACCCTTAGGCCTATTATTGACTATAGAGGTCTAAATGCAATTACAATTAAAAACAGGTATCCCCTGCCTCTTATCCCTGAATTGCTGGAAAGGCTCACAGACGCTACTGTTTTTACCAAATTAGACCTCAAGGGGGCGTATAATCTTATTAGAATGCGAAAAGGGGATGAATGGAAAACAGCCTTCAGGACCCGTTATGGCCTATTCCAGTATAACGTCATGCCTTTTGGCTTAACAAATGCCCCCGCCACATTCCAATTCTTTATCAACGATATATTCAAAGATCTTATGGATGTGTGCGTAGTTATATATCTAGATGATATATTGATTTTTTCTAAAAATATCACTGAACATGTTAAGCACGTACGTTGGGTCCTTACAAGATTAAGAGAACATTGTTTATATGCCAAGGCTGAGAAATGTGAATTCCACGCAAAAACAATAAAATTTCTTGGATACATCATCTCCCCAACTGGAATCCTTATGGATCCTGACAAAGTGGAAGCCGTACTTAATTGGCCAACACCCACAACGCTTAAATCTTTACAAAGATTTTTAGGCTTCTCGAATTTCTATAGAAAATTCATACAAGGATTTTCAACAATAGTTCAACCATTAACTAAGCTCACTGGCAAACAAAAATTCAAATGGACAGACTCAGCTCAGGAAGCATTTGACCTATTAAAGAAAAGTTTTTCTACAGCACCAGTTTTGCAGTTACCAAACCCGGACTCTCAGTTCACCTTGGAAGTAGATGCTTCAAATATAGGTCTTGGTGCCATTCTGTCTCAACAACGCAAAGGAACTCAAGACCGTCATCCTGTTGCCTACTATTCTCGATTACTTACCACTGCTGAAAAGAATTATTCTATTGGAGATCTGGAGTTATTAGCAATAAAGAGTGCCCTTGAGCATTGGAGGCACCTACTAGAAGGAACTGAAGAACCTTTCCAGGTATTAACTGACCACAAGAACTTACAATATCTAAAAAGAAACAAGACACTTTCTTCAAGACAAGTACGCTGGTCACTGTTTTTTGACCGCTTTAACTTTCAGCTAAGTTACAGACCCGGGTCCAGAAACATCCAGGCCGATGCTCTATCAAGATCCTTAATTCCACACTATGAGTCAGAGGAAGTCAGATCTATCATCCCTTCACACAAGATCCTAGCAACAGCAAGCACCTTTCTATCAGACTTACACACTGCCCAAGATATGGACAACTCCATACCAACTTCATGCTCGAAAGATCCTGTTTCTGGATTGTTCTGCTTTAAAGAACTCATATACATACCCTCATCTTTACGCAAGGAACTTCTTCAACATATTCATGACTCCCCGATGTGTGGACATCCAGGAATGAATAAAACCCACGACTTATTAAATAGACAATACTGGTGGCCTCACATGAAGGAAGATGTAATTTCTTACATACGAAATTGCAATGTTTGCGCAAGAAACAAAAAGGCACATCATAAACCTTTTGGCTTATTAAACCCTCTACCTGTACCAGAAGTTCCATGGTCCATGATTGGCATGGATTTTATCGTAGATTTACCTAACTCACAAAATTTCACAACCATCTTGGTAGTGGTTGATCATTTAACTCGTTTGGCACATTTCATACCTCTGAAAAAGACCCCTAATGCTATAACAACTGCAAATGTGTTTTTCTCAAATATCGTTAAACTACACGGTTTACCCTCATCCATTGTAACCGACCGAGGAACACAGTTTACTTCCAGGTTTTGGAAAGAACTCTGTCACCTACTCAAGATAACTCCTAGAATGTCAACAGCTTTTCACCCTCAGTCAAATGGCCTAACGGAACGTCTTAATCAGACCTTGGAACAATACTTACGTTGTTATGTATCACATATTCAGGATGACTGGGTAGACTGGTTACCCATGGCTGAGTTCTCATATAATAACACCTACAATTCATCCATTAAAATGTCTCCCTTTTTTGCCACGTATGGATTCCATCCTTTGACATTACCCAAAACTTCTACTACATCATCTACTCCTTATGTAGAGGATCATCTTACCAATATCAAGACATCCATGTTGACATTGAGAAAACATCTCCAAGACGCAAAAGATCACCAGAAACTGTATTTTGATAAAAAACATAAAGCATCTCCTTCCTATAAATTAGGAGATCTAGTCTGGCTCTCTACGAAAAATCTCAAACTCAAAGTGCCAGCAAAGAAATTAGCAAACCAATACATTGGACCATTTAAGGTTATAAAGATCATAAATAGTAATGCTTTAACTTTACGTTTACCATCAACATTAAGAATCCATCCCTCCTTCCACGTTTCCCTGCTAAAACCTTATCTTGGATCAACAGATTCCTTATCTCAAACTGATACCACCTCAATAGTTGATGATCAAATTGAATACGAGGTTGAAAAGATTCTTGACTCTCGTCTGAGACATAATAAATTGGAATATTTGGTTCATTGGACTGGGTACGGAGTTGAGGAAGATTCTTGGATACCACTGAAAGATATACATGCTCCCCGTTTACTTACTGAATTTCATAGTACTTATCCTTCCAAACCGGCTCCGAAACAACGGTATGCCCCTTCCTGAAAGGGGGGATCTGTCACGATACTGTCTCTTTAAGAAGATCCATTACCTGCTCTAAGTTCACTCCCCTTAAATAGCTTGATCAGAACACCTGTAGTTGCTTGTTTATTGAATCACATTTGCTGACTACTTTCAAGCCAGACAGACCTAACTTCTAAGGTGAATCGTTACCGGTAACCAATGCTGAAAGCTCTTACTCTGAACTATTTTGTTCTTGGAATTAAGACAAACTTATAGGAATTACCTCTGTATTCACTCCGGATTAAAAGCACTACAGGAAAAGTTTATTTTCTTCAAAACTTTAACTCTGCACTACTGAAATCGGAACGCTGTTCAGCTGACGTCATCCGCTCTCTGTCAATACACAGAGCGCCTTCCTTCTCACGCTGCCGGTTCTCTCCTCCTCTCTGCAGCACAGATCTACAGCTCCTCACTGAACAGCTGACAGGCAATCAGCACACCTTCGGTTTGCCTCAGAAGAGCCTATTCATATCCGCAAGTATTTGTAACAAAGTCACTTTATATTATGTTACTTTCTTAATATCACTTGCTACAATTACACATGACCTGATTGAGATTGAACTGTTACTTGATGCTAGAATATTGACTCTCAGTTTCTACTTGTATACTAATCAAAATCCTCACTAACCTGTGTACTGATTTAATGCAACACAGTACTAATTACCAGGATGTTACTTATCTGAATATTCTCATACCTGGATCTAAATTCTGTTATAGCCTAAAATTGTTTTCTAATTATTAAGACTCCTGCAATTGAACATCATTCAGTTGTGAAAGAAGGATATATTTATTTTCATTATTCATTGAATTGCTTACTAGTTTGAATATCCACATATCAAGCAAATGAATATATGCTGGAAATTCCTACTCAAGCTACAAAACCTCATTTTTATGAGAATAGTTTATTTACTTTATTAATGATTCTCAGCATATGATAGTAGGAGACCCAGGAGGACCCCACTGCTGACACAGATTGGAGATTGCCAAAACTTACATGAGGAAGCCAAAATCCTTTTGGCAGAATGTGCTGTGGACAGACTAAACAGAATTACAGCTTTTTAATAAAGCCCATCATTCTTCTGTTTTCAGAAAAAGAAATGAGGTTTTTAAAGAAAAGAATACAGTCCCTACAGTCAAACATGGTGGAGGTTCACTGATGGGTTGTAGTTTTTTTGCTGTTTCAGGCACTGGATGTCTTGACTGTGTGCATGGCATCATGAAATCTGAAGACTACCAAAGAATTATGTGGTGCAATGTAGGGCCCAGTGTCAGAAAGTTGTGTCTCGGTCAAAGGTCATGGGTCTTACAGCAGGACAATGACCCAAAGCACACATCAAAAAGCACCCAGAAATGGTGTAAGACAAAGGGCTGGAGAGTACTGAACTGGCCAGCAATAAGTCCAGATCTCAATACCATAGAGGACCTGTGGAGAGATCTCAAAACAGCAGTTGGGAAAAGGAACCTTTCCAATCTGAGAGACCTGGAGCAGTTGGCGAAAGAAGAGTGGTCCAAAATTCCAGTAGAGAGGTGTAAGAAACTCATCGATGGTTACAGGAAGCAATTGATTTCAGTTATTTTTTCCAAGGGTTTTGCTACCAAATATTAAATTGAGGGTGCCAATAATTTTGTCCAGTCCATTTTTGGTGATTTGCATGGAATGTGTCAGAGTTAATTTGGCTTTTTTTCCACTTTTTTGTGTCATACCAAAGCAAACAAAATAAATAAACATGAGAATGCCTAAACATTTTCTGGGCAATGTGGTGCATTATATGACAGAAATGCAGGGGTGCCAATATTTTTGGCCATGACTGTATTTGTAAAAATTTTATAAAGTACCTTTAAGCATGGCAGTGTTTGTAATGTTATATCACAAATGTGACTTACCTTTATTTTAATTATCAATAAGTAATTGTAATGTACCTCATTAATGTAGTGAACTTATGTATAGAGTTGTGTATTATTTTGGTGTTTTGTAAATAACAGATATTATTATTATTATTATTATTATTATTATTATTATTATTAATAATAATAATAATAATAATAATAATACTATCCACATATATACCTCACTGGATTTTGAAGATGTATATTATTTTAAGGACTAAGGTTTATGGTTCACCCGTACCTTTAACCCTTTGAGTGCTAATGACAGCTCTGAGCAGTCACAGAGTTTCCCACTCTGGTGCTAATGACGGCTCAGAGCCATCACTAGCACTCTCCCACCTTGAGGGAGATCTGGGGGCTCCCACCCGCTCCTACCCCGGCGATCGTGCCTGTAGAGTGACAAGCATCGCCGGGGCTTCCTATTTTGCGTGGTGACGTCACGCGCAATAACGTGATGACGTCACCGCACAACTTTATTTATACTTAACAATGTTAAGTATAGGAGCAGGGTGCATGCTGCTTAGAAGCCTGTATCTCAGGCATCTAAGCAGCTACGGACCCCCAAGACCCACCATTGGAAAGGTAATCGCTTAAGTTTTGGGGGTCTGAAAAAAAAAAAGTTTAAAAGAAAAAAAAGTTTTAAAAAAAGGTTGTTCAAAAAAAAAAAAAAAAAAAAAACCATTAAAAAATCTTAGCACCTAGGTGGGAAAGTGATCAGCACTCAAAGGGTTAAAGGACTGTAATAGATTTGGACCAATCTGTAATAGATTTGAACCAAATTATAATAATAATAATAATAATAATAATAATAATAATAATAAAAGAGAGAGAGAAAACAAAAATCTAAGATTGCACTTTAAATAAGCTTAATTTGCAAAACAAAAAAAAGGATTAATAAAATATGAAAGTATATATATATATATATATATATATATATATATATATATATATATATATATATGACATACACAGCTTATGCCAGTCTAAATACCAGGTGAGTAGATTTATTAATTTTTGGGTGGACATGATCCGCTGTAGCGGATCATGTCCGCCCAACATCCCTAAATGCCGACAGCGTACACTGTCGGCATTTAACATTGCACAAGTATTTCTGGTGAAATGCTTGTGCAATGCCACCCCCTGCACATTCACGAGCAGGGGGAGTCAAGCATCCCAATCATATCTGATCAGGGGTGGCAAATGAGTTAAAGGGTTAAAGAGTTATGACAGCTGCTTCTTAAAGGGACAGTCAAGTCCAAAATAAACTTTCATGATTCAGATAGCGAAAGCAATTTTCTTTTTTTTATTTTTATATAGCATAATAACTTCCAACATTTTGTTTATGCCATGCAAGATGCGATTTAAACATTAACAAAGAAATAATCTACAATCAAACTTGACTGTCTTAATGATATAAGCTGGATTCAACATATCTTAATTAACAGTAAATAATACAAAAATAATATTAGCATAGATTAAGCCCTAGCTCTTCTAATTCATTGCTTATCAAGTTCTTCAGCTGAATTGTATCTCTATCTACAGGGAGTGCAGAATTATTAGGCAAGTTGTATTTTTGAGGATTAATTTTATTATTGAACAACAACCATGTTCTCAATGAACCCAAAAAACTCATTAATATCAAAGCTGAATAGTTTTGGAAGTAGTTTTTAGTTTGTTTTTAGTTTTAGCTATTTTAGGGGGATATCTGTGTGTGCAGGTGACTATTACTGTGCATAATTATTAGGCAACTTAACAAAAAACAAATATATACCCATTTCAATTATTTATTTTTACCAGTGAAACCAATATAACATCTCAACATTCACAAATATACATTTCTGACATTCAAAAACAAAACAAAAACAAATCAGTGACCAATATAGCCACCTTTCTTTGCAAGGACACTCAAAAGCCTGCCATCCATGGATTCTGTCAATGTTTTGATCTGTTCACCATCAACATTGTGTGCAGCAGCAACCACAGCCTCCCAGACACTGTTCAGAGAGGTGTACTGTTTTCCCTCCTTGTAAATCTCACATTTGATGATGGACCACAGGTTCTCAATGGGGTTCAGATCAGGTGAACAAGGAGGCCATGTCATTAGATTTTCTTCTTTTATACCCTTTCTTGCCAGCCACGCTGTGGAGTACTTGGACGCGTGTGATGGAGCATTGTCCTGCATGAAAATCATGTTTTTCTTGAAGGATGCAGACTTCTTCCTGTACCACTGCTTGAAGAAGGTGTCTTCCAGAAACTGGCAGTAGGACTGGGAGTTGAGCTTGATTCCATCCTCAACCCGAAAAGGCCCCACAAGCTCATCTTTGATGATACCAGCCCAAACCAGTACTCCACCTCCACCTTGCTGGCGTCTGAGTCGGACTGGAGCTCTCTGCCCTTTACCAATCCAGCCACGGGCCCATCCATCTGGCCCATCAAGACTCACTCTCATTTCATCAGTCCATAAAACCTTAGAAAAATCAGTCTTGAGATATTTCTTGGCCCAGTCTTGACGTTTCAGCTTGTGTGTCTTGTTCAGTGGTGGTCGTCTTTCAGCCTTTCTTACCTTGGCCATGTCTCTGAGTATTGCACACCTTGTGCTTTTGGGCACTCCAGTGATGTTGCAGCTCTGAAATATGGCCAAACTGGTGGCAAGTGGCATCTTGGCAGCTGCACGCTTGACTTTTATCAGTTCATGGGCAGTTATTTTGCACCTTGGTTTTTCCACACGCTTCTTGCGACCCTGTTGACTATTTTGAATGCAACGCTTGATTGTTCGATGATCACGCTTCAGAAGCTTTGCAATTTTAAGAATGCTGCATCCCTCTGCAAGATATCTCACTATTTTTTACTTTTCTGAGCCTGTCAAGTCCTTCGTTTGACCCATTTTGCCAAAGGAAAGGAAGTTGCCTAATAATTATGCCCACCTGATATAGGGTGTTGATGTCATTAGACCACACCCCTTCTCATTACAGAGATGCACATCACCTAATATGCTTAATTGGTAGTAGGCTTTCGAGCCTATACAGCTTGGAGTAAGACAACATGCATAAAGAGGATGATGTGGTCAAAATACTCATTTGCCTAATAATTCTGCACTCCCTGTATAAGCGTCACCCAACCCTAGCAAAACAACCCAACAGAAGAAAGAGAAGAAAAAAAAAAAATCCCCCTCCAGCTCGATTTGCTCCCCTCACCCACTCAGAGGATTGTATTTGACAGGATCTCATGAAGAATACACCCAGAGCAGCATAATGGGTCAGTACTCTCTTCTGAAGTTGTTACCAGGCACCTAGGAGTATCAATTCAGAGTTTCTAAACGGGAAAAATAGATAGTTTATTTCCATATCCGGCAGAGATCTGATAAATACTGACCATTTGTTAAAAAAGTGTCTGATATCCACTTCATTGTCTAAATTAGTGTCTCTTTGTTCTAACAAACATTGTTTTTTTAGACAATTTTTAATCTCTGGGATAGATGGTGTTTCCCTTAGCTTCCAGTTTTTAAAAATAAGGTATCTGGTTGCCAATATGGACAGAATAATTATCTTATCATTTATTTGATGCACATTATGGTTCAGTAGCCCAAATATAATTTGTGACTGTGTTATACCTGATAAAGGGATTTTAAGTGTTTTGCTAAGCCAAAACTCTAGCTTCCACCAAAGATGTCTTATTTTGGGGCATTCCCAGATCATGTGCAGCAAACATTTTGGACAGTTATTGAAACCAAGGTTGCAGATTTTACTACCCTTTTTAGGGGTAAAATATGAGTTGTGTATTAATCTAATATGCGACTCCCGCCAGGTAGCTGACAGGGTGGCCTGAGCCACTTTCTGAATTGATAATTGAACAAATTCAATATCAATATTGGATTGAGGGATCAACTGGTTCCATAGTAGAGTAATTTTCTCTAGCTCCGAATCACCTTTACTGGAATTAATCAATTGATAGCATAAGGAGATAGACCTCTGACCATTTTTGAAGAGTGTTAGCCAACTTTCCAATTTGCCCAAGGACCAAGTCCATCCTGTTTCTTTCATAAGCCCTGTAAGGAAGTGTCTACTTTGCAAATATGCATAAAAATCCTTGTTGTTAATTTTAAATTCTTTTTTTAATTCTTCGAAAGATTTAACACATTTTCTCTCTATATCAATCAGATATGTCACCCTGTCCAAGCCCTGATTATGCCAGGTCTTAAAAAGTGGCGAGCTCAGCCCTACCGGGGATTGCCCAGGAATGGCAAATATTGCGAGACTTTAAAATTTAAAGATAAAAGTTCCCCCACTTTCCACCAGGCCTTCAATGGATTAGAAAAAGTTTTAAGCAATTTAATTTCTCTTGGTAATTCTTTAGGTGGACAGTGGATTAATGCTGAAGGAATATACGGATAGCATATAGTTTCCTCTAATAGATTATTTGTTACATAATCGCTATGAAAAATCCAATCAGCCACCACTCGCACAAGGAAGGCGTAATTATAGAAGCAAATGTTGGGCAGGGCAAGACCTCCATACTCTTTTGAGAGAGATAATTTCTTTAAAGATATCCTTGGTCTTTTCCCTTGCCAAATAAATTTGCTGAGTGCACTGTTAAGTAAACGAATATCCCTTTCCAATAAAATTAATGGAGTGTTCTGAAGTATGTAAAGAAGTTTTGGTAATAAGACCATTTTAAATAGAGCTATCCGACCAGAGATAGATATTGGAAGGCACTGCCAATTTTTCAATTTCTCCCTTATACTTTTTAAGATTGGGATAATGTTAAGGTCATACAACTCCGCAGGGATCGAGGCAATGAAAATTCCTAAATATTCGAAAGAGTCTGTTGCCAGACTAAAAGGAATATTGGAGGGAGAGTTATTATTTTTTCTAAGCCATAATAGTTCTGATTTTGCTTGATTAATCTTGTAGCCTGAGAAGGATCCAAACCTAGCGGCGATGTCCAAAAATTTTGGTATACTGGTTTGAATGTCAGAAAGATATAGTAAAACATTGTCCGCGTAGAGAGCTATTTTTATAATCTGATTACCTATTTTAATTCCTGGCAGTTGATGTCTGACCATAATTGCCAGGGGCTCTATTGAGACGTCAAAGAGCAGGGGGGAGAGAGGGCATCCCTGTCGAGTCCCTCTTCCAAGGGTTATCTGTGGCGAGATAATATTATTCATGATCAATCTTGTATATGGTTCTTTGTATAAATTGGTGATGAATCTCAGGAACTCTCCCCTAAACCCAAACTTATTTAGTGAAGTAAAAAGATGGTCGAAATGAATTGAGTCAAAAGCTTTTTCTGCATCTATTGAGACAATAGCTAGATCAGGGGCACCCTCCTCCCCCCGGCTCCCGACGCCCCCCCCGTCTTGAAATATTCAGTTGTAACCAGGGCCTCTCTGATTTTTGCAGAAGAATTTCTTTTATATAGAAGCACAGCCTGATCTGGGTGAATAATATTGGCTAGTGATAGCTGTAACCGCATGGCAATAATGGAACAGAGAATTTTATAGTCTACATTTAAGAGGGCTATAGGTCTATATGATTCCTTAAGTGAGGGATCCTTCCCACCTTTCAAGATTAAAATCGTATTGGAGGCAGAGAAGGAAGTAGCTACTGGCTCTCCCTTAGAATACATGCTATTATATAAGTTGTTGAGGTAAGGTGCTATCTCACTGTTCATAATTTTAAAGAACTTGTTCGGCATGCAGTCTGGACCTGGTGTTTTATTGGGTGGGAGATCTGAAATGACCTTTATAATCTCAGTCTCCAGTATTGTGGCATTAAGCGTTTCAGCCATATTGGCTGAGATTTTAGGATAGGAAATTTCATTCCAAAATTGCCTCTCATGGAGAAGGTTCGAGCTCCTGTAGGAATATAGATCCTGATAGTATCTGACAAATGCTTGTGCAATCTCTTCAGATTTCTCTAAAGAGGCGCCATCCTGTTGGATGTTCTCGATAAAAGATGATTTTTTCTCTTTTTTAACCAAATTTGCGAGAAGTTTGCCAGATTTATTCCCGAATCTGTATAGTCTGGCTTGAAGTTTTAAGTCTCTCTGTGTTTCCTGGAAAACCGCGAAGGTCTCCCTGGCATTCTTAGCTCTGATATATTTCGCCCAATTTCTAGGCGAATTTTCCAAAAGGTAGGAGTTGTAAGAGTTAATTACTGAATTGGGGAGAGAGACAGAAAACAAAAATCTAAGATTGCACTTTAAATAAGCTTAATTTGAAAAACAAAAAAAAGGATTAATAAAATATGAAAGTATTTATATATATGTATATATATATATATATATATATATATATATATATATATATATATATATATATATATGACATACACAGCTTATGCCAGTCTAAATACCAGGTGAGTAGATTTATTAATTTTTGGGTGGACATGTCCGCCCGACATCCCTAA
The DNA here is from genome assembly GCF_027579735.1 of Bombina bombina. Classification (NCBI taxonomy): domain Eukaryota; kingdom Metazoa; phylum Chordata; class Amphibia; order Anura; family Bombinatoridae; genus Bombina; species Bombina bombina. Next base: position 1,310,263,221 of record NC_069499.1, read on the forward strand.
ATGCCGACAGCGTACACTGTCGGCATTTAACATTGCACAAGTATTTCTGGCCGCCTCTAAGCTGAATGCATTTTGACTGTTTTTTCACCACTAAAGGGTGTTAGTTTATGTGTTTCATATAGATAACATTGAGCTCACGCACGTGAAGTTACCTAGGAGTGAACACTAATTGGCTAAAATGCAAGTTCAATTCAAAAGAACTAAAATAAGGGGGCAATTTGCAGGGGCTTAGATACAAGGTAATCACAGAGGTAAAATGTGTATTATTATAACTGTGTTGGTTATGCAAAACTGGGGAATGGGTAATAAAGGGGGTATATATTTTTCTAAACAACAAAAATTCTGGTGTTGACTGTCCCTTTAACTTATGTTTCCAGTGAGCCTGAAGGCTCGCGCAGAAACAGCTGCATTCACAGCATGATACATCGGCCCCAGATATAGGCATACATAAAATACAAATATCACACAAAAGACAAATAAAAACATAAATAAATAACGTGGATATAGCCGAAAATTACAGACTGGAGATTGGAAAAAGTCATGTAGATAAGGCGATGGACTGTGAATAAACAGAAATAGATTGATAGTACAAAACAATGGTGTACACATATAAACACATAAATACATATGTGCACATATATAGACATATATATATATATATATATAAATATATATGTGTGTATATATATATATATATATATATATATACATTGAATATAACAAAGGCAAAGGCACTCACCGTTTCAATTCAACTGGTCAAGTTTAATTTCCATGACGTTTCGGGGTGGTGCCCCTTCATCAGACAGACACACATAGAGCATGACTTACCCCTTAAATACCCCACCAGCAACAGTGCAAATTTGTCAGACCGTTCACCGGCATCCTCCCTGTGCAACTGCGCATGCCCGGGACTGACTAGGTACCGCTTAAAGGCCAAACCTTAAAAGCAAAATGGAAAATGGCTGGATAAAGCTAGATACGTAACCTAGCAACCAAAATCGTCAATCACCAGTCAGGATACTACCAAACAGATTACAGGCTCCAGGTTATGCCCTACCAATGTGTCACTCTTCTCAGCAGATACAGCATGCCGCTGTCAAAACCTGGACCGTGTAAACACACACATATGATCCCTGAGCGTAACCCACATTGATACAGGCATAGATCGTAACAATAAGTCACAGATCCACGTAAGACAGTAATCCTACAATACTAGGCACATATCTATTATATACAAGATGCATTGAAAATTATAAAATGACAAAAAAAAGAGAATAGAAAATAATACATCAACATAATAAAAACAAAAACAAGAAGGAAAAAAACAACTAAATAACCAGTGATAGTACAAAAGCTATACAAAGAGCCTGAAGCAAAAATATAGGCTGCTACATAACCATTTGTTACAATGTTGCTACTTATAATATGCAACCATATACAGAAATTTACAAAAAACATTGTAGTTTAAGGCTAGTGTTTAACCCATATATATATATATATATATATATATATATATATATATATATATATATATATATATATATGTGTGTGTGTGTGTGTGTGCATTGGAGCCATTTGCGGTTAAGTAGTAGAAAACATGTTAAAACATATTTATGCAGTATTCTTATTTAACCCCTTAATAACCAGGGATGTACCAGGTTCGTCACGCAAAAATTGTCACTAATTGAGATGGGACATACCTGGTACGTGATTGCTTCATTCGCTCTTACCGTATTGCCACAATGCCTCGATATTGAGGCATTGAGTAATACCTGCCGGAGAGTAACTGATGCAGAGAGGGACACTCTGTGGCCCTATCTGCATCGGATAGCGAAGGTGCCAATCATTAGTGGTGTGGGAGGTTTAGGAGGGAGGTGGGTGAGCGGCCATCACTGGAGGGGGTTGAAAGGGGACGGGAGAGGGTGGGAACGCTACGCTACAGGAAAAAAAAAAACTTTGAGAGCGGCAGAGAGGGGGAAGGAGGAGGAGGGAGTTTTGCAGCTATACTACAGAAATTGTTTTTTGTTTTGTTTTATTTAATTAAAATAAATTAAAAATAATAGAACTGGGTACTGACAGACAGCTGCCAGTACCTAAGATGGAGAGAATTGGTTAGAAGGGGGGGGGTTAGAGAGCTTTTTGGGAGGGATCAGGGAGGTGGGAAGGTAATGGGATAATCCTACACTAAGGACAATAATAATAATAATAAAAAAAACTATTAACAAAAAGGTGTAAAACTGCATACTGGCAGACTGTCTGCCAGTTCTTAAGATGGGGGTGACCATTGGGGGGTGAGGGAGGGAAGAGAGCTGAGGGATCAGGGGTTGGGAAGTGCCAGGTGTCCCTAAGGATGGATTATTCAGTAGAATACACTTTCTGCAAGTAAACAGAGAATCTTCTAATCATCTGTTCACTTAGCAGATGGGATAGAAATATAAGGGGCTTGTGAACACCTGTTACTAGGGGAGCTTGATCGCTCTTGTGTAGTAACAGGTGTTTAGTTGGTCCTAAAAGCTCAAGTAATTTTAGACAAGACCTGATTGGAGGTATGCGCTTTGGTAAAGAAAAAAATAGCACACGATTGAATGAAAAAGGTTCCACTGCTATAATGGGAAAGCTATACACATAACAGTGACATGTACAGTGGGTGGGACTGCTGTACATGTCAATCTTCTTGAAAGAGCAATAAGATTAGAGGAGAAGTGGCTAAAAGCATCCAATAGTTGAATTCTCCCATTTACTGTGAATGATTTCTTCTTAGTGACGTGTACAGCGGGCGGGACTGCTGTGCACGTCAATCTACTGAAGGTAAAAAAAAAAGGAAGGGAGGAAGCATTCCTGTGTTTTGAAAGTGTGGCTCGGATCCTAGTGACGTGGGCGGGACTACTATACACATCAATCTACTGAAGGTAAAACAGATAGAAGAACGGATAAAGTGTTCATATTTCCTGAAAGCGCAGGTATGGTGACAGTAATGTGTATAGCAGGTGGGACTGCTGTACACATCACTTTACTATATGAGACCCAAAAATGTGAAGAGGGAAAGGGGAAATATAAAATACTGAAAGCACAGGTATGATGATAGTGATGTATATAGTAGGCAGGGCTGCTGTACACATCACTTTACTATTTGAGGCACAAAAGTTTCAAGAGGAATAGAGGTAATACAATTATTGGAATAGCTCTAGTATTGATGTGCACAGCAGGTGGGACTGCTGTATATGTTTATAAAGTGCTGAGAAGCTACATTGATGGGCGGAGCCAATGAAGTGATTGACAGGAATTGTAGAATACAAAAATAATGAATATATAATAATGTAAAAAATTTGCAAATTGTTTATAAAACAAAATAAAGATTTTTCAAATGTCAATAATAAAATTTAGGGGGGGCGGAGCCAGCTAGCTTTCAGGGCAGACGTGTGAGACCAGAGCTCCTGCTATAATTATACAAAAATCAGCTAAAAATCAATACTTCTACATATAAAATTGCATTAGACCGAAATAGGGTCGTTAAGCTCATTGAGCACAGCATGGAGGAGGACTTTTACATTAAAATTCAGGCTCTATTTGCTGAGTCTGAGCGGCAGATGCACCGCAGATTTGATCGGCTCATGAAGCTAATGGAGGCCCCTATGTCGCAGCCTTGTAAGATCGGTATGGTGGAATTGACAGCTCTAAGTACTACTAATGGAGGTCTGCGGCTGAGGGAAGTCTGCACACTCACCGGAACCACTGATGTTTGCAGCCCGGAATCTCCTGGAGTACTGGACCCGCCGAAAATTGGAGAAGCTGCGGTGGTAGTGGCTATTAACGCCACGCAAGAAAACGCAGAGGCCCACGAAGGTTGCCCTAACGGAAATATCCAGAGGGCTAACGTTTACCTGGAACTTGACGACTGTCTTCTTGCTGGATGCTGCGTGGCTGTGCAGGGGAGTGCAGCCGGTTCCCGAGTGTGCAGCTCCGTGGCTTTGGGACGTGACGCTGCGGCGCCTGGGGCTTTGGGGCTAACAGATGAAGAAGTCCTGAGGAGCCTATGCAGGGATGTTGGCTTAGGCCCACAGGTCTTGCACAGAGGTAGCAGGGAGGCTTTCCTATATCGGCGAGAGGGCATCGGATAGGAGCAGAGATACTCATACCGGGCTTGAACGTTTTAGGCAGATTTCTTTCGTTTTGGCTTGGTGGAGTTGCTGCCCTTCCCTCATTAATGTGTCCGGATATACCATGGTATTGTTTGGAGTAATGCCCCCCGTAAAAGTTAAAAGTTATCAGATGGACCTACTCTACAATGAAGGACTACAATAATGGAACTTTTTATTTGTCTAGTAGGCCGCAGCACACGGGCTGAGAGTTTAGTATTGGACTGATATTGATGTAAATCCCCTCTGCTTACATTCCTAGCATCACCCTTAATGAAGGAACACTATAATTCCCTGATATGATTAGTACTGCCTATATAAAACTTTTAGTTCTAGGGATTATAAATGCAGTTAGACATGTTCCTAGACTATTGCTTTCTAGTTTAAGCCATAACAAGGTTTACTTTTCTGGATATGTAAAAATACGCTGTAACCCTATTACTTGTATCCTCACATTTAACTATGTATAGTCTAGAAGCCCATGTTCAGGCTTTGAGCTCCTATGTAATAGTCTATGTACAATTTTATGGCGTGAGTTTCCCCTCTTACTAGTTCTAATACTTATACTTCCTATATACTAGTTTGCCCTGGTCTCACGAGCAATCCTAGATATCCCTCATAACATCTTAGTACTTGTTATTTTTTGATTGTTATATATGTTCAGTGGGCAAGCTCCATATTGCATATTACTCTGAAGTGTTACTGTTTAATTGTGCTGTGAATTTTATTGTATATTCTGCTGTAATTTAACTGACTATAACACAAGCATCAATGACCACCTCCATGCCAAACAGCCTAACTTAAAAAATGAATATAAAGTATGTGGGTGTTCAATATATCTGGAGGAGCTCCATATTATATTTAATAATATCCCTAAGCCCACTATTGTTTAAACCTGCGGTGAAATTGCCAATTGGGGCACTACTCTTACCTTGAAACATAAATCTTGTTTCTCTCTATGACATAACTATAATCATCCCCCCCATCTAACTATTCCTTCTGTTTGTGTTGCTAAGGCCCCAAAGAGGCTTCTAATATCGGGGAGGATGAGCCATGACTAAGAACGTTGATATTTCTGGTCAAGGGTCCAAGAGTGGCCCTTCTATCTATATAAGCCTACCATTTACGCATCTTATTAGCATCTCACTTCTAAGGAGGCTTCTAATGTTGCTGCCCTATCCTATTCTAACAGAATACATTAAAGTTTAAGTGACCAGACATCCACTACCCCCCCCCCATTTATTCCCTTTTGGCAGAGTTAAGCAGCCTCTGCCCTGTCCAGAGAGTCCTGGTTGCTCTCTGGGCCCTAATACGGATAGATTAGCTGTGTCTACATATGCACTATTGGTTACATATAGTTTGCCAGTTGTGGTATTCCTCTTTTACTTGAAACTTAACCTAAAGTTTGCTTACAGTGAGATTTTTCTTAAGTTTTTTCTGTGTGTCTTTAATTGTAACTGTTTTTACATACGCACTTTTCTACCCAATGAAGGAATTGAACCCACCCGTGGTTCAGGTAACCTATGTTGGCACACTGCTTTTGTTTAGTTAAACTGATAACATTGTTAATAATTATGTACACTGAAACTGGTCTCTTACTATTAGCTCTATTCACATGCCCTCAGCGGCTTATAGTTGTGTCTGGTCCCATGAGTGGACCTGTATGTCTCGAGGACGTTATAAACTTATAAAACCAAAAAAAAAAAAAAAAAAAAAAAAAAATTTACCATCACTTTAAGATGGGGTTGACCATTGGGGGGTAGGGGAGGGAAGAGAGCTGTTTGAGAGGGATCAGGGGTTGTGAAGTGTGAGATGGGAGGGCAAGCTCAACACTAAAGCTAAAATTAACCCTACAAGCTATGATTAACCCCTTTGCTGCTGGGAATAATAAAAGTGTGGTGCGCAGCTGCAATTAGCGGCCTTCTAATTACCAAAAATAATGGCAATACCATATATGTCTTCTATTTCTGAACAAAGGGGATCCCAGAGATGCATTTACAACAATTTGTGCCATGATTGCACAAGCTGTTTGTAAATAATTTCAGAGAGAAACCTAAAGTTTGTGAAAAAGTTAACCATTTTTTTTTATTTGATCGCATTTGGCGGTGAAATGGTTACAAGAAATTTATCAAAAAAGGGCCTAGATCAATACTTTGGGTGTCTGCTAATAAAATATATAGTTTTGATAGGTAAACATATAAAAAAAAATGGTTCTATTTTGGTTTAAATGTAGTGATGGCAAAAATGCTAAAAATGCTCTTTTGAGGAAGTTAGTTTTAGTCTGAAATGCCCGGTCCTTAAGGGGTTAATAAAGTGTTATACTTTATATTTACTGTAAACATTTCACATTCAAATGTTCTGCACATAGTATATATATTTCTATACCTACAGTATATATATATAATCATGTGTATATATATATATATATATATACAGTGGGGGGAAAAAGTATTTAGTCAGCCACCAATTGTGCAAGTTCTCCCACTTAAGAAGATGAGAGAGGCCTGTAATTTTCATCATAGGTATACCTCAACTATGAGAGACAAAATGTGGAAACAAATACAGACAATCACATTGTCTGATTTGGAAAGAATTTATTTGCAAATTATGGTGGAAAATAAGTATTTGGTCACCTACAAACAAGCAAGATTTCTGGCTCTCACATACCTGTATCTTCTTCTTTAAAAGGCTCCTCCACGCATTACCTGTATTAATGGCACCTGTTTGAACTTGTTATCAGTATAAAAGACACCTGTCCACAACCTCAAACAGTCACACTCCAAATTCCACTATGGTGAAGACCAAAGAGCTGTCGAAGGACACCAGAAACAAAATTGTAGCCCTGCACCAGGCTGGGAAGACTGAATATGCAATAGGCAAGCAGATTGGTGTGAAGAAATCAACTGTGGGAGCAATAATTAGAAAATGGAAGACATACAAGACCACTGATAATCTCCCCCGATCTGGGGCTCCACACAAGATCTCACCCCATGGGGTCAAAATGATCACAAGAACGGTGAGCAAATATCCCAGAACCACATGGGGGAACCTAGTGAATGACCTGCAGAGAGCTGGACCAACGTAACAGAGGCTACCAATCAGTAACACACTACGCTGCCAGGGACTCAGATCCTGCAGTGCCAGACGTGTCCCCCTGCTTAAGCCAGTACATGTCGGGGCCCGTCTGAAGTATGCTAGAGAGCATTTGGATGATCCAGAAGCAGATTGGGAGAATGTCATATGGTCAGATGAAACCAAAGTAGAACTGTTTGGTAGAAACACAACTTGTCGTGTTTGGAGAAGAGAGAACACCATACATACTGTGAAGCATGGGGGTGGCAACATCATGCTTTGGGGCTGTTTCTCTGCAAAGGGAACAGGACGACTGATCTGTGTACATGAAAGAATGAATGGGGCCATGTATAGTGAGATTTTGAGTGCAAACCTCCTTCCATCAGCAAGGGCATTGAAGATGAAATGTGGCTGGGTCTTTCAGCATGACAATGATCCCAAACACACCGCCCAGGCAATGAAGGAGTGGCTTCGTAAGAAGCATTTCAAGGTCCTGGAGTGGCCTAGCCAGTCTCCAGATCTCAACCCCATAGAAAACCTTTGGAGGGAGTTGAAAGTCTGTGTTGCCCAGAGACAGCCCCAAAACATCACTGCTCTAGAGAAGATCTGCATGCAGGAATGGACCAACATACTAGCAACAGTGTGTGACAACCTTGTGAAGACTTACAGAAAACGTTTGACCTCTGTCATTGCCAACAAAAGATACTTAACAAAGTATTGAGATGAACTTTTGATATTGACCAAATACTTATTTTCCACCATAATTTGCAAATAAATTCTCTCCAAATCAGACAATGTGATTGTCTGGATTTGTTTCCACATTTTGTTTCTCATAGTTGAGGTATACCTATGATGAAAATTACAGGCCTCTCTCATCTTCTTAAGTGTGAGAACTTGCACAATTGGTGGCTGACTAAATACTTTTTCCCCCCACTATATATATATATATATATATATATATATTGTTTCAAAATAACATCAGATATATATAGAAATACCGATTTATGAAAAAATAGAAAATATATTTTTCTATAGTAAGAACTGTGGAATGTGAAATATTCATATTTTCATATCGGGTTAGCGCACATGAGAATATGCAATCGGGTTTGCTCGCAGGTATTATATATTAGTTTTTTTCCCCTTTCTTTGCTCCATTGACTACTATAGGGGAATACGGGAATGTGCACGTTATATCTTAAATTTGTTTTTTTTAGCTTGTCGGGTTAGTGCAAGTACAAGTACAACCCGATGAGCGCAAACAGCTTACTTCTAGCACAGTTAAGGCTCGAGTGGGAGAACTCCACTTGTAATCTAACCCATATTGTACCAAAATACCATAAAATATATGAAGGGGGCGGAGCCAGCTATCAACGGAGCAAGTCGCATATCTTAGGAGCTCCTGCCATACATTATAATTATAAAGTTTATACCATCTATACTAGTCATTTATAGCTCTATCTTAGAGATCCATATTGCAAGCTATCTTGTGGTTATTATTGGAAGAACTTTGCAACGCTCAACATCTTGTTTTCTCTCAACTCCTGCTCTCTACCTTCTGAGGAGATACCGGGTATATGAAAACATGGCCACGCTCCTTCTAATTCAGCTAAAGGACCTACTGGACCGGCACAATGAAGCTCTTTTGGAGGCAGTAGCTGAGGCTTTCAGACCTCTCATTGTTCATACTACTGCTTCGGCTGCTCTAACTACTTGTGAAAATACGAGCACGGCAGATACGTTTGGCCTGAGGCAGGCGCCATCTTTAACCCTAACATCAGGACATTTCTTATTGCACTATAGTAAGAAGGAGATTGCTGGCAGAGAACTAGGTTCCGCTTCCATATTACAGGAGCCACAACTAGATGCGCTCTACAAGGCTGTAGAAGAGGTGCCGCTGACAGACACCCTTCATCGCATTAAGGGATGGCTTTGGGCGGGAGACTCACGCATGGCTGCCACTTCCCAGCTACCCCGCCAACCTCTCCATATGGTATGTGACTCAGGCCGCGCTATTGATCCATGGCTAGAGGGATCTAGTATATACGCGTCACGAATATGCAGAGTCCTTTGGGGCCCGGTCGCTAGTGATAACTGTTGGCCGATGCTGAATCTCCTATGGTGGTTGCGGCGAGCTCCATGTGGTCTCAGAAAAGGGATTGGCTAGTCTGGACACAGCTTTAGTGCCCATAATAGGAGACATGCTTGCAGCTTCTGGTTATACACTGTTTGCATGTTTAGACTCCTGTTTCAAGACCTAAGCTCTCAGACGCGTCTCACTGCACATATAATATGTTGGACTGGGTTACACTCGACAACTTCACTGAGGACATTCTCTTTCTGTCCACCATTTGAAATCTTGTTGAAACCTACCTCGGGGCATAGACACACTAAGTTCTTCATACTGCATGATTATGTTTAGCACAACAGGTTTATATGACAGTTTATGATATCTTTATTAATTCAAAGTTAATGCTTGTTATTTTAGCGACCTAGTTCTTTACAACTTTGCTCTGGGAATATGAGTCCTATTACCTTCCATTTTTATATTCAATGCTGGTTTAATAAGTCTTTGATGTATAGTTCATTTTATATTCTATGTCTAGTATTAATGATAATGCCTTCAAGTCTCTGATATATGTTCTCAAGTATGGAGGTTCTTTTGGGACAATATGGAAACGAATGTAACTGCATGATTGTGTGCCTATGATTTTTATATACAGTCCTGTACTCCATGCCATGTTGCATCCTGTGGTGGCCCACTGCCACTACATATAGAGTCTCAAGTTAGCCCTTTACACACGCTTAATATATATCTTTGTACTTATGTCCAGTGGCACGTGGCTATATGAGATTTCACAGGATACAGAAGTTTATAAATATTTGTCGTGAAAATAATGTCTAGAAAGAGGTAAAATATTGACCCATACACTTATCTATATGCTACAGACAAATAGGGACTGATTTATGCATATTTTTCTGCGTGTAGAGACTAGCAGACTGGCTATTCTTTGGTCCACTATAAGTAACTTCTGCTCTTAGCTTAGGTACCAGTTCTGGGTAATGCAATAGTCTATCATGATGATGATTAATGTTCGATAATTAAATATTTCTACTATCTATATTTCCCTGGTATTAACCAGTTATCGCATACATTTGTTCAACCCTGTTTGTCATGTTCCTGTGGCATAGCTATTAACTTCTATCACTGGGGAGCTGAAGTAACTAGATGCGATGAACAAAAGTACGCATTTATTAATCTAGTTGACCTGTCCTCGGGTATAGGGCCCGTGCCTGGGTGACAAGGTCCACGCATATAATAAAGAAAAGGCTTTCCCTATAATATGGATAACATTGTCCCTTTATCACATTTTCTGATCACAACAATATTTTTTTGTACTTAGTCTCTATATAAGCAATAACAGATTTATGCTCTTTGCAGGGGTCGCTCCCGATTTGCTCATATTGCTCACCTAAATAACCCTCTGCTTTTAAGTATCATTGCCCTAATACATGCAGCTGAAGTTTTTGCTTTTAATTTTTTTTTAATTTTATTTTTTTATTAATTTTCAAGTATATTTAGAAGCCATGTCTTCTTGGAGTATCGCTCACTATTCTCCTGTGATTAAACAACCACAATCTAACAGACTTATGGTGCTCCTCTGGCCCATGGGCTTTATAGGAGTATGCGCCTCTTAATTTTATATTTTTAGTCTCCTACCCTCCCGCATGTGTTTTATTCTGACACATGTGAGTATATTAATGTTCTCTGGGTTCTCCCCCAGTAGTTACTTTCGCGGTTTCCCTTGTGTAATATATCGCAATTTCCCCCATGTTCACTCACTTAATGTATACGTTTTACAATTATAAACTCAAGCTATGAGATATAATGGTATACCACGCAATATCTTACTATACATCTCTGCTGCCTTGAGTGCTGATATATATGTGTTATGCAATCTGAAAAGTATTCTGTACTATTTAAAATATTTCAATCTTTTAGATATGTAACTGATGTCGTGAACATTCCCTGATCTTATTTAAGCCAACGACCTCCAGTGATAAATATATATTTGCTATAACTCTTGGGTTTTATATAGGTTACTATATATATATGTGTAACAATTATTTCTTATGAAAATGTGAGGTCCAAATTTTCCTTCTTTATGCAAAAAAAAAAAGATAGAAAAAGTGAGGTTCACTTTCAATATTCTCTACATAACTGTGATGTAACAGATTTGTTTATTTTGTGGCAATTTGATTGATATGTTTTTGGCTTTTTTTCTGTATGTGTATTTGATTGCTGTAACTCATCGCATTTGTGATTTTATATGCAACCTCAATAAAAACTACTTAAACAAAAAAAAAAAAAATATATGAAGAAAAAAGTTTTTTATATTTATGAAGAAATAGAATATATTCTGCTTAGTGATGCACCAAAATGCAAATTCTGGACTGAAACCAAAACCCGAAAATTCAAGATGTACTTTGCCGGAAAATTACTTTTTTTTTCCCAATTATTTTTAAAACAGTTTTTTTTAATATTTATATTACTATTAGAATTTTTAATTAATTTCATGAATTTAAAATAATCTAAATTGAAAAACTACAAGTCAATAAATTAACCACACTTTTATTGAAAGTAACACATCTGACAGAAAAAAAAGTTTTAGGTTTTTTTTTACCAATTATTCAGTATAGTCCTAGAAAACTGTAAGTCAAGTAATTAACTCATACAGCAGCTGTAGGCTAGCATCAAATTTGAAATATGCTGCGCAATAATTTTGCTGAAAATAACAGGTAAAAAAACCCTAAAAACAAAGTAACCGATAATGCCATTTTCAGCCGCAGAAACTTTGATGCATCCCTAATTCTGCTATGTGGAAAATATTGGAATATGAAATATTCCTATTTTTATATCGGGCTAGCACACTTCAGAATATGCATTCAGGTAACGCACGAGTGGGGTGTTAGGGTATTTTTCCACTTTTTTTTCTCCATTGACTTCATACATTTTTACTTTTAACTTATAATATGAGCGCAACCCGACTTGCACAGTTTAATTCTAGAGCAGTTAATACTAAAGCGGTGTTAAACATAGAAACATAGAAACATAGATATTGACAACAGATAAGAGCCAAAGGCCCAGCAAGTCTGCCCGATATTGCCTAACAGTATAAACTTATCTAGTTTGTAGGATAGCCTTATACTTGTCCCAGGCATTTTTAAAGTCTCCCAAAGTGTTTGTCATTACTACCTCTTGAGGAAGTCTATTCCATAAATCAATCACTCTTTCTGTAAAGAAGTGCTTCCTCAAATTACTCCTGAATCTACTAAGCTTCAGCATGAGATCATGACCCCTTGTTCTCGAATTTTCCATTTTATGTAAAATACCCACAACCTCAGTTTTACTAAACCCTTTAATGTACTTAAAAGTTGCTATCATATCACCTCTTTCCCTTCTCTCCTCTAAGCTATACATATGTTGGTCATTGAGCCTATCCTGGTAAGTTTTATTTTTTAGACCATGTACCATTTTGGTAGCCCTCCTTTGCACAGATTCAAGTTTGTTAATATCCTTCTGAATATATCGCATCAAGAACTGCACACAATACTCGAGATGAGGCCTAATTAACTATAAAGTGGCATAAGAACCTTACTATTTCTGCTGCAAATACTTCTACCAATACATCCAAGCATTCTGCTAGCTTTACTCGCTGCATTACTACATTGTTTACTAAGTTTTAAATCATCTGAAATAATAATTCCCAAGTCCTGTTCCTCATCTGTAACAGTCAGTAAAGTGCCAATAATCTGGCCCTTAATTTTTTTAAATTGATATTGGATATTTTAAGCTGTTTGACTGGGAAGGACTCAAAAAGTGAGCATAGCACTCTGCGTTTTCAATTGCGCTCCACTTGTAATCTGGACCCAAGTAGGAAAAATTTGCTTTCAGTGAAGCCAATGGCATCTATTTATCAAAGCGTCGACTTTTTTGCATTTGCCGGCACCAATACGCTCGCCTAAGATCGCCTAACATCGCTGCCACGGACCTGAATATGCTCTCCAAAGTTACCAAAAAAGCTGTCAAAAAGCCACGCACCAAGTACGGTGCGATGAGCAGCGGACTGTTGTTAACTAACAGTCATCGATCTCGCTGCTCTTCGGCTTTTTTACAGCTTTCTTGGTACCCTGTCACTAAATACCCACACTATACTATACTGTTTATCCCCTATACCGCTGCTCCTGTACCCCGCCGCAACTAAATAAAGTGTTTAACCCCTAAACCGCCACTCCCGGACCCCGCCGCAACTAAATACAATTATTAACCCCTAAACCGCCGCTCCCGGAGCCCACTGTCACCTACATTATACTTATTAACCCCTAATCTGCCCCCCCTACACCGCCGCCACCTACCTACATTTATTAACCCCTAATCTGCCGCCACTATATTAAATTTATTAACCCCTAAACCTAAGACTAACCCTAACCCTAACACCCCATAATTAAATATAATTTAAATATATCTAAATAAATGTTACTATCATTAACTAAATTATTCCTATTTAAAACAAAATTCTTACCTAAAAAATAAACTCCTATATAGCTACAATATAACTAATAGTTACATTGTATCTAGCTTAGGGTTTATTTTTATTTTACAGGCAAGTTTGTATTAATTTTAACTAGGTACAATAGTTATTAAATAGTTATTAACTATTTAATAACTTCATAGTTAAAATAAAGACAAATAAACAGGTACAATACAACCTAACCTAAGTTACAATTACACCTAACACTACAATATAATTAAATAAATTCCCTAAACTAAATACAATTAAATACAATTTAATAAAAAATATCTAAAGTACAAAAAAAAAAACTAAATTACAGAAAATAATAAAATAATTACAAGATTTTTAAACTAATTACACCTAATTTAATCCCCCTAACAAAATAAAAAAGCCCCCCAAAAATAAAAAAGCACTACCCTACACTAAATTACAAATAGCCCTTAAAAGTAATCAGCTTTTTTACCTGTAAAAAAATAATAATTACAAGCCCCCCCAACATTAAAACCCACCACCAACACAACCAACCTTTCAGGGTGCCAGGAATCAGACTGAGACGAGAAGTGCAAAAATAATCACACCTTTATTAATAGCAAAAAATAATAAAAAGTCCACAAGTCAAATAACAAGCCAGGAGTCAAAACCAGAGCTGGTAGTCAGACGAGCCAAGTCAGGAGCCAAAGCGAATAGTCAGACGAGCCGGAATCAGCAACAAGGAAAACAGCAGAGTCAGGAACAAGCCAGGGATCAGGAACCAGGAAGGACGTCAGGCAGCCAGGTAATACACAGGGACTCTCACAAACAGGTCTGAGACAACGCAATGGCAAAGCATACTGAACAGAGGCCCTTTAAATAATAAGTGATGACATCACAATTCTGAGACTGCATCCTGTCTCACACGGATGATGCATACCAGTCTGGCCATAAAAGGAAGTGCAGGAAATGAGCAGCATCCCTTAAAATAGTCAGGAAGAGAGGTAAGTAAAATGGCTTCCACCAGCACATGGCAAACAAAACAGGGAAAAAACCCTGACAGTACCTTCCCCTCAACGACCCCTCCCCTGCGGGAGGACAAAAGGCTTATTGGGGAAACGGGCATGGAAGGCACGGAGGAGGGCGGGAGCATGAACATCAGAGGGGGGAACCCAAAAAACGATCCATGGACCGTAGCCCCTCCAGTGAACTAAATACTGTACACGGCCCCTGGACATACGAGAGTCAATAATGCTGCTGACCTCATACTCTTCATGGTTGTCGTCAAAGATAGGACGGGGATGAGGCAACACAGTGGTAAACCAATTACAAACCAATGGTTTCAAGAGGGAGACATGAAAAACATTGGAGATGCGCATAGCAGGAGGAAGGTCAAGAGCATAGGCCAAAGGATTAACCCGTCAGAGTATTCAAAAAGGACCAACATAACGGGGAGCCAATTTATTGGAAGGCACACGAAGGTTCAAGTTGTGGGAGGACAGCCATACTCTCTCACCAACCTGGTAGGAAGGCACGGGCAGATGCCTACGATCAGCCTGGAACTTTTGGCGCTGCATAGAACGATGAAGGCAATCCTGAATCTGCACCCACGTGGAACGGAGTTGTCGGAGATGCTCCTCCAAAGCCGGAATACCCTGAGACATGAATGAATCGGGCAACAAGGATGGTTGAAACCCAAAATTCGCCATGAACGGGGATAAATTGGAGGAAGCATTAATAGCACTATTACGAGCAAACTCTGCCCAAGGTAACAGTTCAGACCAATTATTGTGATGATCTGAGACATTGCAACGGAGGAACTGTTCCAGAGCTTGATTAGACCGTTCCGCAGCCCCATTGGATTGAGGGTGATATGCCAAGGAGAAAGAAAGCTGTATCCCCATTTGAGCACAAAAGGAACGCCAAAATCTGGAGACAAACTGGCTACCCTGGTCCGAAACTTTCTCCTTGGGTAACCCATGTAAACAGAAGACCTCCCGGGCAAAAATTGAAACAAGCTTCTGAGTGGTAGGAAACTTCATCAAGGGAATGCAATGTGACATTTTACAAAAACGGTCAACCACCATAAGGATAACAGTATTGCCATTGGAAACAGGGAGCTCGACAATGAAATCCATGGAAAGATGTGTCCAAAGACACTCACCATTAGCAATAGGTTGAAGAAGACCCACAGGAAGACGTTGAGGAGCCCAAACTGAGCAGGAGGCAACATACGCAGCAACATCAGAATGAAGACCAGGCCACCAGAATTGTCGAGTGACAGACCAAATCATTTGGTTCTTACCTGGATGACCTGCGGCTTTAGGATAGTGGTAAGTGTGCAAAAGTTTAGTTTGAAGATTCTCAGGAAAAAAACACTTACCACTAGGTTTCTCAGGAGGGGCATTGGTTTTTGCAGCCAGGATCTCCTCTCCAAGGGAGGAGTTAAATTAGTATGTATGGTAGCCAAAATATGGTCAGGAGGTATAACAGGAGTATTTACAGACTCCTCCTTGGACAGAGGCAAAAATTGTCGAGAGAGGGCATCAGCCCTAACATTCTTACTACCAGGCAGGTAGGAGACCACATAATTAAACCAAGACAAAAATAGCGCCCATCTGGCCTGTCGGGGTGACAAACGTTTTGCTTCAGATAGATAAGTTAAATTCTTGTGGTCAGTAAGAACGAGCACTGGCACGCTAGTACCCTCGAGAAGATGCCTCCATTCCTTGAGTGCCAAAATTATGGCAAGTAATTCCCTGTTGCCAATTTCAAAATTGCACTCCGCTGGAGACAATTTCTTAGAGTAGAAACCACACTAATGCAAGGAACCGTCTGGCGTAGGACGTTGAGACAAGAGGGCACCTACTCCAGTCTCAGATGCATCGACCTCAAGAACGAAAGGCAGGACAGGGTTAGGATAAGCCAGAACTGGAGCGGCAACAATGGCAGTCTTAAGACTATCAAAAGCCTTAATGGCAGTAGGTGACCAATGGAGTGGATCATTCTCTTTACGGGTCATGTCTGTGATAGGTTTGACCAAGGAAGAAAAGTTTTTAATAAACTTTCTATAGTAATTGGTGAACCCCAAAAAACATTGAATAGACCGAAGACCTGCAGATAACTTGTCAGGATCTATGGAGAACCCTGCAACGGAGATAACATAACATAGGAAGGTTACTTGAGTCTGATGAAACTCACATTTCTCGAGTTTACAAAACAGGCCATTCTCACATAGTCTCTGAAGAACCCGTGTAACATCAGAACAATGAGCCTCAAGTGTGGGTAAGTGTATGAGGATGTCCTCTAATTACACCACAACACACTATTGCAACATATCTCGTAGGACATGATTAATAAATTCCTGAAAAACAACAGGAGCATTACATAGGCCAAAGGGCATTACAAGATACTCATAATGTCCGCTCCTGTTGTTAAATGCTGTTTTCCATTTGTGGCCCTCTTTAATCCTAACAAGATTGTACGCTCCTCTCAAATCAAGTTTAGTAAAGACCGTAGCTCCCTTGAGGCGGTCAAAGAGTTCCGTAATGAGCAAAATAGGTTAAGCATTCTTAATGGTAAGATGATTAAGACCCCTATAATCAATGCATGGTCTTAACTTGCCACCCTTTTTCTTCACAAAGAAGAAGCCAGCCCCTGCAGGAGAGCAGGATTTGCGGATGATCCCCCGCGACAGAGCATCGGCAACATACTCCTCCATAGCACAATTCTCTGCAACAGACAGAGGGTACAACCGGCCCCGAGGAGGAATGGCTCCGGGTTGCAGGTCTATGGCACAATCGTAAGACCGGTGAGGAGGCAACGTACCAGCACGCACCTTGTCAAAAATGTCTAGGAACTCTCAGTACTCCTCTGGCAATTGAGATACTGAAGAAGTGCACAAGACTTTAACTGGTTTCCAAAGACAAGTGGAAATACATTGCGGGGACCATGACAAAATTTCGGACCTGAGCCAGTCAAGACTGGGATTGTGCTTTTGGAGCCAGGGATAACCCAGAACAACCAGAAAATGCGGAGAATTTATCACCTGGAGCTGGAGGTCCAACAGCCATGGACAGGGGAGCAGTTTCGTGAGTAACGAGTGCGGGCTGAAGGGGCCTGCCATCAATGGCCTCAATAGCAAGCGGAACGGACCAAGGCAAAACAAGAATAGAGTGCATTGATACAAAAGCACTGTCAATGAAATAGCCCGCAGCACCGGAGTCAACAAGAGCCTGAGTGACTATGGAGGAGTCCACCCAGGAAAGGACAACCGTGACCAAAGATTTCTCCTTAAGCATTTCTGGGGACGAGGATAAACCACCCAAGGTCTGCCCCAGACAGGACCTTAGGTGTGAGCATTTCCCTGCCGTGTAGGACAAAACTTCAAAAGGTGGCCCTGTAACCCACAATAGAGGCAGAGCCCCTCCCTCCTCCTAAAGGCCCTCTCCGCCGCGGAGAGACGCGTGAATCCCAACTGCATCGGCTCAGCAGTACCTGGTGACTCGGGACCAGGAGGCATGGAAGGAAATGGAGGCATAGATGGGAATGAACACGTAGGAGACAATGGAACAGGAGGCGTCCGCAAGCGCTCCTTGAAAGAGGGCCTCTCTCTGAGTCTGATGTCAAATAGGATCAAAAAAGACACCAATGCCTCAAGATCCTCTGGTAAATCACTGGCAGCAACTTTGTCTATAATCGCTTCAGAGAGCCCATGAAAGAAGGCAGCAACAAGGGCTTCATTGTTCCAACCTACCTCTGCGGTAAGCGTACGGAACTCAATAGCATACTGATCAACAGATCTTGTACCTTGCTGAATGGACATGAGTCATTTAGCAGCAGAGAAGGGGCGAGCCGGAACATCAAATACCCTTCGAAAGGAGGCCACAAATTAAGGGTAATTTGAAATCACAGGTTTATTTGTCTCCCACAAGGGATTATCCCAGGCAAGAGCTGTGTCAGAGAGCAACGAGATGAGAAATCCAACCTTAGCTCTGTCAGAGGGAAACGCCTGAGGTAACATCTCAAAGTAAATGCTCACCTGGTTCAAAAACCCTCTGCACTGAATAGGATTGCCTCCATAGCTTGCGGGACACTTTGATCCAAATGTGCAGTGCGATTCAGCAGGGTTTGCAGGGCTACTGCAAATTGATCCAAGCGGTGATCCTGTACATCCATCCTGGAAATGATGGCAGGTAAATGTGGATTATTAGCACCATCAGGATTCATGGCCTTTGTGTAATGTCAGGGTGCCAGGAATCAGACTGAGACGAGAAGTGCAAAAATAATCACACCTTTATTAATAGAAAAAAATAATAAAAAGTCCACAAGTAAAATAACAAGCCAGGAGTCAAAACCAGAGCTGGTAGTCAGAAGAGCCGAGTCAGGAGCCAAAGCGAATAGTCAGACGAGCTGCAATCAGCAACAAGGAAAACAGCAGAGTCAGGAACAAGTCAGGGATCAGGAACCAGGAAGGACGTCAGGCAGCCAGGTAATACACAGGAACTCTCACAAACAGGTCTGAGACAACGCAAAGGCAAAGCATACTGAACAGAGGCCCTTTAAATAATAAGTGATGACATCACAATTCAGGAGACTCACACGGATGATGCATACCAGTCTTACCTTAAACGGAAGTGCAAGAAATGAGCAGCATCCCCCTCAATAAACCATAGTCAGGAAGAAAGGTAAGTAAAATGGCTGCCAGCAGCACATGGCAAACAAAACAGGGAAAAAACCCTGACACAACCCTACTCTAAAACCCACCCAATCCCCTCTTAAAAAAACCTAACACTAACCCCTTGAAGATCACCCTACCTTGAGAAGTCTTCACCCAATCGGGCCGAAGTCCTCCACAAAGACGGCAAAAGTGGTCCTCCAGACGGGCAGAAGTGGTCCTCCAGACAGGCAGAAGTCTTCTTCCAGGCAGCATCTTCTATCTTCATCCATCCGGCGCGGAGCGGCTCCATCTTCAGGACATCCGATGCAGAGCCAATCCAAATTAAGGTAGGAAAAATCCTATTGGCTGATTGCATCATTGTTCCAATCAGCCAATAGAATGTGAGCTCAATCCTATTGGCTGATTGCATCAGCCAATAGGATTTTTCCTACCTTATTCTATCAGCCAATTGGAATTCAAGGAACGCCATCTTGGATGACGTAATTTAAAGGAACATTCATCAAAAAGACATCAAAAGAAGAGGATGCTCCGCATCAGATGTCTTGAAGATGGAGCCGATCCGTGCCGGATAGATGAAGATAGAAGATGCCGCCTGGATGAAGACTTCTGCCCGTCTGGAGGACCACTTCTGCCCGTCTGGAGGACCACTTCTGCCGACTTCGTTGAGGACTTTGGCCCGGTTTGGTGAAGACTTCTCAATGTAGGGTGATCTTCAAGGGGTTAGTGTTAGGTTTTTTTAAGGGGTGATCGGGTGGGATTTAGAGTTGGGTTGGTTGTGTGGTTGGTGGGTTTTAATGTTGGGGGGGTTGTAATTTTTTTTTCACAGCTAAAAGAGCTGATTACTTTGGGGCAATGCCCCGCAAAAGGCCCTTTTAAGGGCTATTTGTAATTTAGTGTAGGGTAGGGCTTTTTTTATTTTTAGGGGGCTTTTTTATTTTGTTAGGGGTATTAGATTAGGTGTAATTGGTTTAAAAATCTTGTAATTATTTTATTATTTTCAGTAATTTAGTTTTTTTTGTACTTTAGATAATTTTTTTAAATTGTATTTAATTGTATTTAATTTAGGGAATTTATTTAATTATATTGTAGTGTTAGGTGTAATTGTAACTTAGGTTAGGTTTTATTTTACAGGTATATTTGTCTTTATTTTAACTAGGAAGTTATTAAATAGTTAATAACTATTTAATAACTATTGTACCTAGTTAAAATAAATACAAACTTGACTGTAAAATAAAAATAAAACCTAAGCCAGATACAATGTAACTATTAGTTATATTGTAGCTATCTTAGGCCTAGATTTGGAGTTTGGCGGTAGCCGTGAAAACCAGCGTTAGAGGCTCCTAACGCTGATTTTAGGCTACCGCCGGTATTTGGAGTCAGTCAAAAAAGGGTCTAACGCTCTCTTTTCAGCCGCGACTTTTCCATACCGCAGATCCCCTTACGTTAATTGCGTATCCTATCTTTTCAATGGGATCTTCCTAACTCCTGTATTTAGAGTCATGGCTGAAGTGAGCGTTAGAATTCTAATGACAAAACTCCAGCCGCAGAAAAAAGTCAGTAGTTAAGAGCTTTCTGGGCTAACGCCAGTTTATAAAGCTCTTAACTACTGTGCTCTAAAGTACACTAACACCCATAAACTACCTATGTACCCCTAAACCGAGGTCCCCCCACATAGCAGCCACTCGATTAAATTTTTTTAATCCCTAATCTGCCGACCGCCACCTACGTTATCCTTATGTACCCCTAATCTGCTGCCCCTAACACCGCTGACCCCTATATTATATTTATTAACCCCTAATCTGCCCCCCACAATGTCTCCGCCAGCTACCTACACTTATTAACCCCTAATCTGCCGTCCGCATGCCGCCGCCAGCTACATTATAGCTATGTACCCCTAATCTGCTGCCCTAACATCGCCGACCCCTATATTATATTTATTAACCACTAATCTGCCCCCCTCAACGTCGCCTCCACCTGCCTACACTTATTAACCCCTAATCTGCCGACCGCAAAGAGCTGCCACCTACATTATAGCTATGTACCCCTAATCTGCTTCCCCTAACACCGCCGACCCCTATATTATATTTATTAACCCCTAATCTGCCCTCCCTAACATCGCCGACACCTAACTTCAATTATTAACCCCTAATCTGCCGACCAAATCTCGCTGCTATTCTAATAAATGTATTAACCCCTAAAGCTAAGTCTAACCCTAACACTAACACCCCCCTAAGTTAAATATAATTTAAATCTAACTAAATTAATTAACTCTTATTAAATAAACTATTCCTATTTAAAACTAAATACTTACCTGTAAAATAAACCCTAATATAGCTACAATATAAATCATAATTATATTATAGCTATTTTAGGATTTATATTTATTTTACAGGTAACTTTGTATTTATTTTAACCAGGTACAATAGATATTAAATAGTTAAGAACTATTTAATAGCTAAAAGAGTTAAAATAATTACAAAATTACCTGTAAAATAAATCCTAACCTAAGTTACAATTAAACCTAACACTACACGATCAATAAATAAATTAAATAAAATACCTACAAATACCTACAATTAAACCTAACACTACACTATCAATAAATTAATTAAATACAATACCTACAAATAACTACAATGAAATAAACTAACTAAAGTACAAAAAATAAAAAAGAACTAAGTTACAAAAAATAAAAAAATATTTACAAACATAAGAAAAATATTACAACAATTTTAAACTAATTACACCTACTCTAAGCCCCCTAATAAAATAACAAAGCGCCCCAAAATAAAAAATGCCCTACCCTATTCTAAATTACAAAAGTTCCTTTGCGGGGCATGCCCCAAGAAATTCAGCTCTTTTTCCTGTAAAAAAACACATACAATACCCCCCCCCCCCAACATTACAACCCACCACCCACATACCCCTAATCTAACCCAAACCCCCCTTAAATAAACCTAACACTAAGCCCCTGAAGATCTTCCTACCTTGTCTTCACCTCACTGGGTATCACACCGTTCCATCCTGGCTCCGATATCTTTATCTAAGCCCAAGCGGGGGCTAGACATCCATCATCCGACGGCTGAAGAAGTCCAGAAGAGGCTCCAAAGTCTTCATCCTATCCGGGAAGAAGAGTAGATCCGGACCGGCAACCATCTTCTTCAAAGCGGCATCTTCTATATTCATCCGATGAGGACCGGCTCCATCTTGAAGACCTCCACCGCGGACCCATCTTCTTCTGACGACGACTTCCCGACGAATGACGGTTCCTTTAAGGGACGTCATCCAAGATGGCGTCCCTCGAATTCCGATTGGCTGATAGGATTCTATCAGCCAATCGGAATTAAGGTAGGAATATTCTGATTGGCTGATGGAATCAGCCAATCAGAATAAAGTTCAATCCGATTGGCTGATTAGATCAGCCAATCGGATTGAACTTGATTCTGATTGGCTGATTCCATCAGCCAATCAGAATATTCCTACCTTAATTCCAATTGGCTGATAGAATCCTATTAGCCAATCGGAATTCGAGGGACGCCATCTTGGATGACATCATTTAAAGGAACCGTCATTCATCGTCTAGTCGTCGGTTGAAGAGGATGTTCCGCGTCGGCTTGGAAGAAGATGGTTCCGCTCCAGAAGAAAGAAGATTGAAGATGCCGCTTGATAGAAGACTTCATCCAGATGATGGACTTCCGACTTCAGCCCGAGGATGGATTTCTTCAGTCGCCGCTTGGATCCAGACTTCAGCCCGAGGATGGACGTCACTCTTCAGGAGGATGGACGTCACTCTTCAGCCCCCCGCTTGGGCTTGGATCAAAACTTCCGAGGCTTGGATCAAGACTTCCGAGGACGGATCGGTGAACCTGGAAGGGTGAAGATAAGGTAGGAAGATCTTCATGGGCTTAGTGTTAGGTTTATTTAAGGGGAGTTTGGGTTAGATTAGGGGTATTTGGGTGGTGGGTTGTAAATGTTGGGGGGGGGGTATTGTATGTTTTTTTTACAGGCAAAAGAGCTGAATTCTTTGGGGCATGCCCCGCAAAGGGCCCTGTTCAGGGCTGGTAAGGTAAAAGAGCTTTGAACTTTTGTAATTTAGAATAGGGTAGGGCATTTTTTTATTTTGGGGGGCTTTGTTATTTTATTAGGGGGCTTAGAGTAGGTGTAATTAGTTTAAAATTGTTGTAATATTTTTCCAATGTTTGTAAATATTTTTTTATTTTTTGTAACTTAGTTCTTTTTTATTTTTTGTACTTTAGTTAGTTTATTTCATTGTATTTATTTGTAGATATTGTATTTAAATAATTTATTGATAGTGTAGTGTTAGGTTTAATTGTAACTTAGGTTAGGATTTATTTTACAGGTAATTTTGTAATTATTTTAACTATTTTAGCTATTAAATAGTTCTTAACTATTTAATAGCTATTGTACCTGGTTAAAATAAATACAAAGTTACCTGTAAAATAAATATAAATCCTAAAATAGCTATAATATAATTATAATTTATATTGTAGCTATATTAGGATTTATTTTACAGGTATTTAGCTTTAAATAGGAATAATTTATTTAATAAGAGTTAATTAATTTCGTTAGATTTAAATTATATTTAACTTAGGGGGGTGTTAGTGTTAGGGTTACACTTAGCTTTAGGGGTTAATACATTTATTAGAATAGCGGTGAGCTCCAGTCGGCAGATTAGGGGTTAATGTTTGAAGTTAGGTGTCGGCGATGTTAGGGAGGGCAGATTAGGGGTTAATACTATTTATTATAGGGTTAGTGAGGCGGATTAGGGGTTAATAACTTTATTATAATAGCGGTGCGGTCCGGTCGGCAGATTAGGGGTTAATAAGTGTAGGCAGGTGGAGGCGACGTTGTGGGCGGCAGATTAGGGGTTAATAAATATAATATAGGGGTCGGCGGTGTTAGGGACAGCAGATTAGGGGTACATAGGGATAATGTAAGTAGCGGCGGTTTACGGAGCGGCAGATTAGGGGTTAATAATAATATGCAGGGGTCAGCGATAGCGGGGTCGGCAGATTAGGGGTTAATAAGTGTAAGGTTAGGGGTGTTTAGACTCGGGGTACATGTTAGAGTGTTAGGTGCAGACTTAGGAAGTGTTTCCCCATAGCAAACAATGGGGCTGCGTTAGGAGCTGAACGCGGCTTTTTTGCAGGTGTTTTTTTTCAGCTCAAACAGCCCCATTGTTTCCTATGGGGGAATCGTGCATGAGCACGTTTTTGAGGCTGGCCGCGTCTGTAAGCAACTCTGGTATCGAGAGTTGAAGTTGCGTTAAATATGCTCTACGCTCCTTTTTTGGAGCCTAACGCAGCCATTCTGTGGACTCTCAATACCAGAGTTATTTTAAAGGTGCGGCCAGAAAAAAGCCAGCGTTAGATACGCGGGTCGTTACCGACAAAACTCTAAATCTAGCCGTTAGGGTTTATTTTATAGGTATTTGGTTTTAAATAGGAATTATTTAGTTAATGATAGTAATATTTATTTAGATATATTTAAATTATATTTAAGTTAGGGGGTGTTAGGGTTAGGGTTAGACTTAGGTTTAGGGGTTAATACATTTAATATAGTGGCGGCGGTGTAGGGGGGAAGATTAGGGTTTAATAAATGTAGGTAGGTGGCAGTGGTGTAGGGGCGGAAGATTAGGGGTTAATAAGTATAATGTAGGTGGCGGTGGGCTCTGGGAGCGGTGGTTTAGGGGTTAATAAGTTTATTTAGTTGCGGCGGTGTCCGTGAGCGGCTGAGTAGGGGTTAATAAGTTTTATTTAGGTGGTGGCGGTGGCGGGGCAGCAGATTAGGGGTTAATAAGTATAATGTAGGTGGCGGCGGTGTAGGGGGCTGCAGATTAGGGGTGTTTAGACTTGGGGTAAATGTTAGGGTATTAGGTGTACACATTCCCATAGGAATCAATGGGATTTCAGGCAGCAGCGAACATAAGCTCTCGCTACTTTCCAACTCCCATTGATTCTTATGGCATTCGCCGCCTCCAGGGCGGCGGATTGAAAACCAGGTACGCTGGGCCGGAATAGTGCCGAGCGTATCTGGTAGTTATTTGATAACTTCCAAAAGTAGTCAGATTGTGCCGAACTTGCGTTCGGAACATCTGTAGTGACGTAAGGATCGATCTGTGTCGGACTGAGACCGGCGGATCGTATGTTACGTCACCAAATTCTACTTTTGCCGGTTTGTAGGGTTTGATAACTAAGGCAAATTAGGCTTGCCACAAATACGCTGCGGAATTCCAGCGTATTTTGCGGTTGACGGCTTGATAAATACATGCCAATGAGTTTATGGGTTTGCAAATAGAGCCCGATGTAAGCTATTACATTGCCTTTGGAATATTTTTAAATCTATAGAAAATATAGTTTATCAACAAATATTAATGGAAATGTTTTTGTGCTTATTAATAGTATCCTTTATTCCATAGTGGTTATATCCATTTCTTGTCCAGTAATTTTAGTCTCAAGAAGATTTACACAATCCCTTACAAATTATAAATATGAAATATATAATAAAGACATTGAGAAAAACAAAGTATAAGTAAGCAAATAGGAAAAAAAATGTTAACACATGCAGACCAATTAATTACCATTAAACAATACTAAAGAGAATGTATACTGTCAAATAGAATATTTTAGGACTACTTTACCCTACTTAAATGTATGCACCTTCACTCACAGTTACAACTTTACAAATCAGCAACTTATTTTGTAACATTTGGTGCGCTCTAATTCTGTCTGCCAAATAGAGGCTGATTAACATCTGACTATGGGCACTATTTATATATGATAAGTGGTCAAGGTTCTTAGCTTTAGAACCTGTCCACCTGAATTGGAGACAAATGGGCAGCAGGCACTATCCGCCGTTTCAGATTTATTATTTCACAAGGAAATTTTAGTACAGTGCTGACCCCCCTGCTCTTGCTAAAGCCTGACCTGTCAATAAGCTTGAATGAAGGAGATGGTGAAGATGTTAAGAAGCAGTGGACACATGACCTCTGCTTCGTTACTTGTGGTAAAAGCCTTATATCATTGAGCCTGCACAGCAAGGGCCCCAAAGCAGTCTCCTCTGCTTGATAACTAGAGCTTTGTGAGTTGAAGGAGAAAAAGTCCTGACCTATGAAGGATAGAGTACAGAACAGCATAAATTAGAGACAAGGAAATGTTAGGTAGCATTAACAACTTAAAATTTCTTGCAAGCCATAAACTTAAAAAAAAACGTATGGCTAGAAAACTGCAATGGTATTTATGTTGAAATGTTTTGTATATAATGCTGATTCATTTCACCAGGATGAACTCATAAAGCAGATTGGATATTACTTGCAGCAAGATTTCCAATCACGGTACTAATGATCAGAGTGACATTAAGTCTGCGAGCAGCAAAGACAAAGAGGTCAATTCATTACAATGAAACTATAAGTAAGAAGGGAACCACAGATCAGTAGTAGCAGATACCTTGATTACTTACTACCTTCAGCAAGATAAAATCAATAATCTCTTCAAGGTCTGAGGCATTGGAAACATGAAGCCTTTCTCCTGGGAACCAAATTGAGATTATAGCCACGTTTGTTTTGAATTTTGGTCTTAGAACTACATAGCTTAATATTTGAAAATAAAGGCTATAAAACCTGCAAGAGGGAATAGGAGCCGATAGTTGTGCTTTTTACTGTTATCAAATGATTTTACTTAAAGCTGGTTTCAAGGACATAGAATGGAAACTTAAAGCTTTTCAGAAATAATTTTGTCTTTAACTAGAAAATACATACAGGTGACTGATGTCATTATATTACTTTGTGTTTAGATAGTTGCTGATAATCAGCAATTTCTAAAACAGTAAAAATATTGGTTCACAAACTCCTGCATTAGCTTTCATTTAACATTATGTTTTATTAGCTCACAAAAAACTTGGCAGGTGATAAGTGTAAAGCGGGACTTTTCAGATTATAGGTGAGTATTCATCGCTATTGTATAGTCCATCAGTGGGCAAGATTACAAGCGGAGCACTATTTAGCATTTTCGTTAACATTCAAACATCACTTAAAGTAAACTTTTAACTTAGCATTTTTATTATTATTGTTATTATTATCATCAGGTATTTGTAGAGCCGCAGCATTATAAACATAGGCGGTATACAAGATATTATTTAAATGGGTAGAGGGCCGAGAGTTGAACTGTTGTAGTTGGCTCTTATGAAGGTGACCTACAAACAGCTGGGCTCATAGGCTTACATGCTAAGGGTTTTAATCGGATAGCAATGGAGCTAGGAAAGGTTATTGTAGGTTTTATGCATCCCTGAACAGTAGAGTCTTTAGGGAGTGCTTGAAGTTTTCAAAACTAGGGGAGAGTCTTATGAAGCGATGCAGAGAGTTCAAGAAGATGAGAGCCAGTCTGGAGAAGTCCTGTAAGCGGGAATGTGAGGAGGTAACAAGAGGGGAGAAGAGTAAAAGATTGTAAGCAGAACAAAGGGGACAGGGGGCAGAGTATATGGAGACAAGGTCTGAGATGTAGGGTTGAGCAGTGCAGTTGAGGGCTTTGTATGTCAGAGTGAGAATTTTGTGTTTAATCTTGGAGGCAAGAGGAAGCCAGTGAAGGGATTGGCAGAGAGGCGCAGCAGATAAAGAGTGACGTGTAAGGAAGATGAGCCTAGCAGAGGCATTCATTATGGAATGTAAAGGAGCTAGGCAGCAGCTAGGGAGTGTATTAAAAGTTGAAAGTAAATTCAGGATTTCAGATGTTGCAGCCGTGTTAACTTCTTCTCCACATAGACTTATATTGAGCATGTTTTAAAAAGCCTAACACTTATTGCTCATGCGTTAACCCGACATTGTGTTAGACCTACAGAGCTAAATCCAAAGGTAGTTATATTTAGCATTCCAATCTTCTTCACTAGAAGAAAATGTTTGGGTTTTTTATTCATTTATATATATATATATATATATATATATATATATACCGTATATACATATATATATATATATATATATATATATATATACATACATATATATATATATATATATATATATATATAATTATATATATATATATATAATATCATTGTTTGTCAATTATGTGATTGGTCAGTGACAGGTTAAAAGGCGCCATATTTTAGCTTGTTTATGCCTGACAAAACAGTTGTAGACATTAAATTGATATAAAAGAGCAACAATGAAAATACTCTAACATGTTATTATTGCTCTATTGCTTGTTTATAACTGTGTGTTAACCACGCAAAGGGATTAAACACCTAGGGCTAGGTTACACGTGGCGTGTTATTGTTAGCTCGGGTCTTGATAACCAATATCACAACCTTCCTAACTTGCATGCATATAAACATGTTCTCTCAAGTGGAAACTAAATTAGCGGGTGGCAGGTTTTGCACTTGTGAAGACCTACTTTAAGAGTTACACACATTTTTACACTATCTGACAAATATTAATCTAAATAGTATTACAATTTTTATAAGGGTTAAAAGGTATATGGTTTAAGACAAGGGGGCCCATTTATCAAGCTCCGAACGGAGCTTGTGGGCCTGTGTTTCTGGCAAGTCTTCAGACTCGCCAGAAACAGCAGTTATGAAGCAGCGGTCTAAAGACCGCTGCTCCATAACCCTGTCCGCCTGCTCTGATGAGGCGGACAGGGATTGCCGGAAATCAATCCGACCGAGTACGATCGGGTTGATTGACACCCCCCTGCTGGCGGCCTGTTGGCCGGGAATCTGCAGAGGGCGGCGTTGCACCAGCAGCTCTTGTGAGCTGCTGGTGCAATGCTGAATACGGAGAGCGTATTGCTCTCCGCATTCAGCGAGGTCTTGCGGACCTGATCTGCACTGTTGGATCAGGTCCACAAGACCTTTGATAAATAGGCCCCAAGGTGTTTGAATGGAAATGGCTATATTGTATAAATTAGTGGCCTCAAAGTACCAACCCTGGGGACATATGTGGCCTTCAAGATAGTTTAATCTGACTCTTCATTATTTATTAGGTAAATTACTTATTTGGTCCCATTAAATTTTTAGGGTTCTAAGAGATGTAACAAGTTGATCTATAGTGGCACTCACAAGATAAATATAAACACAAGCATGCATTGTCCAGTGTAGACTCCCATTATGCACTGCTTGGATAAATGTCACTTTTTATTCAGCTCCAGAATGATCACTTCACTTGGCACTCACAAGATAAATATACACTGTGTACATCTGTTGTGGACTACAGCTTCTATCATGCACTACTACTTGGGTAAATGTCACTTCCAGTTTCTTGCAGATCCTATTCCAGAGCACTCACTCTGTTCAAGTGGCCCCCATTGGAGAAGCACAATTGGCCAGTGGCCCCAGGTTCAATGAGTTTGATACCCCTGGAGTTTATTGCGGGTGTTTGTGCACGTCGTGTTTACCGCTCATGTTACAAATTGAACATAAATGCGATCGCTTGAGTGCAATAGTGATTTACACTAGAATGATTACTGCGTCCTCAGAGCTCTGGTTAACTGTTGTGCAAAACAAAAAATACATTCAAAACACATTACAAAGTACAGTTACACTCACAATAACAAAAAACTATTAACCCCTTAAGGTCAAGGCCATTTTTCAATTTCTTTCCCTGAAGGACCAGGGCTATTTTTAAATTTCTGCGGAGTTTATGTTTAGCTGTAATTTTCCTCTTACTCATTTACTGTACCCACACATATTATATACCGTTTTCTCGCCATTAAATGGACTTTGTAAAGATACCATTATTTTCATCATATCTTATCATTTACTTTAAAAAAAATGATAAAATATGAGGAAAAAATGGAAAAAAACACACTTTTTCCAACTTTGACCCCCACAATCTATTACACATCTACAATCACCAAAAAACACCCATGCTAAATAGTTTCTACATTTTGTCCTGAGTTTAGAAATACCCAATGTTTACATGTTCTTTGTTTTTTTTTTTTGCAAGTTATAGGGCCATAAATACAAGTAGCACTTTGCTATTTCCAAACCACTTTTTTTTTTTCAAAATTAGCGCTAGTTACATTGGAACACTAATATCTTTCAGGAATCCCTGAATATCCATTGACATGTATATATTTTTTATATTGATGTAGGCCCATTTTGGTATATTTCATGCCACCATTTCACCACCAATTGCAATCAAATAAAAAAAATTGTTCACTTTTTCCCAAATATTTTCACAAACTTTAGGTTTCTCACTGAAATTATTTACAAACAACTTGTGCAATTATGGCATAAATGGTTGTACATGCTTCTCTGGGATCCCCGTTGTTCAGAAATAGCAGACATATATGACTTTGGCGTTGCTTTTTGGTAATTAGAAGGCCGCTAAATGCCACTGCGCATCACACGTGTATTATGTCCAGCAGTGAAGGGGTTAATTAGGGAGCATGTAGGGAGCGTCTAGGGTTAATTTTAGCTTTAGTGTAGTGTAGTAGACAACCCCAAGTATTGATCTAGGCCCATCTTGGTATATTTCATGCTACCATTTCACCGCTAAATGCGATCAAATAAACAAAACATAAAACTTTTCACAATTTTAGGTTTCTCACTGAAATTATTTACAAACAACTTTTGCAAGTATGGCAAAAATGATTTTAAATGCTTCTCTGGGATCCCCTTTGTTCATAAATAGCATCAAATATTTTCACAAACTTTAGGTTTCTCATTGAAATTATTTACAAACAACTTGTGCAATTATGGCATAAATGGTTGTAAATGCTTTTCTGGGATCCCCGTTGTTCAGAAATAGCAGACATATATGGCTTTGGCATTGCTTTTTGGTAATTATAAGGCAACTAAATGCCGCTGCGCACCACACGTGTATTATGCCCAGCAGTGCAGGGGTTATTAGGTCATTTGTAGGGAGCTTGCAGGGTTAATTTTAGCTTTAGCGTAGAGATCACCCACCTGACACATCACACCCCAGGATCCCTCCCAAACAGCTCTCTTCCCTCCCCCATCCCACAATTGTCCCCGCCATCTTAAGTACTGGCAGAAAGTCTGCCAGTACTAAAATAAAAGGAGTATGTTACAAACTGCTATTTGTAACTGGCCCTTTAAATGGAAAATTGCCCTGCTTCCCTGGATTTTGGAGAAGCCTATTTGCCAGCCTCCTTCCACATGACTATGGCCCCTGGAAGATTGTGCCCCTGAGGACATATTGACTTTTATTGGGTGTGTATGGCCCTTTAAGAACCGTCTGGGGACATATTGTGACTTTGGTGAACAATGCCCCTTTAAGACTATGTCCCCAGACCTGTGAAATGACTTGTCCCTGGCTTTCTCCCACTTGGTTCAGTTTCATTGTGTGCCATTAAGTGCTATGTGACAGACCCTTCGGTCAGAACTACAGAGATAACTTTGTTCAGCTTCAAGAAGCATTCTAAATACAAGTTTGCTGGGATCAGCTCTAATTAAGTTTAGTGATAAAACATTCCCATTGTCTAATCAGACTTCTAGTAGTGATAAGGTGGACTGCATTGTTTTATTGTGTGTAAAATGTTATCTGCTGAAGTAATGTTGTGGCCTGTCAAAGGGAGTGTCTCTATCTAATATCAAATGTGTGATGGGGGATTTTATGCCTCCCCCTGAGAGTGTCCTGTTTGCATGTAACCTCAATAAAAAGCAGGCTGTGTGCTCCAGCACATCAGACCTATTCTGACCCTCTAACTTGAAGCTTTGACTCATGTTTGTAGGATACAGCTTATAATCACTACAGGGATTGCTATGCTCTTCATACTCCCTTAGCTACAGGGATTGCTACAGAAGGAAGAGGTTCACCTACTGGAGCCTGGTCAAAGGTCCAGGGCGCAGAGCAGACGGCGAGATACCAGCCCAGCAGCGGTGGTTCATAGAGTCTGCATTACTTATGGTGGCTACGCAGCAGTTATAGAGTCTACGGTGCTGCTGCTCCTTTGGTGAGCGCTAGGAGCATCCTTTTCTACGGTCCAACTTCCAGCCAGCCTGGAGGCAACCGTAACATTTGGCGGCAGCGGTGGGATCGCGTCCTAGCGCAAGGAGCAGCACCACAACAGCACTGGTATCATAGGAGAGTAATTGAGGGCAACGCTAGCCACTGCGCAGCGTCCCTACCTACAGCAGCATGGAGCTGACAAGACACTGGTCAGAACCCTGTGAAGAGCACCTCAACCTGATCCGTCGCTATGAGGGCGCTGATTTCGTTCCAGAGGTAAAGAGGCGGCTAGTCCGATATGGTCCAGACCCTGTACAGGAGGTAGTCAGTCGCCTCATCCGGGAATTGGCTACTGAGAACGAAGAGGCACGAGCCTTTGAGCGCCAACTGTGGAGTTTGAGGGTATGGACACCTGGTCTCTCTTCCCAGCCGCAGCATGTTCCACAGGGAGAGGAGAGCAGCGACCTCCCTCCCCAGCGGCAGTATACTGTGCAGAGGGAAGAGACAACCGGTCTCCTTCCCCAACCCCAACCAGAGATACTAGAGGCAGCAGGCCTCATAGACTGGTCCTGCGAGGACCCCCAGCAGGCAGGTGGAGATGGGACCGCAGTCTCTCTACCGGCCCTACAGGGATGCTGGGCAGGCGGCCCAGATCCCCAGCGACAGACCCAGCTACAGGGAGGGGAGAGCATCAGCCTCCCTCCCCAGCCGGAGTGTGCCTTCCAGGGAGAGGAGACAACCGGTCTCTCTCCCCAGCCGCAGCATGTTCCACAGGAAGCGGAGAGCATCGACCTCCCTTCCCAACGGCCGCCGGAGTATCAGGAGGAGGAGGTAAGCCAATCTCCCCCTCCCCAGCTAACTCCTAACTTGGGCCCAGGGTTAACAGTGGAGATGTTAACCCCCACTGACCCCCACGTTCCCTTTGCCACCGGGCAGGACTATGCCCCAATTCCCCCAGCAGAAGAGCTGGCATCAGGACAGAGCGCTGCTGGCCTCTGCCCTACAGACCTTGTCCTTGTTACAGGACTGGCCTGCAAACCCCTCACCCCAGCAGAAGCGCTGGCACCAGGGCAGAGTGCCGCTGGCCTCTGCCCCCCAAGTACCATCAGCTATTTGCCCAGCTGCGCCAGGAAGGCAGAGGATGCTACACTTTCATCCTACAACCTGGAACTTACAGGCCAGTACTACGTATTGTGGGGGGGCTACTTTGCTGCTAACGATTATTTGTGGGTGGGTTGCGAGACTAACTTAGGCACTGACCGGCAGAAGGTCAGGTGCCTGGTTAGTCTCCCTCCAAAAGGGGAGATATGTTACAAACTGCTATTTGTAACTGGCCCTTTAAATGGAAAATTGCCCTGCTTCCCTGGATTTTGGAGAAGCCTATTTGCCAGCCTCCTTCCACATGACTATGGCCCCTGGAAGATTGTGCCCCTGAGGACATATTGACTTTTATTGGGTGTGTATGGCCCTTTAAGAACCGTCTGGGGACATATTGTGACTTTGGTGAACAATGCCCCTTTAAGACTATGTCCCCAGACCTGTGAAATGACTTGTCCCTGGCTTTCTCCCACTTGGTTCAGTTTCATTGTGTGCCATTAAGTGCTATGTGACAGACCCTTCGGTCAGAACTACAGAGATAACTTTGTTCAGCTTCAAGAAGCATTCTAAATACAAGTTTGCTGGGATCAGCTCTAATTAAGTTTAGTGATAAAACATTCCCATTGTCTAATCAGACTTCTAGTAGTGATAAGGTGGACTGCATTGTTTTATTGTGTGTAAAATGTTATCTGCTGAAGTAATGTTGTGGCCTGTCAAAGGGAGTGTCTCTATCTAATATCAAATGTGTGATGGGGGATTTTATGCCTCCCCCTGAGAGTGTCCTGTTTGCATGTAACCTCAATAAAAAGCAGGCTGTGTGCTCCAGCACATCAGACCTATTCTGACCCTCTAACTTGAAGCTTTGACTCATGTTTGTAGGATACAGCTTATAATCACTACAGGGATTGCTATGCTCTTCATACTCCCTTAGCTACAGGGATTGCTACAGAAGGAAGAGGTTCACCTACTGGAGCCTGGTCAAAGGTCCAGGGTGCAGAGCAGATGGCGAGATACCAGCCCAGCAGCAGTGGTTCATAGAGTCTGCATTACTTATGGTGGCTACGCAGCAGTTATAGAGTCTACGGTGCTGCTGCTCTTTTGGTGAGCGCTAGGAGCATCCTTTTCTACGGTCCAACTTCCAGCCAGCCTGGAGGCAACCGTAACAGAGTATTTAAAAAAAAAAAAATTGTATAGCATATTTACATATGCAGCTGTGTAGGATCCCCCCTTAGCCCCCAACCTCCCTGATCCCCCCCCAAACAGCTCTCTAACCCTCCCTTTCCTTTTTTCTGTAGTGTAGCTTCCCCCCCCCCCACAGACCAATCCCCCACCCACTCCCAGATCCCTTAGATTTACTTTCATTAGGGATTTTATCCCCCTTACTGTCACTTATATAAAATGTTTTTTCTGTAGTGAAGCGGTTCCCACCCGCTCCCTCCCCATGCACGCGCCCGCCCGCCACCCCTGTGTACGCGCGCGCTCTCAACAACCCCGCCCCCGATCCCATCCTTCTCTCTCTTCAGCCTTTCATCGATGGCCGACCACCCGCCTCCCACATCAGCTCCCACCCACCAACGATTGTGGCCATCGATGCCGGTGCAGAGAGGGCCACAGAGTGGCTCTCTCTGCATCGGATGGGGGAAAAATGTTATTGCAGGATGCCTCGATATCTAGGCATCACTGCAATAATCGTAAAGCGGCTGGAAGTGATCAAGATCGCTTCCAGCCGCTTTAATCCCCAAAGTCGTACAGGGTACGTCGCTTGTATTTAAAGACCAGGATGTGTGTGACGTACCCTGTACGACTCGTGTCGTTAAAGGGTTAAAAAAAATATTGCACAAAAAAAGGTGTAAGGGCTCAAAGATATGAGGTCTCAGGTGTTAGAAAAAAAAAGGCAAGCAAAGGGCTTAACATTGAGAAACATACATATACATGTCTAAATATGGATATGTATATGTATATATTTATATGTATGTACAGATGTATTTCTATGTGTATAATGTATTTACAGATATATACACACTTATAAACACATAAATACATATCCAAACATATATAGACATATATATCAGTGCATTGGAGCCCTTTGCAGTCAAGTAGATTAAAGCATGAAAAAGCATATTTATAAAGTGTTATACTGTGTATTACTGTAAATATTTCCCATTCCAATTTTCTACATAGCAGTATATGTTCAATGTATTTATAATTAGATATATATATATATATAACATCACCTATATATAGGTATAGATATATATTGTACCAAAATACCATCAGATATATGTAAAAATATGTATTTATGAATAAATAGAACAAATTCTTTTATATGAAAAAACATTGGCATGTTAGTTTTAAAAAGTGCACCCAAACTTTAGTGTGAGGTTCTGTTTAAATAAAAAAAACAAAATAGCACCTTTAAAGGGACAGCAAACACTACTTATATAATTACCTTAATCAAAAGATTTAATCCTGGTGATATGTCTGCAACCTTTCAAATATAAAAATAAAAATATATTAAGGTGCGCTAGGACAATAGATATCAGACACCCCCTTAGTAGACAATATCCCTAACAATTGTCTTATAAACTAGAATAGATATAGAAATGTGGGTTAAAGGGAGGCGCTAGAAGCCAAAGATATCAACACTAAAGATTTTTAACAGATCAATATTTAATAAAACACATATATAACTAATTAATAAAAAGGGAAATCTGTATGAAAAACGCTCTGTAAGAAAAACACTTGGTAGCGTGAATTTCTAATAGTAGCTAAGATTGTCATAAAAGGAAACAAAGTCTCTATTCATTGATGAAAAAAGATCTTCCTTTATGCCTAAAAGTTTGTTAATTCACAAAGTAAGATCTTTTGAAGGATAAGAGGTATATGGCAAATCCTTCTGATATACGATCATTTGGTATTGGCAGCTTGGTGGTTAAAATCTCCCTTTCACGGAAACTATATCATATGTAAAAGACTAATTTTCATCTCCAAATAATCACAGTATTAGTAACATTTTTTCATCAATGAATAGAGACTTTGTTTCCTTTTATGACAATCTTAGCCACTATTAGAAATACACGCTACCAAGTGTTTTTCTTACAGAGCGTTTTTCATACAGATTCCTTTACATCTCACCTTTGGATGCTTTATTTATAGATGTGTATATCCTTGGTTTTAGTATATCTTGTTCTTAATTTATATATATTAATCATTTAGCAGTACAAAATCTGTGTTGTGTATTTAACATTTACCCTAGGGAGATGTCCCTTTTTATTAATTAGTTATATATGTGTTTTATTAAATATTGATCTGTTAAAAATCTTTAGTGTTGATATCTTTGGCTTCTAGCTCCTCCCTTTAACCCACATTTTTAAACCTTTCAAATATACTAGGTCACATCGTATGGTGCTGCATTCTATGTTCAAACTGTGAATCCGAACCGTTAAAAATACCCCCCAAAATCAGCCCCCCAGGATATATCGTCTTAACATGATTCCATATGCCTCTCTAGTAACCGACTCGCAAATATTTGTTTCTGTCCGTGCACGGACTGTTGCACTTGCGTCATCGGATCGTCAGCCACATAACTCGCTGAATGTTCCCTAGCGCAAAGTCTATGGGGAATGAAAAATCTGGAACCTTCATATAACTACTTTTCTGTGCTGTCTTTGATGGACAATGACGAAAAGTACACAGGTTATTGAAGTACCGTTTTTTGGAAAATATAATACAGAACCTAAATAATAACAAACATAATTTTAATGATATAAAATTATATTACATGTTTTAAGACAGTATATTTTAGAGCTGGGTATATAGTACGTATATTTGTTAGATCTATATATAGATATATATATTTTAAAATATAAGCAGGAAGTGGAACGCTTCAAACAGTCTGCTACTGAAAAAGGCAGATGGGCAGATGGTTAAAAGAAAAATCTTTATTATTCCATGGTCCACAAGAAAAACAACGTTTCAGACCTATACAAGGTCCTTAGTCATGTCAGACATGACTAAGGACCTTGTATAGGTCTGAAACGTTTCAGATCTAAGCGCATCGCCTTGCATGCGCATCGCCTTGCATGCACATCGCCTTGCATGCGCATCGCCTTGCGAGTAGCAATTCTATGTCATCTGCACTGCATGATGACACAGTTAAAAGCCTCGGGAATGAGCCGAGGTATTGAAAAAAATATTGAATGTTGAATATTGAATGTTGAGAATTTAAGAAGGTAGAGGGAGGAGGAGTTTGGGTGTCCTTTTGGAGACAACGAAACTGATTATTACATTAGGTATCATTATGGCTGCAGCTCTTCTTTATTACTGGGTGTATGTGAATAGTGATTAAATGTTATGGATTTTTAGAATAAATATTAATGTTAGTGATGTTTACTGTCACTTTATTTTAATTTTTAACTGCATGAAGCATTTTTATTGAGTTAAATGTGGCGGGTGAGGGGTGTTAGAAAAAAACGGCACTGAAAAGTGCCTTTACATTGAGGTCTATGGGAACTGTGTGTTTCCTGTAAATATATATGTACAGTATATGTTTATAAAAATATACATGTATGTGTTAATATGTGTACATAAATATATATGCTTATATTCATATATATATTTATATTTGCTGCCCATTGTTGCTCGACTTACCCCCCTGCGCTGCGCTAGTTATTATGTCATGTCTCACGACATGAGAACGAGGCTCCCATTGAAGCCTATGGAAGGTTGCTCTATTAAGTGCAATGCTTCCTAGCAATTGAGGGCCAATTAAAATATTATGAAAGGAGTGCAAATATCAGGTTCGCGAAATCATAATTTTGCACTCCACATGTAATTTTGCCCATCCTATATAATAAAAGGCCAAGTGTGTTTGTACGAAGCTGTCATGCACAGTAGAGACTGCACACGAGGACAAACACACTTGGCCTTCCAACTGACCTGGTGTGTCGAGTGTGGAGTGGGCGTGACCGGGCGGGTGCCGAGTGGGCATGGGCAGGCGCGATGCGGGCGGGGCCAGACGCAACGCGGGTGGGGCCGGGCGTGGAGTGGGCGGGGCCGTGCATGATGCGGGCGTAGGAAGATGCTGGCCCGAGACAGAGAGCTCTAAAGATTGGGATAGAGAGAGCAGAAGAGGGGGATAGAGAGAGGGGGAGAGAGACAGCAAAAGAGAGAGGGAGGAGAGAGACAGCAAAAGAGAGAGGGGGGAGAGAGACAGCAAAAGTGAGAGTGGGGAGAGAGACAGCAAAAGAGAGAGAGGGAGAGAGACAGCAAAAGAGAGGGGGAGAGAGAGACAACAAAAGAGAGAGGGGCAGAGTGTGCAAAAGAGAGGGGGGAGAGTGTGCAAAAGAGAGGGAGGAGAGATCGCAAAAGAGAGGGGTGAGAGAGCGCAAAAGAGAGGGGTGAGAGAGCGCAAAAGAGGGGGAGAGAGAGAGATAAAAAGAGATGGGGAGAGAGTGCGCAAAAGAGAGATGGGGAGAGAGTGCGCAAAAGAGAGGGGGAGAGTGTGCAAAAGAGAGGGGGGAGAGTGCGCAAAAGAGAGGGGGGAGAGTGCGCAAAAGAGAGGGGGGGAGAGTGCGCAAAAGAGAGGAGGGAGAGTGTGCAAAAGAGAGGGGGGAGAGTGCGCAAAAGAGAAGGGGCAGAGAGCGCAAAAGAGAGGGGGAGAGAGAGAACAAAAGAGAGGGGGGAGAGAGAGACAGCAAAAGAGAGATGGGGAGAAAGACAACAAAAGAGAGATGGGGAGAGAGACAGCAAGAGAGAGAGGGGAAGAGAGACAGCAAAAGAGAGATGGGGAGAGAGACAGCAAGAGAGAGAGGGGGAGAGAGACAGCAAAAGAGAGGGGGAAAGTACACAAAAGAGAGGGGGGAGAGTACGCAAAAGAGAGGGGGGGGGGAGAGAGCGCAAAAGAGAGGGGGGAGAGAGAGAGCAAAAGAGAGATGGGGAGAGAGACAGCAAAAGAGAGATGGGGAGAGAGACAACAAAAGAGAGATGGGGAGGGAGACAGCAAAAGAGAGATGAGGAGAGAGACAGCAAAAGAGAGATGGGGAGAGTGACAGCAAAAGAGAGGGGGGAGAGTGCGCAAAAGAGGGGGGGGAGAGTACGCAAAAGAGAGGGGAGAGAGTGCGCAAAAGAGAGGGGGAGAGTGTGCAAAAGAGAGGGGGGAGAGTGCGCAAAAGAGAGGGGGGAAGAGTGTGCAAAAGAGAGGAGGGAGAGTGCGCAAAAGAGAGGGGGGAGAGTGCGCAAAAGAGAGGGGAGAGAGCGCAAAAGAGAGGGGGGAGAGAGAGAACAAAACACAGGGGGAGAGAGAGAGACAGCAAAAGAGAGATGGGGAGAAAGACAACAAAAGAGAGATGGGGAGAGAGACAGTAAAAGAGAGGGGGGAGTGCACAAAAGAGAGGGGGGAGTGTGAGCACAAGAGAGGGGGGAGAGTGCGCAAAAGAGAGGGGGAGATTGCGCAAAAGAGAGGGGGAATAGTGCGCAAAAGAGAGGGGGAAGAGTGCACAAAAGGGAGGGGGGAGAGTGCGCAAAAGAGAGGGGGGAGAGAGAGAGCAAAAGAGAGATGGGGAGAGAGACAACAAAAGAGAGATGGGGAGAGAGACAGCAAAAGAGGGGAGAGTGCACAAAAGAGAGGGGGGAGAGTGCGCAAAAGAGAGGGGGGAGAGAGCGCTAAAGAGAGGGGGAGAGAGAGAGCAAAAGAGAGGGGAGAGAGAGCAAAAGAGAGGGGAGAGAGAGAGAGCAAAAGAGAGATGGGGAGAGAGACAGCAAAAGAGAGAGGGGGAGAGAGAAAGCAAAAGAGAGGGGGGAGAGTACGCAAAAGAGAGGGGGGAGAGAGCACAAAAGAGAGGGGGAAGAGAGCGCAAAAGAGGGGGGAGAGAGTGCAAAAGAGAGGGGGTGAGCGCAAAAGAGAGGGGGCAGAGCGCAAAAGAGAGGGGGAGAGAGCGCAAAAGAGAGGGGGGGAGAGAGCGCAAAAGAGAGGGGGGAGAGAGCGCAAAAGAGAGAGGGGCGAGAGCACAAAAGAGAGGGGGGAGACCTCAAAAGAGAGGGGGAGAGAGCGCAAAAGAGAGGGAGAGAGTAAGCAAAAGAGAAGGAGAGAGACAGCAAAAGAGAAGGAGAGAGACAGCAAAAGAGAGGAGAGAGAGAGACACCAAACGAGAGGAGAGAGAGAACAAACGAGAGGAGAGAGAGCAAACGAGAGGGGGGAAGAGAGAGAGCAAAAGAGAGGGAGAGAAACAGCAAAAGAGGGGAAGAGAGAGAGAGCAAAAGAGGGGGAGAGAGAGCAAGGGGTGGGACCGCTGTACTGCAAAAAATGGCCCGTGTACACGGGCTTTAGGACTAGTAATAAATAAATAGATATTTTCAAATGTACATATATGTCTATAACGCATATGTTTAGTTAATCTTTTTTTCATTGTGTTAAAGGGACATAACATTCATATGCTAAATCTTTTTAAGGTGATACAGCATTACTGTAAAAAGTTTACATGAAAATATCACCTGAACAAAAGAGAAGATAG
The DNA here is from genome assembly GCF_027579735.1 of Bombina bombina. Taxonomy (NCBI): domain Eukaryota; kingdom Metazoa; phylum Chordata; class Amphibia; order Anura; family Bombinatoridae; genus Bombina; species Bombina bombina. The sequence goes on from NC_069499.1 coordinate 1,310,304,188, forward strand.
TTTACCTCAAAATGTCTTCAGCTCACCAGAGTAAGCACTTTGTTAACAGTTATACTTTAGCTGCTCTCCTGCTGCCAGTTGGAAAAAAATAATAATAGCCTATCAGCATTAGCAGTGCTGAGGTCCTGCTTTACTTTTTCTGTAATTTCATGAGATTTCACTGAAATCTTGTGAGATTTCATAGTACACTTCCATAAACTGAATAGGAGAATAACATGACTGTGCCTGCACATGCCAGATGCAAATTACCTTACAAGTCCTAGTACTAGCTTTCTGATTGGCTGCTTAACTCTTTACAGTGAGGTGTGAATTAAATTTTGATGTAAAATATCTTCCCTTTTTACATAGAGATGTTTAGGTGACGTTTTCTAATCAGCTTTTTATAGCTATGATTCATCACTTTAAAGTGCTTCATCAATTGGTTTTTTACCTGTTTTTTTATGTTGGTAAAACGAAAAGATTGATAAAGGACCGAGTACAGGAGCATCATGATGATATCCTCCACTCTAGAGATACAATGTTGCTAGACATTTTTGTGCAATACATAACGGTGAGGTTGAGTCCCTTAGATTTACAGTAATAAAGGGATAAATAATGGTCGTGGAGGTAATAACGATAGAGTTCTATTACAAAAAGAAGCTAAATGGATATATAGGTTGGGAACTAGGTTCCCGGCAGGGTTAAATGACAAGCTAGAATTTGCAAGCTTCCTATAAGAGGATACTATTAGTGAAATGTATTCTGAGACATGTATATAATTTTAAAATGTATATATTGATATAAGATTCTGGCGGAGTCTATGCCATATATAATGAAGTGGATACATATGTGTATTAGTGGATGTGGTGTAATAAATTTCACTAGGAATTATGTGATAAGTTTATATTGTTACACATCCCCTGTACCTTTAATAAGGGCTAAGCTTTAGCACATCTTTCTCAAGGTGGTATTTCGCTTTTAGAAATTGGAAAAAGATGTGGGAGCAATCACAAGTTAATCAGGTGCTATAAAAGGAGGAAATCCGGCTAGGAATAAGTATGCCCTGATGAACCCCTGTGACACATACTCGATGTGGGGGTGAAACGTGCGTTGGCACTTATGTGTGGATGACTCTGGAGCAAGTCAACTACCTCCAGAGTTTATATCTGTGAGCCGTTATAATCCTGTTGCTTAAATCAGCTTTGGGCAAATACATTTGGATGATGACAGCGTTGATGGTGAGGCGCTAAAGTATGGAGCAACACATCTATCTTGAAACACACGTTTGTGTATTCCAGTGTGGTGTGGATCCGCAACAGAGGAAGCACATATAGTCATACAAAGAGAACAGTAAATTTTGGTATTAACTGCCACTGTCTCCTGTTTTTTATTTAAACACGCCGGTGTTTCTGCTGGGACTCTGTCTGGCCAATGAGGAACGGCCTAGTATTGCCGGTAACCATTCACGGACATCTGTGGAACTTAAGCCACTCCCCTATTGAAACATCACACGGCTGGAAAACGCCTAGAGAGGATACAACAGGCAAGCAGTGACGCTGGATAGAACGCTACCATTGGAGATAAGTGCAAGTATACCATCTGATTGTACTTTGGCTTTATGACCTTGAGTGCAGCTTATGCTGCGCCCAAATTCTAAACCTTGCTGGAATTGTCTGTTTAAAGGCTATAAGTACATAAGACTGTTCCTCCTTATAGGACCTAGAGTGCAGTTGAATCTGCGGTCCGCTCCTAAGTGTATAACAAGTGCTCATAACGTGTATTATTGCATGATGTTTTGTTCCTTTATATATTTAAGGTGTTTCTAATGATTCTAGTTACCTACATATGTATGCTTAGCAATAGGTATTGCTTATAACGATTGCTCATAATTATTTTATGTCTATACTTCATATAGTGCTGTTAGGCACAGACAGGCAATTATTTTGATTATTCTGGGAAGTTAAGTAAACTTATTTAAAAGCTTATTCCGTGTGCTTGATTATTTCCCATCTATCTTTAGGACAGTATTGTATGTCCTAAAAGTTTCTTCCTTTTTCATTGTTATACATATTTATTGATACCCTAAATAAATAAATACATAAATACACTATATATATTCCAGTTTTGATAGTAAATAGGTTAAATAACCCAATTTCTTCACCACATGCGGCATACATCAATATCACTATATAAATTTATACACATAGCTGAAAATGGCAGTTTACTGGAGTTTAAATAGGGCTATTCTCTGTAGAAAGAATATGATTGTGCATTACAGTGCCCTTTACTTACTTGAGACTGTTTAGCTTTTAAAAAATTAAAAAATGTGATTCTGTTTCTCACGTCACTGCCTTTTTTCAACTTCAGAATTAGGAAGTATGAATGCTGCTAAGTCTAATAATGGCAACTATGAAAGACTATGGAAACATTGCTTTAAAAAACTATGATTAACATGCACACAAGTATATATATATATATATATATATATATATATATATATATATACACAGTATATATATATACACAATCTAAGGAATAGTTTTATAATTTCAGTGATCTATATAAAAGATCAAAGGTAAAATATAACATTTAAGATAAAATAGGGATCACAATACAATAGCTAATGAAAAGAGGCATATGTGAGTAGCCACTAATCACTAGCACGTTCCATAGGTAGGTTCATGGCCCTACCTAGGTGTGCTTTTTTTAAAAAAAAAGAATACCATGTAAATGTAATAATAGAAGTAAATTGAAAAGTTCCTTACATATGCTACCTGAACCGTCCGTGACAGATTAAAATTGATTTCCATGTCCCTTTAAAAACAAAAACAGGCATCTCATATCCAGTATGTAAGATGAAATTGTTATATTCAGTCGGCTGAGCTATGGAAACCATTGGCGTGTCTGCATATTTTATAAAATTCTCTCCAATAATAAGTATATTTCTAAATCTATTTAATCATATTTAAAATTAGATACATATTTTTATGTGAACAGATATATCATTCCCCTAGATTCTATAAAACCTAGTTTGAAACTAATATTTCTTAAAACAAAAAAATCCTCTCCACAACATCACAACTCAAAAATTGCTGAATTCATAAAGATTTGCAACCGCTTGTTGTCATCTATCCAAGTTGTGAGTAAACTCCATTATGATGAAGGGAGCTGTATCTATTTCATAACTGTTCCCTTCTAGCAACAAGTTCTACTGGCAAGGGCATCAGCATCAAAAACTGTACAAAACAAAGAAATGTAACCGGAATAAAAGCACCTATAACAGACTACTTAACCAGTTGCACCAAATTGAATTGGCAGGCACATGCAAATGCCCTTTTCAGAGCAATGGGTAGATTAGTTTTTTTTTTATTTAGTTTTTTTTTGTTGGGGGGGGGGTTGTAAATGTTAGGGGTAGGGATGGGCGAATGTTTCACAACATTCGAAAAACGGCACGAATTTTAACACGTTCGTTCGAATCGAATTTCGAATGTTTACATAACATTCTAACATTCGATTTTCGAATTTTCAGTTTCGAATTTTACGATTACATTCGAAAATATTCTTTTAGAAATTATTCAATACGTGTATTCGAATTCAAAAAATTCGAATTTAGATTGTAATAGTATTTCTAATGCTTTTTCTTTAAATGTAATATTCGAATTATGCAATACGTGTATTCGAATTCGAAAAATTCGAATTTAGATTGTAATAGTATTTCTAATGCTTTTTCTTTAAATGTAATATTCGAATTATGCAATATTCGAATTCAAAAAATGCGAATTTATATTCGAATTCGAAAAATTCGAATTTATATGTTTGTAATAGTATTTCTAATACTTTCTTTAAATGTAATATTCGAATTATGCAATATTCTATATGGAAACATTCGCTATGATATATTTGTATCTATTTATGTATAAATTTACTAGATTCCAGCCCTACCACATGAACTATTGAACTTCTGAATAGTATTTGTTAAATACAATGTTAAATTCGAAATTTCGAAAGTGGACATTCGATATAATTATAAGCATTCGAATTCGAAAGTGACATTCGAAAACTGTAAATAACATTCGATTTTCGAATTTTTAAGAATATTCGTTCTTATCGACATTTGGATTTAGAATTCAAATTTCGGTAATAACATTCGTTCTACATTCGAAATTCAAAAATTTACACATTCGCCCATCCCTAGTTAGGGGGTAAATATTTTTTTTGGTATTGTGTTTTTTTTATTTTTGGTATTTTTTATTTTTGTAAACAAGTAATGTTAGGTTTTTTATAGTTTAAGCTTAAGTTTTAGTTTTTTCCACAGGTTTTTATTTATTTTAAGGTAGTTAGTATATTGTAGCTTTAATTTAAAGTTAGGGGGTGTTAGGTTTAGGGGTTAATAGTTTAATTTAGTAGTCGTGATATGGGGAGACAGCGGTTTAGAGGTTTTATGGTTTATTTAGTGTTGAAGGATGGCGGTCTAGAGGTTAATACGTTTATTTAGTGTTGGCGATGTGGGGGGATAGCGGTTTAGAGGTTAATAGCTTTACTTAGTGTTGGCGATGTGGGGGTCGGTGGTTTAGAGATTAATAGCTTTATTTAGTGTTGGTGATGTGGGGGATGGCAGATTAGGGGTTATTAGACAATGGGCTTATGTTAGGGTGTTAGGTTTTTATAAAATGTTCTTTTCTTCGTAGACTTTAATGGGGAATGGAAAAATGTTGTAGCGATTTCGCAATCACAGTTGTTAGGTTTTTTTCCTACATTGTTTCTCCATTGATCTCTATGGGTAATTATGAGCACACCAAGACGGAACTTGTTTTTTGTGCGGTATGCAGCTTACTTCACCATACTGCACAAGAAAAAGAAAGTTTTATAGTAACTTGTAATGGCGGCACTATTGAAATAGTGGTACGGACCCATTTTGTGTGGTGTGTACGCAACCGGTTTACCACATAACTTGTAATCCGGCTCTAAATTAGCAGAGTATAGAATTGGCAGGCAGCAGAGTAGTCAGAAATCCGGCAAAAAGTCACAACAAAAATCCAGCAGTAAGCACAGGACCAGCACACCCAAGTTATTTATTTGCTGATCTGCTACAGTAAAAAAAACAACTGGCCTGAAAAATAACTGAAGAAATGGCCAAAGCCCATCTGTGGCTTCGTAGTTAAGCTTCAGCACATTAAACCGGAAGACCAAGGTTCAATACCCTTGTTAGCTGTCCTCACTTAACTGATGTGGGTCAGAAATAAAATAAGGTACATGACAGAGGTTTCTGAAATTCCTCTACTTTTAGCTAGGGAGACTAATTTTCTAAAACTAAAACAGATATGCAAATATTCTGCACTTCCAGGCATTTACATTAACCATGCTTCAAGTGTGTTTCTTAAGTTGTTGCAGTTTTAATTGCTTCAACAGCTCATTGAAACGTTACTGTTTTATATGTCAGATTACATGTATTGGGTGCTTAAGGATGTTATAGATGTTAATGTCAGGATTGCTTATTAAGGATATATTTGGAAAGATAGATGAAGCAAGGCTCAATTAATTTTGAAATTGTATTTCCCTTTATAACAAGGCCCCTCTACCTTGGCTTTGAATGCAACCCATTGTGTTGGTCTATCACCATGAATACAGCGTTTTCACACAAATTACATTCCATTTGGATCTAGTTGATTAAAACTTAAGTTGTATATCACTAGAGATTAAAAATAAAGTGAGCAAATTAAAAAGGATTATGTTTTTCTTTGCATACATTGGATTACATAGCTGATGACCTATTCACATTTTGAAAAACTAAAAACTAAATAAAAAAAATGTAATTCTATAGAAAGAGCTGAGAAGACAGAGACAGAGGACAGAAAGATAGAAAGAAAAGTGATTTGGCTGTAAATTAATCATTCTTAAAGCTCCACTGTTTGCTTTCATGTAGCCCTAACACTTGGCCCTGAGGTTACCTAGAAGTACAGTGGTACAGGGAGATAATATTCTAGTAAGGCTTATTCCAGTATTCTATGGGATGCTCTAAAGGAAAAAAAAGGAAAAAAAAAAACTTATCATACAATAACTTCTCTACAGTAGACGTTATCTTTAGCTGATTTAGGAAACTGTTAACAAAATGTGAAAGGCTGATTAGTCTGCAAAGAAAGGCTCCAAGCAATGATTACAAGACAAACATTGCATTGTGGCGCCTGGCATTCATTTCCATAGGTCATGTCTTTTTGAATTAGACAACAAGCAGTCTTTACAGTCTGATTTCACTAGATATGACATTACCATGTTATGTAAGTCACAACTAGCATATGATTTAGATTTTGCTAATCCACCACTTGGAATATTAGCGAAAGCCTGACAAAATGTTCAAGTTCTTAGCCTGCAGGAACAATCCATCACCTTGTATTGAAACAGCAGTAAAATGTTAGTTTAATGTGCATCAGTCTGTTCAAAATAACTATTTTCAAACACAAACTACATTTTCAAACATTTAACGTATTGCTATTGAGTGGTCTGCCACATAGCTAAGGGATAAGATTTAACATAGAGCTATACCCTTACCAAAATAGGTGTTTAATCAATCTAGTAACTCATTTAATTATGTCCCTAACTGTTCTCATCAGAGGAGACAAGATAAGATGATACTTCATAAGAGGGTTTTTTGCATAAAAAAAAAATAAAACCTAGGATACAACATTGTGGTGCCCATTACTTTAAGGGGACATGATACCCTACATACTTTCATTTATTATCCAAACAATAATGCAAACAATCTTAAACACCTTTCCAATGTACTACTTTTATAAAATAAGCTTAATTCTCTTGGCATCCTTTGTTGAAGTAGCAGCAATGCACTACTGGGAGATAGCCGAAAACATGGGTGAACCAATGACAAGAGGCAGCCACCAATAAGCAGCTAGTTCCCTGTATTGTTGCTTATGAGCCCACCTAGGTATGCTTTTAAATAAAGGATACCAAGAAAACAAATCAAATTAGATAATAGAAGTAAATTGGAAAGTTGTTTAGAATAACATGCTAATTCTATCTATTGTTATCACATTTCCACAATAGTTTTAGGCTTAGATTATAAATTGAGCAATATAAGTAGCGCAGGGTGCATTATTAATATTGCTGCATTGATATTAGAATACCATGGTAAAGAAGAATTTCCAGAGAATGTTTAGTGCGGCCAACATCCCTTTAGGGTGCCCAATACTTTTGATGGACATCAAGACTATGCTAAACATTGATTATATTACAAGTGGAAAGTTATGTTGCTCTTGAGTGTGATCCATAATAGAGCTAAAAAAATAATATAAATTCAAACTTGAAGTAAAGTGTTAGGTCTAGAACAAAACATTTGAAAAACATATAAAAATAAAGTATTACACTCTTTGTTTAAGGGGTTAATACTTACTTTAATGGGCTCTGGAGAGCACGCTAACCAGATCCTCTTCTTGGTAGAGCCATGACCGCAATAACAGGAGGTGTCCTGAGAACTGAGAGTGTTAAGCCTGCAGTTAGCGCGACCAAAAATCTGTCAAGAAGATAATCAGATTAGCGTGCGGTAAGTATTGTAGCTACAGGTAAATTTTCCATCTGTAGCTTTGAAACATTAACATACATTTTAATGAAAACTAATTTAAATGTTTAGCTAAAATTCAGTATTCATTTAATTTTAAACTAAACGAATATCCTGAACAGTACAGCCACAAAATATTCGAGGGGACACTTCCCTGACTATTCTGAACTAAAATTTCATCCGAAATAAAAATGTTTTTGCTGCACATCTCTAATATATCTATTTAGCTATCTATATCTTTCCTATGTCTGTCTGTATGTCTATCTAGTCAAATAGATATATGGCTATAGATATATATTTTCAATATACTTACGATATATATATATATATATATATATATATATATATATATGATAAACAACATTTCACCCAGAAAGGGCAGAGCAATATGAAGACTTAAAAGTCAGTTTCTGATGAATGAAGCTTAAGCCGGATGAAGCCTGAAAACAAGCACCAATGAGGGTGAAACGCACATCGCTATCAGTTTTCAATTGAGAAGGGGTTACAGCAGAACACCTTGCAAGCAACCACCGGACATACGGATAGTGGTTGAGATATGGGCACTCTCATAAGGATTGGAGGTATACCAAACTGTAGATCTAATGGAGGATGAAAGCGGAATCTGCATAACACAGAGGAGCTGCAGAAATTATCCTGTGTAAGAGCGGCAGCATGCCGTGTATGATGAGACATACTACAATCAAGGTAGGCGTAGTAACTGACTGCGAATTTACTATCTTATGGCATTTATCATTGCACCAGCAGTTCTTGTGAACTGCTGGTGCAATGCCTCAGAGCAGGCAGGCAGGTTATGAAGCTCGCCAGAAACACGGGGCATCAAGCTCCGTACAGAGCTTGATAAATATGCCCCTGTATCTGTGGGGATTTAGATACATCATTTGATAATCTTTTGCAAAGGATTGTGATCAAGCTTATCAATTCTATTTATTGTATCCAACGTGTTAGATGATTCTGTAATTACCTTTCTGGCTGCATTTCAACTTTATGATCATTATATTTAAAGGGACAGTCTACACCAAAATGTTTATGTTTATTGTTTAAAAGATAGATATCCCCTTTATCACCCATTCCTCAGTTTTGCATAACCAACACTGTTATATTAATACACTTGTTACCTCTATGATTACCTTGTATCTAAGCCTCTGCAGACTACCCCCTTTTTTCAGTTATTTTGACAGACTTGCATTTTAGCCAGTGCTGACTCCTAGGTAACTCTACCGGCGCGATTACAATGTTATCTATGTGGCACACATGAACTAATGCCCTCTAGTTGGGAAAACTGTCAAAATGCATTCAGATAAGAGGCGGCCTTCAAGGGATCAGAAACTATGAGCCTACCTAGGTTTAGCTTTCAACTAAGAATACCAAGAGAACAAAGCAAAACTGATGATAAAAGTAAATCATGACAGTTTATTTTTGACTAGACTGTCTCTTTAATTATAGAATTACAATACATAAATCCATTCTGTTTTCTTAAGGGGATAAGTCGCGCAGCAAATATAAATATATATTTATATGCTGATATACATATATATGTATGTGTTAATATATGTATATACACATATTAGCACATGCAAATATATATATATATATATATATATATATATATATATATATATATACAGGGAGTGCAGAATTATTAGGCAAATGAGTATTTTGACCACATCATCCTCTTTATGCATGTTGTCTTACTCCAAGCTGTATAGGCTCGAAAGCCTACTACCAATTAAGCATATTAGGTGATGTGCATCTCTGTAATGAGAAGGGGTGTGGTCTAATGACATCAACACCCTATATCAGGTGTGCATAATTATTAGACAACTTCCTTTCCTTTGGCAAAATGGGTCAAAAGAAGGACTTAACAGGCTCAGAAAAGTCAAAAATAGTGAGATATCTTGCAGAGGGATGCAGCACTCTTAAAATTGCAAAGCTTCTGAAGCGCGATTATCGAACAATCAAGCGTTTCATTCAAAATAGTCAACAGGGCCGCAAGAAGCGTGTGGAAAAACCAAGGCGCAAAATAACTGCCCATGAACTGAGAAAAGTCAAGCGTGCAGCTGCCAAGATGCCACTTGCCACCAGTTTGGCCATATTTCAGAGCTGCAACATCACTGGAGTGCCCAAAAGCACAAGGTGTGCAATACTCAGAGACATGGCCAAGGTAAGAAAGGCTGAAAGACGACCACCACTGAACAAGACACACAAGCTGAAATGTCAAGACTGGGTCAAGAAATATCTCAAGACTGATTTTTCTAAGGTTTTATGGACTGATGAAATGAGAGTGAGTCTTGATGGGCCAGATGGATGGGCCCGTGGCTGGATTGGTAAAGGGCAGAGAGCTCCAGTCCGACTCAGACGCCAGCAAGGTGGAGGTGGAGTACTGGTTTGGGCTGGTATCATCAAAGATGAGCTTGTGGGGCCTTTTCGGGTTGAGGATGGAGTCAAGCTCAACTCCCAGTCCTACTGCCAGTTTCTGGAAGACACCTTCTTCAAGCAGTGGTACAGGAAGAAGTCTGCATTCTTCAAGAAAAACAATGCTCCATCACACGTGTCCAAGTACTCCACAGCGTGGCTGGCAAGAAGGGGTATAAAAGAAGAAAATCTAATGACATGGCCTCCTTGTTCACCTGATCTGAACCCCATTGAGAACCTGTGGTCCATCATCAAATGTGAGATTTACAAGGAGGGAAAACAGTACACCTCTCTGAACAGTGTCTGGGAGGCTGTGGTTGCTGCTGCACGCAATGTTGATGGTGAACAGATCAAAACACTGACAGAATCCATGGATGGCAGGCTTTTGAGTGTCCTTGCAAAGAAAGGTGGCTATATTGGTCACTGATTTGATTTTGTTTTGTTTTTGAATGTCAGAAATGTATATTTGTGAATGTTGAGATGTTATATTGGTTTCACTGGTAAAAATAAATAATTGAAATGGGTATATATTTGTTTTTTGTTAAGTTGCCTAATAATTATGCACAGTAATAGTCACCTGCACACACAGATATCCCCCTAAAATAGCTATAACTAAAAACAAACTAAAAACTACTTCCAAAAATATTCAGCTTTGATATTAATGAGTTTTTTGGGTTCATTGAGAACATGGTTGTTGTTCAATAATAAAATGAATCCTCAAAAATACAACTTGCCTAATAATTCTGCACTCCCTGTATAAGCATATAGATATTTACTGGGAACACACAATTCCCATGGAACGCAATGTAAAGCCACTTTTCAGTGCCATTTTTTTTTTTTTTATAAAACCACACTCCCACCAACTTTAGACCCGAAAAACTACAATGCCCTCTATTTGAGGGTATTTGGGGCACTTTTAGAAAATTAACCAGAGATCTGATCTCTAGTTAATTTTCTAAACGCTAATTGCTACCGCAAACTCATGGTAGCAATAACCAGCCTCTTGTAAGGGCTGTTTAATTATAGGGCACCCGCAATCGGGCAAATTTGCCTGTTTGCAGGGGCGTGATAATATAGTGCTCCACTTTTGATTTAGTTGTAAATAAAAAAAGGTGTTGGTGTAATGTGTCTTGAGGATAGTTTCTATTTAAACTCTTCTGATACCAAATGTTCGTTTACAATCCATAAGTGAATAGCAAGACTCTTTAAGGTTGATTATCTAAATCTCACCAGATGAGATGTGGATTTTCACACTGAACCTTGCAGGGGCTGCCTTAGTGGAATTATCTTTAAAAAGGGGTTGTCCCTGTGAGTGGGATATGTCTCCTATTGAAATTAATGGAGCTTGCTGAAAATGGTAACTTTGCTGTGTAGGGCAAAGTCAACAGTGAGCAGGGAGCACACTTTAAAAATAAAATCCTGCAGCCAATATAATTCAAATGACGCCGCTTTCTGCCTATAGCATCTTACAATAACCTATATTTTCAAATGCATGTGCTTGTCTAATTAGGGTATTAAGTATTTTCAATATTTTGTCACAACCTCGCCATATTTTCATTTGCAAGAAAAGTAGGGTGGAAATGTTCAGAAAATTATGTTAAAATATATGCTTAACACCAAAAACTGTTATTGTTTAAAAAAATAGATAATCCCTTTATTTACCATACCCCAGTTTTGCATAACCAACACTGTTATAGAACTATACTTTTTACTTCTGTAATTACTTTGTATCTAATTTTCTCCTGACTGCCTTCTTATCTCAGATCTTTTGACAGACTTGCATGTCAGGCAATAAGTGCTGACTCTTAAATAACTTCACATGCATGAGCACAGTGTTATCTATCTGAAACACATGACCTAACACCCTCTAGCTGTTAAAATCTGTCAAATGCAGAGGCGGGCTTCAAGGGCTAAGAAATTAGTATATGAGCCTACCTAGGTTTAGCTTTCAACTAAGAATAACAAGAGAACAAAGCAAATTTTATTATAAAAGTAAATAAGAAAGTTGTTTAAAATTACATGCCCTAACCGAAGGATAAAAAGTGGCTTTATATAATTCCACCAGGGAATAGAAAGACTGGTGGGCATTCTTAAAGGGACAGTCAAGTCCAAAACAATATTTCATGATTTAAATAGGGAATGTAACTTTCCAATTTACTTTTATCACCAATTTTGCTTTGTTCTTTATTCTTAGTTGAAAACTAATTCTAGGAGGTTCATATGCTAGTTTCTTAGACCTTAAAGGGACAGTCTAGGCCAAAATAAACTTTCATGATTCAGATGGAGCATGTAATTTTAAATAATTTTCCAATTTACTTTTATCACCAATTTTGCTTTGTTCTCTTGGTATTCTTAGTTGAAAGCTTAACCTAGGAGGTTCATATGCTAATTCCTTAGACCTTGAAGCCCATCTCTTTCAGATTGCATTTTAACAGTTTTTCATCACTAGAGGGTGTTAGTTCACATATTTCATATAGATAACACTGTGCTCGTGCACGTGAAGTAATCTGGGAGCAGGCACTGATTGGCTAGACTGCAAGTCTGTCAAAAGAACTGAAAAAAGGGGCAGTTTGCAGAGGCTTAGATACAAGATAATCACAGAGGTTAAAAGTATATTATTATAACTGTGTTGGTTATGCAAAACTGGGAAATGGGTAATAAAGGGATTATCTATCTTTTAAATCAATAAAAATTCTGGTGTAGACTGTCCCTTTAAAGATTGCCTCTAATCTGAATGCATTTTGACCACTAGAGGGCATTAGTTCATGTGTTTTATATAGTTAACATTGAGCTCATGCACGTGACGTTACCCTGGAGTGAGCACTGATTGGCTAAAAAGCAAGTCTGTCAAAAGAACTGAAATAAGGTGTTGACTGTCCCTTTAAATAATATCGCCAGCCCAGAGACCTTTAGATAATCGGCCCCAGGCTCACTTTATGAACGTGCAACTGCAAGGTAAGAATCAGCAGTTTTTTAAAAAAAAATGCTTTTTTAACCTTCCAATACTGATCCATCCAGAATGATTGATACGTTCTACTCTTGTGAACTGGCCAGGGCTATATAAGCTTTTGCTGATGACTAACCTCAAACTTGGGAAGACAGATTTCGTGTATGGCAACTGTGTCTGTCCAGTCCATGATTGATGGTAGCCAATGTCTCGTGGGCCAAGAGGTACACAGTGCAATCCATAACAATATGCATTAAAATAAAATGCATTCCTTTCCTATTCAAATTCGCACAAAGTACCTTATAATTAGAAAATTAACAATGAACAAATCCAGATTTTTTTAGTGATTTGAGTGCTATTAAAAGGATTTTATTTGTATTTTTAAGCTCACTGCTTTTAACTTATTATAGGATGTTTTTGCATTTTTTATATTCTGTTCAGGAATATGATCATCCTTTGAGAAGTGTTTCTAGGAAAATATAGAAATATCACCAGAGCCATCAGGAAAGTTTGAAGCGAGGTATAAGTACTTCAAGAGATTTGGAACTGTATACATATATACTGTAGGAGCATTACTATAAATCTTAGACCTCAATGTGTTTTAAGAAGTGCAAACTATAAAAATAATTACCTTTAGAAATCTGTACAACAATGTCCACAAAGCTTCTTTGGACATCTTACTTGTGAACTCCTCCAAACAAAGAAAAAATAAAAGAAAATGGCAGTTTATATTTATAGTCTTGGTGATTACTATATAGGGCCAGATTACAAGCATTATTTAATGCTCGTTAACTTAGCTAGAAGTAAGATTTTTGTGAGCGTCGGGTTGTACTCGTATTATGAGTTAAACGTAAACTGTATTCGCTTGTGTGCTCACCCGACGAGCATAAAAGCCAAACTTAGAATATCATATGTGCAATAACCTATTCCCCCATGGAAGTCAATTGAGCAAAAAAAGTGAAAAAAACCCACCCAACTCGCGTGCAAACCCGATCCCATATTCTCATGTCAGCTAACCCAACATGAAAATATTAATATTTCACATTCCAATGTTATTCACATAGAAGAATATGTTCTATTTATCCATAAATAAATATTTCTATATATACCTGACAGATTTGGTACAATATATATATATATATACAGATATATACAGATATATACATATATATATATATATATATATATATTCTGCTATGTGTAGCACATAGGGATGTGGAATATTTACAGTAAATACAAAATTAAAACCTTTAGTAAATATGAATATTGCATAAATATGTTTTTTCATGTTTAATCTACTTAACTGAAAAAAGCTCCAATGCACATATACTGTATATATGTATAATATATGTGTGTCTGTGTATATGACAACCTCTGGATATGACTCTGAGCTTATATACTCAACTTTTTTGGTCGACCATGGTGAGACCTGTTCTGAGTGGAACCTGTCCTGTGAAACCGCTGTATGGTCTTGCCCATCATGCTGCAGCTCAGTTTCAGGGTCTTGGCAATCGTGTTATAGCCTAAGCCATCTTTATGTAGAGCAACAATTCTTTTTTTCAGATCCTCAGAGAGTTATTTGGCATGAGGTGCCATGTTGAACTTCCAGTGACCAGTATGAGAGAGTGTGAAAGCGATAACACCAAATTTAACACACCTACTCCCAATTCACACCTGAGACCTTGTAACACTAATGAGTCACATGACACTGGGGAGGGAAAATGGCTAATTGTGCCCAATTTGGACATTTCCACTTAGGGGTGTACTCACTTTTGTTGCCAATGGTTTAGACATTAATGGCTGTGTGATGAGTTATTTTGAGGGGACGACAAATTTACACTGTTATACAGGCTGTACACTCACTACTATACATTGTAGTAAAGTGTCATTTTTTCAGTGTTGTCACATGAAAATATATAATAAAATATTTACAAAAATGTGAGGGGTGTACTCACTTTTGTGAGATACTGTATATATACATACATACATAAATACATACATACATATTTAAACATCTATGTGTTTGTATGTCTAAATTAAAGCCCTTTACCTGCCTTTTTTTTTTTGAGTTTCAAATGCTTTATTGAAAATTCAATAGACATAACAGTAATTTGGTATAAGTAGACAAGATATACAAATGGTCAAAGAAAGTAAAAGTAGTACAATCTTGTTACCATCAAAACAAAGTCAGAAAAACTGTAGAGCTAATAAATCAGGTTCTGACTAATCATCACTAAGAATATTGAAAAAAAAAGTGCAGGTGTAAAACTGATAAGGACTATATAGTCAAGTTGTTAATTTAGGGGAAAGAAGGGAGGGGGGAAGGGAAGGAAGGGGGGTAGGGTTATTTACGTAGCTAGAAAAGGGAGGTCTAGCTAAAGATCCAGTCACTGTCAGATGAAACTATGTCAGTCAGTGGTTAATACATTAGGTTTCCATGCCATGTCAAATTTTATCTTTCCTATCCGCCCAAACAAATTCAAATAGGTCTGAGTTATCTAACTTATAAAACAAATATTTTTCCATTGTATAGATGTATGCCATAGTATTAAGAATTCTAGACCAGTTTGGAGAGGTGTCCCTCTTCCAAGCATTAGCAATGAAGTTTTTGAGAGTCGTAAAAAGGTAGATACATAAGTATGCATGGTGTTTCGGTAAGGTGTGTGTACCTATATGTAAGAGGGTTAGAGATGGCGTCTTGGGCAAGGAAATGCCCATGTTGGAGAGAACTAGGAAGCATGTGTTCCACAAGGGGATAATATGTCGGAACTGAGTTTGTGGGGAGGGTGACCACAGGTCCAAGACCTTTTTAACGCCTAGTTGAGACCATTTGTTGGGGTGTGTTTCTGGTAAACCAGTAAGTAGTCCAACCATGGAGGTTATGGGGGAGGGGTGCGGTGCGACCAGGGGGAGATTTATAAGCTTGTCCCACATATAGAGACAATCACGAACTATGGGGTTGACTATCTCTAATTCTCTACACAGTGGGGTGGGGTCCATATTAGATTGTGGAGGTGGATGTTATGAGGTATAGAGGCTTGTTCCATGGATCCTCATGTGCTCAGGGAGTGATGGACACCCCATTGCGCAACGTGGGTAAGCATAGCACCTTCATAATACCTAATCACAGAAGGCGACGCTAAACCCCCTAATTGTTTGGGATTTTGGAGGATTTTATGTGCCACTCTGGGGGGTTTATTTTGCCAAATGTTTTTAGTCAGTTCACTTTGAAATTGTAGCAAGATATGTTTGGGGACTCTAATTGGGAGACACCAAAATAAGTAAGTGAGTTTGGGCAAGAAGGACATTTTTAGCGCAGCTATTCTTAAAATCCAGCAAATGTGGGGCAGATTCCATTTGTTTTTTAGGGCTCTGAGTTCCGTCAGGAGAGGGAGATAATTGTCCTTTATTACCTGGGCGAAACTGCCTGAGAGTTTAACTCCTAGATGTGAAACAAGTTTCTTGGTCCAGGTGAAGCTAAACCTGGATTGCAAGTGTTGTAACTGGGTGTGTGAAATTCCTTGAGTATAGATCTCAGTTTTGGAAAGATTTAATTTATAAAAAGAGTGGGCTCCAAAAAAAGTCTCATACTAGTGCGTTATCGTTGGTCTGTATGAAATTTATGATGTTTCTACGGAGTTCTTCTCTAAAGGGGACATCTGACAGGAGGTGGTATGGCATGCACCAAGGGGCTCTAGTATATGAGTTGTTTGCCAAAAAGATATCAGCATGGACAAGGCCATGGTCAGACCAAGAAAATAGCATATAAACGCTGGTTTGAAGTAATGGGCTATGTGAAGTGCCTGGGTAGTTCCCTCAGTGGTATGGGAAATAAGTTTAAGTCTGGAGCTCTGCACACACACGTCTGCTCAGCACTTGAGACCTCATATCTTTGAGCCATTACTACTTTTTTGTGCAATATATTTTTTTTAATAATTTTTATTAGATGGTGTTATTATGAGTATAACTGTACTTTGTAATACATTTTTTTATGTGTTTTGTGAAACTTTTTTGTTTCGCAAAACAGTTAAACAGGGCTCTGAGGATGCAGTAACCTGGCGAGCGTTAACTTGAATTGCACTCAAGCGATCACGTTTACTTTTAACTTGTAATACTATCAGAAAACACAATGCATGAATATCCATGTTATACTCGTAATCAAGCCTATAGTGTTTAAATGCAGTTTTTTTTTATTAATTTAGCTTACGTTATAATAAGGTGATACAGTAATAGGATCTGCTAAGATGAGGTACTGTTTTGCAACTGGGGAGTTGAAAATTAGTTGAAAAAGAGTTTGGTTATTTTATAATAAAGAATATGGAGAAAATTTATATAGGAGCATACCCCACTTTACCATTATGGTCTAGATTACAAGTGAAGTGCTAACTTATTGCGCACACAAATTTGCCCATTTACGGGAGCACGATAAATAACCAGTGGCTGGTTAATGCTACCGAACTTGCTGTAGCAATAAGGGCTACGAAAATCAAAACAGAGATGAGATCTCAACTGTATGGTGCCTTTTTTTAAAAAAAAATGTAGCATCTTTAATTTTTAAAATAATAACTGCATGAAGCAGATTTTAGGGGTTTTAGTTAGGGGATGTGAGGTGTTAGAAAAAAAAACGCACTGAAAAGTGCCTTTACATTGTGGTCTACGGGGACTGTGTGTTTACTGTAAATATATATATATATATATGTATATGCTTATATACATATATATTTATGTCTTTACGTGTGTATATACACATATAAACAAATAAATATACAGTATATGTATATATTCATATACATATATATTTTAAATTTTCTGCCCATCACTGTGCGACTTACCCCGTTTGCTGCGCTTAGGTTCTCTGCTGTGTCTCACGGCATGAGAACGAGGCTCCTATTGGAGCCTATGGAAGCGCACTCTCGTGAGCACAAAACTTCCCTGCAATGCGAACGGGAGATCCCTTTTGCATTGCGTCTTAACTCTAACATCAGTGCACAAATGGAGCGCTCCACTCGTAATCTGGCCCATTATGTTTGAAAACAATCATAATCTCTCCTTAATGTCCCATTAATCCAAAAATTTAAATGTAAATGTAATGCATTTCTAGTTTAAGTACATAAGACAAATACTTTAGCAACACAATAATTAAAGGATTTTATGTTTTTTATTGGTGAGTTGTTTATTAGTAATGTATAAGATTAAATAATTATCCATTTATTTTTGTAACTTTTTATAGTTTAAGATAGCTAAACTATAAAACTTTAGACAAAAAGCTGAAATTTATCATTTTCATTCTGGGTAGATGAGCTCCCAAGGCATATTAATCTCCTATAATGAGCAAAGAAAGGCACCAAGGTAATATACATACTTTAAGAAAAACATATGGCAAAGAAACACCTTGTATTTTTCTGCCTCAAAGTAAACCAAAAAGAAGGCATTTGGTGTTCTAAGTACCTTACAATTTAAATATACAGTATATATTGCACACTGTTTATCAATTCATTATAACCTATGTAATAAGCGAAGCCGTCGTCGGCTATTTTTAGACAGATGGATCGATCACATATACGGCACCGCATACAAATGCGGCACGTATATTTTACCCGTCGGCCACTGTTTTTACTCCCATAAACTAACATAGATGTGAAAAAAGAGAAAGAGAAGAGAAAGAGAACAGCACTCTAAACTAACATAGAACCGGCATTGCAAGTCGGTATCACATATTCAGTGCAAGGAGAAATTTTACTCCATATTCACCTTGCCAAACATAGGCAGGCACAGCAAGCCTTGCATGAGTATATGAGCACCGTAACTCCCTAGAAGTCTTAACAAACACCTAACACATGCGCAATATATACCTCTCAACCGCCATCCCCCCACCGAAATAACTAATAAAACTATTAACCCCTAATCTGCCAACCCTCACATTGCAAAGTATCTAATAAAGTTATAATCCCCTAATCCACCACCCAGCCACAACGCAAAGTATCAAATTACACTCTATTAACCCATAATTCGCCAACCCCCCACAACGCAAGCTACCTATTAACACTATCAACCCCTAATCCGCCAACCCCTCACAACACAATCTACCTAATTTACCTATTAACCCCTAAACCACCATCCCCCAAAATGCAAAGTATTAATCTAATCACTAAGCCCCCTAACATAATACCCCCTAAATTAACCCCAATTACATAAAATAAAAAATACTATCTGCCTAAACAATTAAAATCCTAACTTAACATAAAAAATCCTAACATAAAAACCTACAAATTATTTAAAATAAAAAATCTAATATTACAAAAAATAAAAAAATCTAAAATCACAGAAAAAAATAAATGAAATTATCCAAAATAAAAAAATTAAACCTAATCTAATACCCCTAAAATACAAAAAAGCCACCCCAAAATAAAAACACCCCTTATTCTAACACTAATAACTACCAAGGGCCTTTAATAGGGCATTGCCCTAAAGAAATCAGCTCTTTTCCATTAAAAAATACAAATTAACCCCTAACAGTAAACACCGAACCCGCCAAAATAAAAAAGACCTAACTCTAAAAAAATTGAATCTACCCATTGCTCCTAAAGGGGCGTTTGTATGGGCATTGCCCTTAAAAGGGCAATTAGCTCTTTTGCTGCCGATTAAAAAAAAGCCCAAATCTAAAAAAAAAACAACCCCCCCCAAAAAATAAAAACTGACATTAACCCCAAAAATTTACTCACCATTCCTGAAGTCTGGACATCCATCTTTTTCCAGATGGAGTAAAATCTTCATCCAGACAGGCAAAGATCTTCTTCCAGGGTGGCACCATCTTCCATCTTCATCCCAGTGGCACGGACGCCGAGCAGAGCAGGAACAGCAGCAGCACAGACATCCGACGTAGAGGGTCCTCTTCATGCGATCGTCCGCTGCACACTGATGATTGAATGCAAGGTACCAATTTTATATTGGGGTATCTTGCATTCCTATTGGCTGAAAAATTCAAATCAGTCAAAAGGATGAGAGCTAATTAAATCCTATTAGTTGATTTGAACATCCATCTAAAAATAGCCGACGCCGGCTTTTGCGGGCAATTAAACATATGTGATCGAGCCCCTAGTGCAAAAATGTCATTTCATTCGAAAAATCTAGGTACATTTTGACACACTGGTGTATTAAGATTTTTTGCTGCACAAGGCACTAGGAAAACTACTCTCAAGAAGACCAGGGACTCCTGGAATGGTCATGCACCACCACTGGTAAATAAATCAGTAAATAAAACATTTGGAGAGGATAACATTGGTAAGGCATCATGCCAAAAAACTATCCCTAAAAAATCTGCCCCCCTTCATTCTGTTGTGTCTTTCTTTCTCTCCTCTTTTTCAGTATCCACTATTAACATTTCTCTCTTCTATTACCCTTACCTATATCTTTAAGTGGTTCTGACATGTGGGCTAGTGGTAATAGAATTATTATGTCAAAACAACCATTGGTGCAGGGGGGTTCATAGCAGCCTGTCTATACATAGATGTGTGTAGAATGTGTACAATCTATCTCTCTATCTAGACTCAAAATCATTATACAGAGCAGCAAGTACATTATTATGATTGCTTACTACTGAGTTACCTTTGGTGGCCCTCTGTTGAATAGGCACACTACTGATACATCAATATATCATATGTCTTGTAAACATTGTACGGATAAAAATGAGGGAGTAAAGAAATGAAGGAAGAAAGGGGAAAGCCACCCTAGGAAGTTGTTTTTTCCCACAAGGAAGCAGACATATTACTTGAGAGTTCACAGTTAACAAAATACAATTTTTATAGTACAGGAAAGCATTTGAACTCAATAAACTCAATAAACACACACATGTGTATGATTAATTATAATGTATTTGTTAATATGTTGTGTCACTGTAAAATATCTAAGTAGCAGCGGATGCCAATAATATATGAGGACAGATTTACTGTAGATCTTATGAGAAGGACATGGAATGAGCTTGACCACTGCATAGATAAATTGAGCTGTAAATATTTTAGCAGACATTCAATGACAGCACTTAAGAAAAAGCCGCAGGGAACCTGAGATTTTGTTTGTACTCTCATCCTTCACATGAAATCACATCTGCCTAGGTGGTTGAAACTTAAAACTAATTAAGGAAACATTATCCGATTGTCCTAGCTTCTACAGCAGACCTGCATACGCTGACCATATTCAACACTCTATTCTTCAAGGCCAAAGCAAATGTACAGGCTATATATGTCAGCAAAACATTACATTCAGCAAAACATTACATTCCTCTTGCAACCAAGTGATCAATGTAACAATATGACTTTTATATATGATACCTGCACTATTGATGTACTGCAACATGTTGGTTAGTTTAATTTCTTATAAAGGTTATCACTAAAGATCACCACACAAAAAATATTCCAAAAAGGGACATAATTGTTAGAATTGTCCACAATTTTCCTTCCTTCATATTAATCTTGTGACAAGAAAAATATCAGTACATTATTGTGTAACGAAAAAAATAAATAAATAAATAAATAAATAAATAAATATATAAATAAATATACAGTATATATATACTGGGTGCATATTCTCTTGTCTCCCTTACATGTGCTTTGGTGTTAACACACACCACTCATTTCCACTCGTCGCTGATCGCTGGTCCCTGTGATCCAACAGGTGAGCATTTATTATTATTTATTTTCATCTCAACTACCCATTACTCATCTGGGGATATTCCCATTTCTGTTTTCCTCCCTCCCACTTGCTTATGAGGAACATCTTCTGCAAGCGCTGTTAGAACACACCCGATTCCACTTCTCACCACTTTAGTCTCACCTAGGAGGAATGAGACATCACTAATAGCAGCAGGCATTGGACATCCTCATAGAGCATTTCATTGCACAACTACTATTGCTCTAATTGTGGCGCAACTACCTACAACCCTCTCTCTTCGCCTGTCCTTTTTCCTCCATTGGATAGTAGCAGCCTAAATAAGAGTTCTGGTTAGTTTTTCCCTTGTCTATCTGATTCAATCATATCAGACACCTAGTATTACTTCATCACTTATCTAATAAAATAAAATGGAAGAATACCAGCAGGTAGTTTATGCATTTGGTAACTATTTTGACATAAAAACCAAGAAAAGGTCATGGTCTATCACCACTGAAAGAATAGAACCAACCACTGTGTCTGTAGAACAAGTGGACCCTAAAGCCTTATTTAGGAGATTAGAAAAAATAAAGAAATTAGAAGTGAGCAACTGGAATGATATAATCGGCTTAGAAAACTACCAAAAATTGAATATTATACCGAAAGGCTTAAAACTCACAAAAACTCCCATCTTTAACTCAGACGATATTGAATTAATCACAGAATGGGAGGAAGCAATGGAGATTTGCTCAAATACCTTTATAAAAATTTTAATAAAATATAGAGAACAGAACCTAGAGAAAATAGGAAAAGAAATTAAAGAAATCAGACAGAAACTACAACCCTTCAATGAGGATGTGTACTACCAACAGTTAGATAAAGATATTGCAAGCAGAACTCAGAAATTGGAATATGACACTATTTTAAAGAAAAAGAAAAAACTTGAAAGAGATATCAATAATAAGAAAATTGAAGTAGGGGAAACGCATATCAACACAGAAAGAGATGAATTTGTTGATGCCACAGACACACCAAACATAGAAGTTTTCTGCAATACAAAAAATAGATTTTTTCCAGATAGAACAATACACACCAATGAAAACACGGAATACCAAAACATACCCAGAGAAAAACAAACTCGTACAAATACAAACAAAGACAAACACAATCAGACAAACAGTAATACATTTTTAAAAACGAAACCAGCAAATAACTACTCATATCATACTAGAAAGCCAAATTATTATCATCACAAACAACACCAGTTTAATTATAACGAGGAATCAAGAAAACAAAACTACATTCATCACCACAATTCACATAATAATTACTTTCACCCTGATAGGGATTTTTACAATCAAAGAGAAAATAATTACTACCAAGACACCATTAGACCAAAAGAACCAAGAAACCACAGAAATGATTATGATGATACACATCAAGAATCTAATAGCCAATGGAGAACAAAAACTCAACAAAAGATGGAGCAAGGACATACTCATTTTTTAGGACTCAGAGAAAGAAAAGAGTCCTTTCAGAGACCATACATCCCCCCAAGACTCCGAGTGGAAAACCAGGAGAAGAATTTTCAAATACTACAAAGATCAACCCCACAAAAAAGAAGAAAAGAAAGCGGGGAAGAGGATACAGAGCAGGTAAACAGAAACAAACTAAGAAGAGAAAATTGGCACTCAAGGCAACAATCAGTATAAACCCTGATGAAAATGACCGAGTAAAAATTTTCAACTTGTCAGATAGAATTCTGACTAGGGAAGAAGAGAATGTTCTTAAAAAAGGCCTCTCCTTCACCCCTAGTAAGAAACCAGATGCCTTCTCACTGTTTGTGGACTGTAATAAATATATAAGAAAACTGACTTTACAACGGTATTTCAAAAAGAAAAACAAAGACCAAAAAGATACCTGTGAACCTATGACAGATGTAAGCCTACCAAATGAAGTTATCCTTACACAAAGTGATATTCCAACGTTGAATCTATTGGAATCACTAGACATGGAAACAGCAGAACAATTAGAAACAAACAGAATCATGAAACATAGTGGGTTCAAACCGAGATCAATATTTTATCCCACTCAGGCTAAGGGACAATATATCTCATTGTTTGAAGACTTAGTACTCAACGATTTAGAGTCAATGTGTAAATCATTCAAATTGGACAACAAAAATATTACAAGCAAAGAAGAAAGAATCCTAAAGAACCTAAGTAAAGATGAAACACTGGTCTTTAGAGAGGCTGATAAAGGTGGTTCTATAGTAATACAAAACAAAGGAGATTATATTAGCGAAGCTAATAGGATACTGTCAGATACAGAGACCTATGAAGTACTATCAAAAGACCCCACCAGCCAATTCGCAGATGAATATGCCCAATTATTAAGAAATGCAAAGAAAGAAAACATTTTGGACGATGATGAATATAAATTCTTATCAACAGACATGATAAAAACCGCAGTATTCTACCACTTACCAAAAGTGCACAAGGACACTAATAATCCTCCGGGACGCCCAATCATTTCTGGTATAAACAGTTTAACTAGTAATTTATCAGAATATGTGGATCATTTCTTACAACCCGTGGTACCAACAATTAAGTCATACCTAAGGGACACTCCACACCTACTCACATTATTGAAAGACACTCGTTGGGATAACAATTACTCACTAGCAACATTGGATGTAACTGCACTGTACACATCTATACCACACAGTAAAGGTATAAGTGCAGTGAACCAAATTTTTACATCAGATACAAATATCAAAAAGGAACAAATTTCCTTCATTGGGGAAGCAATCAACTTTATTCTTACCAAAAATGATTTCGCATTTGAAAATAAAATTTTCCTCCAAAAATTTGGCACAGCAATGGGCACCAAGTTTGCACCTAGTTTTGCCAACATGTACATGGGAGCTTTTGAGGACCAACACATATGGAAAAATAACACATTCTTGAAACATATAATTACATGGAAAAGGTTCATTGATGATATCATAATCATCTGGAACGGAGATGAAAAGCACTTTGAAGAATTTGTCCATCATATCAATAACAACAACTGGAATCTGAAATTCACTAATACATGGAGCAAGAGAGAAATACATTTTCTAGATATCACTATATTCATTGAAAACGAACAGATAGAAACAAAAATTTACACCAAAGACACTGACACAAATGGCTACTTGCACGCCACGAGCAACCATCATATGAAATGGATCAGTAATATTCCATTTGGTCAGTTCCAACGAATAAAAAGAAATTGCTCTAAAAAACAGGATTTTGAAGAAACAGCAAGTGTCCTTAAACAAAAGTTTTATAACAAAAAATATAACAGGAAAATAGTAGATAAAGCTTATGAGAGAGTAAGCAAAATAGACCGAGATAATCTACTAAACTTGAAAAAAACAGTAAATAAAAATAATACAGATATGGATTACACTACTTGCCCCAGGTTTATTACCACATACAATAGTGGAGCCAAAAACATTGAAAAAATATTGAATAAGCACTGGCATCTGCTCAGGAAGGATCCCTTCCTAAAGGAAACACTACCAGAGAAACCGAAAATTACCTACAAGAAAAATACAAATCTTAAAAACATATTAGCTCCCACTAAACTAAAAACTAAAAAAGCACCAACTCAGGGAAATTGGCTAAAAAACAAAACTAAAGGTTTCTACAAATGTAACCGGAAAAACTGTGTGTGTTGCGAACATATCAGTAAAACAAGGAAGAAAACAAATGGATCACAGACAATGAAAACAACAAATTTGAAATCAGTAGTTTGATGAACTGCAAATCCGAATTTGTTGTCTACCAATTAACCTGTAGTTGTAATAAAATATATATAGGTAGAACGAAAAGAACACTGAAGACTAGATTCTTAGAACACACAAAAAACATCACCAGTGATAAACCAGAGTATGGCATTGGTACCCACTTCGAGGAATTCCATGAAAAAAGTGTGGAAGGCCTAAAAATGAAGGCCATCGAACATATTCCATATAAAGTAGGATAAAATAGGTTACTCCAGTTAAGAAAGAGAGAAACATACTGGATCCACAAATTGAAAACTAGGAAACCATATGGCCTGAATACAGATATAGATCTAGCAGCCTTCCTTTAAAGAATATAACACACCGTGAACTAATTACATTATTATTCCTATTGATTACTTTCACATATAAATATGTATAAACATAATCACATATACATACATATTCCTACATTCTAACTTGTCAGTAAACTTTATTTTATCCAAATTTATTTTTATTTTTATTATTTCTAATATATTCGTCTCTTTTTCCAAATTTTATAAATAAATTTATATTTAATATATATCTTTTTTTTCACACCTTATATAAATACTTAGTGCATGGTATTTTATCTTTGGTAATTCTTTTTTGGCCAGATATCAGTACATATATATATAGATATTTCATTACTCTTCAATACCTAGTATATGTCCCAAACAACATCCTTCAAATAATTTTTAATTATTTTAATTATTCAAATTATTTTAATGATCATAGTGTTTTTAATATAACTCTATCTCACTTATATTTTTCTTTTAATACCCAATTATTTATATCTCCATTAACACCAATTTTTTGAACCATTCCCCGTTATCGAAAAATGTCTTTTGCATACAAAAATATATATCTGATTAATTAGATCAGGACACACTCCTCCCTTTCCCTGACCAAATAGCTTGACGCTATTTAAGGGCAACCAGGATGCTAACAGATCCATTAGCCTCTGATGAAGTGAGCTGATACGCTCACGAAACGCGTAAGGCACGTGACGCACGTTCGTGACGTCACTTCCGGAATTCCGATACACGCGCCGAGACTTTGTCACTAGCTGCTCCGTGCAGCGTTATTTGTCTCAGCTGCATTTCCTCTCTTTTTTCGATCCCTAGGACACTTCCATTGGTCCTCCTGCCCAGCTCTTTACTGAAGTAAGTAATTCCGCCATCTACACGGCAACATATTTTGCCGTGCTGCCTGGCCACTTACCTACCCTTTTTCACGTTTGGCAACTGTCTTTCGTACCACTTCCCCCTTATCAGTATTATCGTTTTTAACATTTTTTGCATTCTTTGCATGCTTTTATCTGTTATTTATATATACAATTTTTATATTTTAATGAGAATAATAATAAATTGTAATTGTTTTTAAATATACTTTTTGCATCTCTCCACACATACGTATACATTTTTAATATCCCAAAATATTTTTCATTTTTTATTTTTATTTTCATTTTCATTTTTATTTTTTTCTGGTTATCAGCTTATACTAAATAGGAACTTCCTTCTTTTCTACCCTCTGTCCACAAATACAGTGTGGTAAGAATTGGAAGTTCCCACAAGCAGCCTCCGTTTCCACAACAACCGTTTCCACAGTAACTAAGTGGTTGCCTCCTGGTCCTGTATATTTATAAATTATAAATATCAATATTTATTCACATATCATTTTATATTTTTATATATATACACATATATCCGTTTGGGTGCATATTCTCTTGTCTCCCTTACATGTGCTTTGGTGTTAACACACACCACTCATTTCCACTCGTCGCTGATCGCTGGTCCCTGTGATCCAACAGGTGAGCATTTATTATTATTTATTTTCATCTCAACTACCCATTACTCATCTGGGGATATTCCCATTTCTGTTTTCCTCCCTCCCACTTGCTTATGAGGAACATCTTCTGCAAGCGCTGTTAGAACACACCCGATTCCACTTCTCACCAATATATATATATATATATATATATATATTTTTTTTTTTTTAACTAACTCAGCAGTTTAGAATATACAGCAATTTTGTTTAGTAGCATTTATGTCATGCTAAAATTACTTGTAAATTTTCTCTATACTGATGGGAATCAGAATACATTTCAGTTGACG
The DNA here is from genome assembly GCF_027579735.1 of Bombina bombina. Classification (NCBI taxonomy): domain Eukaryota; kingdom Metazoa; phylum Chordata; class Amphibia; order Anura; family Bombinatoridae; genus Bombina; species Bombina bombina. The sequence goes on from NC_069499.1 coordinate 1,310,331,685, forward strand.
CCAGTGTCTTACGGCAGTTTAGAAACTGCCGGCGCAAAAAAATAAAGTAAATCTCCTGTAAATGTCTAACTCGCCTCCTAAAAATAAAACCAATGTCAAAACCCCTATATCCACAATCCCCCCACATCGCAACTAATAATAAAAGTATTAACCCTTAAACCGCCAAACCCCCCTACAATGCAATATATCTAATAAATGTATTAACCCCTAATCCGCCATTCACCCACATCGCAATCTACCTAATATATGTATTAACCCCTATTCCGCCATTCACCCACTTCGTGATCTACATAATATATATATTAACCCCTAATCCGCCATTCACCCACATTGCAATCTACCTAATATATGTATTAACACCTAATCCACCAATCACCCACAATGCCAACTACTTATCAACATTAGGACTTCAGGAACGGTAAGTACCTATTTGGGGGTTAGACTTAGGGCTCCATTTACGAAGCAGCGAAAGCTGCTCCGGAGCCCTTGCAGGGCAGGTTCACATATGCGAGCCTGCTTCCCGCAATGTAAGAAGCAGCAGTCATTAGACCACTACTTCTTACACCCTACGCCACCTCTAAGGTGGCAAGGGAAAATCACTGAGAGCTCGCTCGCTCTCGGGGATTGACAGCCCCTTCAGCCAATAGAAAGCAAGCTCAAGCCTAGGCTGATTGGAACAGCCAATAGAATGCCAGCTCAATCCTATTGGCTGATTGCATCAGCCAATAGGATTGAACATCAATCCTATTGGCTGAATGAATCAGCCAATAGGATTTTTTCTATCTTAATTCCGATTGGCTGATAGAATTCTATCAGCCAATCGGAATTGAAGGGACGCCATTTTGGTTGACATCATTTAAAGGAACCTTCATTCAGTCGTAGTCATGGAAAGAAGAGGATGCTCCGCGTTGGATGTCTTGAAGATGGACCCGCTCCGCGCCAGATGGATGAAGATAGAAGATGCCGTCTGGATGAAGACTTCTGCCCATCTGGAGGACCACTTCTGCCTGGTTGGATGAAGACGTTTCCCGGTAGGGTGATCTTCAGGGGGTTAGTGTTAGGTTTTTTTAAGGTGGGATTGGGTGAGTTTTAGAGTAGGGTTGGTTCTGTGGGTGGTGGTTTTAATGTTGGGGGGGATTTGTATTTTTTTTTACAGGTAAAAGAGCTGATTACTTTGGGGCAATGCCCCGCAAAAGGCCGTTTTAAGGGTTATTTGTAATTTAGTGTAGGGTAGGGCTTTTTTATTTTGGGGGGGCTTTATATTTTGTTAGGGGGATTAGATTAGGTGTAATTAGTTTAAAAATCTTGTAATTTTTTTATTATTTTCTGTAATTTAGTGGGGTTTTTTTTTGTACTTTAGATAATTTAATTTAGGGAATTAATTTAATTATAGTGGTAGTGTTAGGTGTAATTGTAATTTAGGTTAGGTTTTATTTTACAGGAACTTTTGTATTTATTTTATCTAGGTAGTTATTAAATAGTTAATAACTATTTAATAACTATTCTACCTAGTTAAAATAAATACAAACTTGCCAGTAAAATAAAAATAAACCCTAAGCTAGCTACAATGTAACTATTAGTTATATTGTAGCTAGCTTAGGGTTTATTTTATAGGTAAGTATTTAGGTTTAAATAGGAATAATTTAGTTAATGATAGTTATTTTATTTAGATTTATTTCAATTATATTTAAGTTAGGGGGGGTAGGGTTAGACTTAGATTTAGGGGTTAATAACTTTAATATAGTGGCGGCGACGTTGGGGGGGCAGATTAGGGGTTAATAAATGTAGGTAGGTGTTGGTGATGTTAGGGACAGCAGATTAGATGTTAATAAAATGTAACTAGTGTTTGCGAGGTGGGAGTGTGGCGTTTTAGGTGTTAATATATTTATTATAGTGGCAGCGATGTCCGGTTCGGCAGATTAGGGGTTACATTTTTTTTTTAAGTATTTGCGATATGGGGGGGCCTCGATTTAGGAGATAATAGGTAGTTTATGGGTGTTAGTGTACTTTTTTAGCACAGTAGTTAAGAGTTTTATGCTACGGCGTTGTAGTGTAAAACTCTTAACTACTGACTTTTAAATGCAGTACCAGTCTTGACAGGAGAGGGTCTACCGCTCACTTTTTGTCAGACTTGTAATACCGGCGCTATGCAAGTCCCATTGAAAAAATAGGATACGCTATTGATGTAAGTGGATTTGCGGAATTTCCGAGTCTGGCCAAAAAAGTGAGCGGTACACCTGTACTTGCAAGACTCGTAATACCAGTGGGCATTAAAAAGCAGCATTGGGACCGGCCAACGCTGCTTTTTAAGCCTATTGCACAACTCATAATCTAGCCGTATATTTTGTAATGGATCAGGGAGCCCTTTTAGCGCGCTCAATGTGCTCATATTACAAGTGGTGAGTTAATTAAAGTTTCATGATTTTGATAGAGCAGCAATCCTAAAAAACTTTCCAATTCACTTCAATTAACTAAATGTGCACAGTCTTTTTATGGCTGATAGCTGTCACATAATGCATTGGTATGGACAATGTAACAAACTTTAAATTTGTTAGGAAAAAAATCTACTACTTATTTGAAAGTGCTTTTCAGTAACTAACCATTTTTTTTAAATACACATTTATTAATTATGCAATTCTACTGATTTTAGTGGTCCTTTAAGTGTTAGGCTTGATTGGAATCCAACATGCTGCATTAATAATTAGCACTTTTTAAGACATAAAGCAAACAATTATTAATAGATTAGCACAGAAACCTAGGCTTAGTTTGAGTGCAATTCTACATGAATTTTACTCTGTACCCCATAGTATTTAGCCCACCCGCTCTTCCCAACATGCAGATGTTATCACACACTAGACCCTGGTTTCTCAACAGCCGGGCCGTGGCCCAGTACCGGGCCGTGATAGCCCTGCTGGTGGGCCCTGACCTGTCATGCCCCCACTGCACACTCTTACCCCACTGCAAACCAGGTGCACACTGAGACCAATCAAGGCCCCAGGAACACTGTCTCACACTGACCAAAATGTATTAAATTGTATGCAAATGTACATGGTAGCCTTCCTGCCCTGCCCCCAACATGCCCCTCATCCTACAGAGCCAGGACCCCCAACATTAAGGGCCAGAGAAAGGGCACCCAACCTCCAGGGCCAGACCCCACACTCCATGGCCCTCACAGCGGCAGACCCCTGCCAGGGCCCCCACTAAACCCACACTTATTTGCTTATTTACTGATAGGGCAACTGAAAACTCCAGCTTAAGGAATGCACCAAGATCTGTGGAGATACCATTTGTGGGCCCCTCTACTTGCTGGTCCCTCGGCCCAGGTCCTATTTGCCTGTCTGATCAGCCCGCCCCTGCTGCTTACTATATATATATATATATATATATATATATATATATATAAATATATATATAAATAAACTACTGGGCCCTGGACATGTCTAGCTAAAATTTACCGGGCCTTGAGGTCACTTTGGTTGAGAACCACTGCACTAGACTATCTTTTGAGCAATAACAAAAAAAGGTTGAACTTGAAATTTGAGTACAAAAAAATAAGCTTTATTGATTGCACTTGATCAATGTTTTAGGCTCCACTTGTAATCTAGTCCTGTATGTGCTGCACCCCCAGATATTTTTTCTTGTTGCACAGTTTGTCGAACTTTAAAGACACCATTAATACAAGGGCATTGAACTTGCAGAGGACTAGATAGTAGAAGAATAAATAAATTACAACCTACATCTTTCTCTTGTTTTTGTTACTTCTTTGTTACAGTATTATTTTTCAGAGTGAAATAAACATAGGTGCTTTTGAACAGTAAAGCCTATAGATGACGCTTGACTTTAATGATGGAGAATAAATAATTCTTGTCGGGTTTAGAAGCCAAACCAACATCATATGTATTTGTGTTGTTCTTAATTAAAAATGTAGATTGTCAATCAATAAAATGCATTGTATAATGCCTATTTTAAAAGACCTTTCTTTAACAGAAAATATTAGATTTTTTTTAAAATACACACTGAGGTCTGCATTTTTAACCCTTGATTCAATAACATTTCTGATTCAAAACTAAAAAGTCAATTTATAATTACCATGGTGGATGTTGATGTTATTATAAGGGTGAGTGAGTTTAAATATTGTCTTTTTCCCTTTGTTTATAAGTAGCAATGAGTTATAGATTTGAGTTAGTAGTCTTGTGTGTTTAGTGACACTTTGACCATATTGGAAAGCTTACATTGATAAAACTCTAGAAAGCAAATATATTTCTTATTTCTAATTAAAATTATAAAAAGGAATGTTGGGTAAAAAAAAAAAAAAAACTTTGCATGATCCTGCACAAATAGATAGATCAATAAAACGTGCATTAGCCTTTACTCAGTTTATACATATAATCTTGCTTTTTTTTGTTTTTTGTTTTCTGTAAGGGCGTGAACCCCCATTTGACATTCCTAACTTACTACCCCTTAACTACCAACTTCCCTTGAAGAAAAACACTGACACCAGGTTGGGTTAAGACTGGTCATGGTCACTTTTATTATAACTTAACAATTAACTGCAGACTTTCAGGAAGTCCTCAACTTGAATGGCGGCATTGGAGCATTCTAACAAAACCCCCAAACATCAAGAGTACAAGGCTTTTAGGAATAGCTTGACCTCTGCTAGGCCCCGCCTATGAGGAGCAGCAAACGCCCTAGAGGAGCATGGTCAGCAGGCCTGCCGAGTGGAGCACCCCTAGGGCCGCGCCTAGGGACATCGCTCCACCCATTAGCTCGACCGCGACAGTGAAAGCCAAGCAGCAAACAAATGTCACCTAGGGGGCGGGACTTAAGGCCAAGGTCTTACGAGAGAAAGTTCAGCTAATCAGATTCCAGCCTCAGCATTAAACTAGCAAATTAGGATCTATTTGTTGCCATCATGACCCCGGACCTGTGAAAGAATGAAAACGTTAGAAACTTGGGAGGGATGGGAGGGGAAAAAACACCTTGGATGAACAGGAACCAAAGAATCTGAGAACCGGCCTGCAAACTATTAAATAGTAAGTACTAAACCCCCGTCCACCACACTGCAACAATGTTGCAGATCACTCACTCACTACTAGATCCATGTCAGGCAGGGGGTAAGGCCCTTAACTCGTTACATGCTGACAGGCAGCCCTACACTAACATAAGGGCGTGAACCCCCATTTGACATTCCTTACTTACTACCCCTTAACTACCAACTTCCCTTGAAGAAAAACACTGACACCAGGTTGGGTTAAGACCGGTCATGGTCACTTTTATTATTACTTAACAATTAACTGCAGACTTTCAGAAAGTCCTCAACTTGAGTGGCGGCATCAGAGCATTCTAACAAAACCCCCAAACATCAAGAGGACAAGGCTTTTAGGAATAGTGTGACCTCTGCTAGGCCCCGCCTACGAGGAGCAGCGAATGCCCTAGAGGAGCTCGGTCAGCAGGCCCATGGAGTGGAGAACCCCTAGGGCCACGCCTAGGGACATCGCTCCACCCATTAGCTCAACCACAACCCCTTTAAGGGGCTCCACCCTCCGATTAAGACCTCCCGCCACAAGAGACTAACCTTATAATAAGGAAAGCTCTCGCTGCCACAGCCCCTAAACCAGGTTAAGCAAGGCCCTTTTTAAATTTGTTAGGAAAATTCCCAAACCCTCATCAGACAAGTGCACTCCATCCGGTCTGTACAAGTGTCTCTTGTCAGCCGACAAATTCTCATGCCTCACTATAAACCCCCCAGTGGCCATGACCGCCTTCCCCACCTCCCTATTCACCTTTTTTCTGACCCTATATGCTGCTCTAGGTGAGAAATTCCTCCACTGTAGTCTAACAACGATATTAGACCAGCCTAACCTCACCCCTTGGAAGGAGGTAGCCAGCCAACGAACGTCAGATTTCATAACCGTTATGAGACCTAACGCTGGGGCCGAACCCAAGTCATTGCCCCCTAAATGGAGAATGATTAGGTGGGGTCTCCCCCACCTGCGCTGAGCTTCTTGCAGCAACTGTGGGAGTTCGTTCCATCGCAGTCCCCTGCGACCCAGCCACCGCAAGGAGGCCTGGGATGGGGAAAATCCTAACTGCTGTCCATCTTGGAGGGCTAAGGCTCTGATGGATGCCCAATGAATAAAGGAATGCCCCACTATCCATAATCTGAGGGGGTGGCAGGAAACACCTAAAACAAATAAAGGGGTACTTGAGATACTATAACTCCATTATTGACCATACCATGCAAAGAAAAAAGGGGGGGAGCAACCTGGACAAGAAAAGCAGAGCTCATGCAAACCATTAAGACTGCTCATAGGGGTAGATATAACCCTTATAGCGTTGTGACTTCCAACGCCCTAACCTCTTAATTGATTCTACCGGCCAACCTAAAGCAGCAGCACTGGTAGTTGCCCCAATACGGAAAGAGTGTGGAGCAATCCTCATAGAATCTAACCCCTCTAAAGCTGCCACCCTAGCTAACACTCTGTGAATTTGATACCTTGACAAACACGTCCCATCGTCATGGATAAGCATTTGCCCGGGCCCCGCAGGGTGCACTTCTAACTAAGACCTAGTTAGTGCCACCGGACAAATCTCCTTAACCGCTTGGGCAGGGAGCGAAAGCCACGTCCCTCTTGCCTCCGGATCTGTCTTGGACTTAGGTAAGAAAACCAGTAGAGAGTCATTCGATACCCTCACATGCTGTACTTGAACACCTTTACTGCGAGCCTGCCTAGAAGGGAACACCAGCTCCCCAACACGCAAGGCCCCGTAAAAAGCCAGGGCAAATGCTAGGCTAAAAAAGCGTGTCTCAAAAATTTTGGAACACACTTGCGGGAGAAACTGGATTAAATTGCGCAATCGCTGCACTGTAATTGGTTCCCTTACATCCTGCTGAAATGGCTCTAGCCGACCCCAACCTTTCATCAACTGCCGCACTAAAAACGTACCTGAAAAATCAGGCCACCCTAACATTCTATTAAAGAATACCACAATGGACAATCTCCCATGCACGCCACCTTTCCTGACTCCCTCATTCCGTAAGCGCAATAGCCAGTCTATTAACAGTACCTAGGATCCGACATTGGGGGGGACTGCCTTTTCCTGACAAAAATGTACCCATTCTTCCCAATGATGCGGATACACCCTCCACGTTGCCGGCGCTAGGGAAGCTCGTATTAACAGGAACACCTTGACCCACCTCCTGCAATCTGCCATATGAGAGGTGGACATGGAAGGCCGTTGGCCGCAGCCTTTGGCACCAATCTCCTAAACTGCGCCCACTGAAATCTGGACAGTGCATCTGCCACTACGTTCTTAACTCCCGGCACATGCCGCGCCTCAAAGTTAATATTAAGCACTAGGCATTTCAGAACAAAATGCCGAAGGTACCTCACCACTACTGGGGAAGAAGCAGACAACTTGTTTATGGCAAAGACAACACTTAGGTTGTCAGACCAGAAAATTATGGAACGATCCTTCAATCGGTCGCCCCACAATTCCACCGCCACCACTATCGGAAAAAGTTCCAACAGGGTAAGATTCCTTGTGAAACCTTGCGTGGTCCAGCTGTCCGGCCATGGTTCCACACTCCATTTGCTCTCCAAGTATACCCCGTAGCTGAATGCACCGGCTGCATCCGTGTAAAGATGCAATGCCTGACTGGATATGGGGCCCTCCCTCCACAAGAGCACCCCATTGAAACTAACTAAGAAACGCTGTCAGACACCCAAATCCTCCCTCATATTGGACGTGATTCTGATCTGCCTGCCTTTCCTACCCCCACCATTCAGTGGTTCTTCCAAACATCGGTTGAAAACCCGACCCATGGGGAATCACTCTACAGGCGAAGTAAAAGGGACACTGAACCCAATTTTTTTCTTTTGTGATTCAGATAGAGCATGAAATTTTAAGCAACTTTCCAATTTACTCCTATTATCAAATTTTCTTCATACTCTTGGTATGTTTATTTGAAATGCAAGAATGTAAGTTTAGATGCCGGACCATTTTTGGTGAACAACCTGGGTTGTTCTTGCTGATTGGTGGATAAATTGATCCACCAATAAAAAAGTGCTGTTCAGAGTTCTAAACCAAAAAAAGCTTAGATGCCTTTTTTAAATAAAGATAGCAAGAGAACGAAGAAATATTGATAATAGGAGTAAATTAGAAAGTTGCTTAAAATTGCATGCTCTATCTGAATCACAAAATAAAAATATTGAGTTCAGTGTCCCTTTAAGGAGCCCTAATACTGATTGCAGTTCCCGCAACGGTATCCTGGTTGCTGCAGCAGCCATAGAAACTGCTTCCAGCATTCGCCGTACTTTGTCTTCCGGCAGGCGGCAAAGCATAGCAAGTGAGTCTATCTCGATTCCCAAGAAGGTAAGTCTCGTACACGGGCCCTGTTTTTAATCCTCTGCAAGAGGAACACCGAACCTACGCATTAGATCCCTTATTATCCCCATTAAACGACTACAAGCACAAAAACGAGGAGCCCCTACAAGCAGGAAGTCATCCAGGTAGTGCGCAATAGTGCCCCCACCAGCTGCCGACTCCACTGCCCAATGCAGAAATGAGCCAAACTTGATGCCCATCAGCCGAAAAGATGACGGATTAATGGGAAGTAGGCAGAATGCGGATTCGATATCCAGCTTTGCCATCAGACACCCGTAACCTTCCTGTTTCACCAGCTTGAGCACTTGATCAAACGACTGGTAGTGCACTGAACTAATAGCCAGATCAATGGCGTCATTCACTGACCGACCCTTAGGGTACGATAAGTGTTGGATGAGCTGGAATTTACCAGGTTCCTTCTTTGGTACCACCCCTAAAGGGGAAACCACCAAATCAGGTAAGGGCAAATTTGGGAAATGAACCCGCAATGCCCTCCAGCAAGACCTTTACCTAGCTTGTCCCGTACCACACCAGGAAACTCACTTGCCGACTTAAGATTTTTATGGCATTTAGTCCCCGTTACCCTCGTAGAGATAGGTATAACAAACCCATCTCTAATCCCGAAAAACAGTGTCCTGGCTGCCTCCCTGTCAGGGTAGGCATCCAGCCACGGCTTAATTTCGACCAGGTTAAGAGGGATTGGCCCCTTTTCCCGCAATGGGCCCCTTGGTTGGGCCCTTGAACCCTGAACCATCTTTCCTGCGGCTACATTCCAACCCGAGGTGTGGCCCACTGCAGTAGAGGCAAACATGCCGAAAGGAGCAGCCGCTTCCTCTCTCTCACTATTTGTCATTGTATTTCCAACATTCTCTCCCTTTCCACCAAACACCCTGCAGGTTTATGCGCCACGGCCAAACGCTGAGCCTCCGTCTGGACACTTGGCTGTTCTGGACCCAAGCGAGCCCAGAGATGCATGTCCATTGCCCCGAAAGTCAAGACGGGGTTCCCAGACAGCTTACGGCAAAACTCCATGTTGTAACTATGCCATAGCCCTTCGCTGTATCTGGAATATACATAGTCAATAGTGCCCATGTATTTAATGATGTCAATGGCCCTATCTGGGTGATGCTCTATATTGCATGACACCAGAACTCGGAAGCAGCAAAGCCACTCAAGATAGTTATCAGGGTGTTTCACGTTCTTGGGACCAGTGCCGTCTTCACTGCGCTCCTTATCCTTAAGAGCCTTTACCGAGAGCTCAAATATATTGACATACCTTGTGTCTCTAATCTTATTCACGACTTTTGGTTTAAGGTGGGCATGAAGCGATGGAACAAAACAAGGGTAAGAATCCCCCCGCAAGGCCACCTTATGCAGTGGGACTACTGACTCCGATGCCTGCCCGACGCCATAAGGAACTAGGGGCCCTGGTGAGTTACTCACACTACCCATGCTGTGGAACCCAACTCCTGGAAGCCCCGTCCCTTGCGGGGTGGCAGTGCACAGTACCTGCCCCGCCACCCCCGGTGGTACCTTCGCTGACTCAACTAACCCTGATTCCCTGTCAGTGTCCTTAGCATACGGTACATCCTCCTATTTAGTCACTACTAAACCCTGTGTCAGCCCCATACCCTAGCGGTACCATCCTACCTTGCAGCTCAGTGCTTGGTCCCCTGCCTATAGACTGCGCTGTCTCGTGACTCTGAAGTCCTTGCAGTGTAGATGTCATGGGCACGCTGGTTATCCCAGATGGTCTTGACCATGCTGGTCCGGAGGATGCCATCTGTGAAGAAGAAAAAGAGGGATGTGAGTACCAAGGCTCACAGGTTGCAGACCTCCCACACCCCTGTCACCTCCCACTATTAGTCCAGCTGGACCATTCATACTCCCATATGCACTACTAGGCCAAGTCCTGACTGTAGGTGTTAATGCTGGAGTTACCCCCGCTGATAACTGCACTCCATGTCCTTGGACCTGACTGCTTTCTGCATCATTCACACTCCCATACACACTACTAAGCCTAGTCCTGGCTGTAGGGGTTAAAGCTGGAGCTACCCCCGCTGATAACTGTGCTCCCTGTCATTGAACCTGCCTGCTATCTGCATCCGTGCCTAGAAGCCTGTGATACTGGTGCCCCTGAGCCTTCGCCTGTCTTCTGGCCTTGCCCCTCAGCACAGCTGCCGCTTCCCTAACCACCTTTGCCATGCCCTGCCCTGCACCCATACCCTGGGTACTCCCATCCTACCGGTGGGCGTCGATGAATCTCTCCTCTTGCTCCTGGTGGCCGTCCTGCCACGCGTGATTGCGGAGCTCCGGTTGACAACATCACCAGAAGTGATGTCATCTGACCGCGTCTGGAGGACCGCAGGACAGGAAGAGAAGGGCCCGGCTGCCATGCTGCTGAGGCCCACACCTCCGGCCCCTACTACCGCCTGACTACTGGGACCCTGGATGGAGGGGATAGATGCCCCGGATGGAGCAATCACCTCCGGAGGGGTGCCAGGAACCACCGCTGCGGCGACGACCTGAACCAGTGACAGTATGGCCGACTAGGCCTCCGCCGGTAAGCCTGCTGCCGTGAGGGGAGCTGTGGATGCGGCCTCTCCTGCTCTGCTACCCAATCGCTTGGACCCTGGATGGGGGGAGTTCGGGGGTTGATAAGCCTGTCAGAGAAGGCATACCAGAAAGGGGTATATCCTCTAAGGGGCTGAGAGCCAGACCTAGCCCATCTAAAGCAGGGGCCGGACCACTCCCCACTAATACACCCCCGATAGGGACAGGGGATCTGGAAGGCAGGGGAGAGGGACCAGAAGGAACAGTCAAAGGAGGGGGGGAACAGTCTCTCCCTCCCCCTGAATACTCATCTTTTCTTTTTCTGCAGGTTTCCCACAACGAGAGGGTGACATGTTGGACTCCATGAACCGCTTGGGCACTGCAGCAGATCTCCTGGCACGATCCATCCTGATGACTACTGCAGAAAAAACACCTTGGACGAACAGGAACCAAAGAGACTGAGAACCGGCCTGCAAACTAATAAATAGTAAGTACTAAACCCCCGCCCACCACACTGCAACAATGTTGCAGAACACTCACTCACTACTAGATCCATGTCAGGCAGGGGGTAAGGCCCTTAACTCATTACATGCTGACAGACAGCCCTACACTAACAAAACAAATATTCCAGAAACTTTCTGGGCAGTAATGTTCAAAGATAACTTTATTAAGAAAATACAGATCAAGTCAAATGTTGAACCTTACTTTATGCAAATAAATGTAATTTATTTATTAATAACAAAGGGCCAGATTACGGGTGGACACAAACGTTTGCGCATGAGGGATATTGTTTTTTTTTGCATTCATTTGCACACAGGTTAAATTGCACTGGTATTACAAGTTGAATGTAAATTTAATCGCTTGTGCGCAATTCAAATTAATGCTCATTGGGTTAGCATGTCCTCAGAGCTGTGGTTAATTGTTTTGCAACACAAAAAAGTATCACAAAACACATCAATGCATTGCAAAGTACAGTTACACTCATAATAACACTATGAATAACAACACATGACATATTACACTGTGTCATGATATATTTTAAAAATTAAAGCCAAAATGGAGAAACCATGTGTGAAAAACTAAGTACACCTTATGATTCAATAATTTGTAGAATCATCTTTAGCAGCAATAACTTAAAGTAATGTTTTTCTGTATGACTTTATCAGTCTCTTACATCATTTTGGAGGAATTTTGGCCCACTCTTTTTTGCAACTTTGCTTCAGTTCATTGAGGTTTATGGGCCTTCGTTTAGGCACAGCTCCACAACATATCCATTGTGTTGAGTTCTCAACTTTGACTGAACAATTTCAACGCCTTGATTCTTTTATTTTCCAGCCATTCTGTTGTAGATTTGCTGAGGTGCTTGGGATCATTGTCCTGTTGCCTGACCCAATTTCAGCCAAGCTTTAGCTGTCAGAAAGATGGCCTCACATTGACTCTAAAATACTTTGGTATACAGAGGAGTTCATGATTGACTGCAAGGTGCCCAGGTCCTGTGGCTGCAAAGCAAGTCCAAATCATCACCCCTCCACCACCATGCTTGACAGTTGGTATGAGATGTTTGTGCTGATAATCTGTGTTTGGTTTTCACCAAACATGGCACTGTGTATTATGGCCCAACATCTCCACTTTGGTCTTGCCTGTCCAAAGGACATTGTTCCTGAAGTCTTGTAGTTTATTCAGACTAGATTTGCAAATCTAAGCTCTGCTGCCATGTTCTTTTTAGAGAGAAGAGGCTTTCTCCTGGTAACCCTTCCATTCAAACCATACTTGTTCAGTTTTTTTCTAATTGTGAACGTTAACATGCAAACTGAGGCCTCTAGAAACTGAAATGTAACTCTTGAGTTTTTTGCAATTTCTCTGGGACTTCCACTCCTGGGAAGATTGGCAACTGTCTTGAATGTTTTCCACTTGTGAATAATCTTTCTCACTTTCGAATGATGAACTTTAAATTGTTTGGAAATGGCCTTCTAACCCTTCCCAGATTGATTGGCAGCAACAATTGCTTCTCTAAGATCATTGCTTTCCTGCTTGGCTAAAGACCAAATGATTTTAAGTATGTCCTGATATGTAAAACCATATAATTTAAAGACCTGACTGTAAATGAATGACACTACAGCACATGAAAAAATATACATGTTTGAGCTTACGGTGCCGTCCTTCCCATATGACACCTGTTCTCTCTTCACTTTCCTGCCTTCTGCACATATATATTACTGAACGGCTGCTCCCCAGTTTTCTGCTGCTGATGTTTGTTCTTGTTCTTCTCTGGGATGGACCTCTGTTTATTGCATTCCTAGCTTAGAAGATAGGGCTATAAGCTGCATAGTTGCCAACAATTAAAAACAATATCTAACATCCTACTGTTCAACAACACCAACATAAGGCAGACAAATAGTATTTGTATTTGAACAACCATTAAATGCAGCAGAATTGCATAATCAACAAGTGCATAATATAAAGTCAATACAATATCACTATGGATTTTACATGAGCGGTAGCAGATTAATTTCCGCCAAATTTCAAAATTTATTTCAGTTTGCTGGCCCCTTGTATCATTTGCTAGCCGTCAGCATATTACAGACTTATATTTATACACTGTAAGCTCTTGCACATGCTCAGTAGTAACTTGTAATACAGTGCACAATTTCATAATGGAAGTAAAATTAAAAATCTGAATGCTCTACATGAAGCATGAAACTTTTATATTGACTGAGGGAGGAAAAAAGGAGAAAAGAGAGAGGATGGAGGGAGGTAGAGAAAATGGAGGGAGAATAGATTGGAGGTAGAGGCAGGAAGAGAGGGAGAAGGGAGGAAAGGAGAAGAGTGGAGGGAGAGGAGAGAGAGGAGGGAAAGGAGGGGGACAGAGAAGAGAAGGGAGGGGGGCAGAGGAGAGGAGGGAGAGAAGGAGGGAGAGGAGAGAGGGAAGGAGAGGATAGAGGCCTTTGGGTATACTGTGGCACGTAAGTTACATTATTTGTGAGACTGCATAATGTGTTAAATTAATTCATCCAGGGCACCCATGTAGGGGGATACTGTGTACAATATGTTAACACATTATGCAGTTAAACATGCAGATGAAGAAGGTTTTCCTAGTATATTAATAACATTATTTATATATAAAGTGACTTGTGGTTTTACAGCAAACAGATCATCCTTCAGAGACATGGCTCTCCTTAATACATGTATGTAATATGCAATTGGTAAGTCCATAAAAACCAAAACCACAATATTGAGATTCCTATTCTTCCTGCGTAGAGAAAATGCCACTTGGGGACAAATTCCCTAACCCTAACAAGGCTGCTGAAACTTAACGTTTATCAAACCAATTAAAACAATGACTTCTACAAGCAGGTGCCAGGCTTATAGTGCAGACATGTGCCAAATGAGAGCAGTGGGCACTATAGAGGGGCAACATATAATTTAGTTGTTTTTGTGAGTGGGTGCTGGAGTGTGGTTACGGCATTATCCTCAGTCATCTTCATAGGTGCCACAGATCTGCTCTTCCCTTCTAATTAACCTTTTAAAGCTGAATTTAGTTTCTAATTTGTAAAAGTACAATATTGGAATATGAAAAAAATGTTGTGCACACTATACTTGAAACTCATATTATTGTCATGCTGATGCAGCTATTCCTATGGTCGCAGTGCAGCTGCAGAAAGTGCTGCAGTATCCTATTGATGCCCAGTCCCACACCATGATCACTACTAGCTTTTTAAAAAGCTTCAGGAAAAGCTGGTTGTCATGTTCCAGGAGCAGCGCTATCACTGCAACCTTTCATCCGAAAAGGAAGTGGGCTATCAGCAAGACCTGAGAAGCTATAGTGCGTGCTACCAGCAAGTCCTGAGAAACACTTGCAATAATTATAGAGCGTGCACTGCAGTATAGGAAAAACTCAGCTGGCGACCTCCAGGCTTGAAACAAGGACTGCATATTATTTCTAATCTGGTTAGTGACTGATAGTGATGTCGCGAATAGTTCCCCGGCGAATAGTTCCCGGCGAACATAGCATGTTCGCGTTCGCCGCAGCGGGCGAACATATGCAATGTTTGATCCGCCCCTATTCGTCATCATTGAGTAAACTTTGACCCTGTACCTCACAGTCAGCAGACACATTCCAGCCAATCAGCAGCAGACCCTCCCTCCCAGACCCTCCCACCTCCTGGACAGCATCCATTTTAGATTCATTCGGAAGCTGCATTTTTAGTGAGAGGAGGGACAGTGTAGCTGCTGCTGATTTAATCTGGAAATCGATAGCTAGGCTAGTGTATTCAGTGTCCACTACAGTCCTGAAGGACTCATCTGATCTCTGCTGTAAGGACAACACCCCAAAAAGCCCTTTTTAGGGCTAGAACATCAGTCTGCTTTTTTTTTTTTTTTTTCCTGTGTAATCTAATTGCAGTTGCCTGCCTGCCAGCATGTGTGTCAGGCTCACAGCATATACTGTGCCCACTTGCCCAGTGCCACCACTCATATCTGGTGTCGCAGGTGGTGGAATTTGGTCTGTGGGGGGGGGGGAAGCTACGCTACAGAAAAACAAAAAAGAACAGAAACTTTTTTTTGCAAACTGGGTACTGGCAGACAGCTGCTATAAAAAAAAATAAAAAAAAATAAAAAACCTTTTATTTTAGTACTGGCAGACTTTCTGCCAGTACTTAAGATGGCGGGGACAATTGTGGGGGAGGGAAGGGAGCTGTTTGGGAGGGATCAGGGGGTCTGATGTGTCAGGTGGAAGGCTGATCTCTACACTAAAGCTAAAATTAACCCTGCAAGCTCCCTACAAATAACCTAATTAACCCCATCACTGCTAGCCATAATACACGTGTGATGCGCAGCAGCATTTAGCGGCCTTCTAATTACCAGTAAGCAACGCCAAAGTCATATATGTCTGCTATTTCTGAACAAAGGGAATCCCAGAGAAGCATTTACAACCATTTGTGCCATAATTGCACAAGCCGTTTGTAAATAATTTCAGTGAGAAACCTAAAATTGCGAAAAAATTTAAGTTTTTTTTAAATTTGATCGCATTTGGCGGTGAAATGGTGGCATGAAATATACCAAAATGGGCATAGATCAATACTTTGGGTTGTCTACTACACTACACTTAAGCTAAAATTAACTCTACAAGCTCCCTACATGCTCCCTAATTAACCCCTTCACTGCTGGGCATAAAACACGTGTGGTGCGCAGTGGCATTTAGCAACCTTCTAATTACCAAAAAGCAAAGCCATATAAGTCTGCTGTTTCTGAACAAAGGGGATCCCAGAGAAGCATTTACAAGCATTTATGCCATAATTGCATAAGTTGTTTGTAAATAATTTCTGTGAAAAACCTAAAGTTTGTGAAAAAGTGAACAATTTTTTTTTATTTGATCGCATTTGGCGGTGAAATGGTGGCATGAAATATACCAAAATTGGCCTAGATCAATACTTTGGGATGTCTTCTAAAAAAAATATATACATGTCATGGGATATTCAGGTATTCCTGACAGATATCAGGGTTCCAATGTAACTAGCGCTCATTTTGAAAAAAAGTGGTTTTGAAATAGCAAAGTGCTTCTTGTATTTATTTCCCTATAACTTGAAAAAAAAGCAAAGAGCATGTTAATATTGGGTATTTCTAAACTCAGGACAAAATTTAGAAACTATTTAGATGTTGTACCCGCTGCGGGAGTTTGGTCTGTCACTGTGAAGCGGGCGTAACCCTTACACTACCTGATCGATACAACATCATACCTGATGTTTTAAAGCACATTATTCCAAACAATTTTGGAATGTTAGGTGATTTATGCCCTTTATGGATTAAAACAGACTCTGCATCAACTATGTAATTTTCCATGGAAGTTTTGCCATGGATCCCCCTCTGGCATGCCACAGTCCAGGTGTTAGTCCCCTTGAAACAACTTTTCCATCACTATTGTGGCCAGAAAGAGTCCCTGTGGGTTTTAAAATTCGCCTGCCTATTGAAGTCTATGGCGGTTCACCCGGTTCGCCCGTTCACAAACTTTTGTGGAAGTTCGCGTTTGCCGTTCGCGAACCCAAATTTTTATGTTCGCGACATCACTATTGACTGACTATTGTTGCAGGGGAAAACAGTTCCCCCTGCAAAAATATTAATAATACAATACCAGCAGCACCGTGACCTTGAGATACAGATACTCAACTTTATTCCAGCATAGAGGGAACAGAAAAAGACAATGTTTCGGGCTATCTGCCCTTATTAATGTCATAACAGGTAATACCCAAAATGCTCACCTTTATACACAATCACAGGTGGTTTAATTAATTTAGTTTTATAAATTTTTATTGAGGTTTTTTTTCAAGACAGTTAGTAATTGTCAATACACAATATAAGAAACAAAAGGTTATTACATAATAGGCTGCAAATATATGCCAAATAGATAAACCATATAATTGAATGACAAATTGCTTTCCCATAATACACAGTAAGTGCCTTGTTAACTGAACGCCCACTACATGATGTAAGCGACCACTTTTGGACCATATGAAGTTGTCATAAACATAATATAAAGTAGGCAACCATGGAATGGAGAGGGCCACTCACCTCTTTTTTTTTTTTTACTTTTTTATACTGCAGGATTATGGATAA
Organism: Bombina bombina; assembly: GCF_027579735.1. Taxonomy (NCBI): domain Eukaryota; kingdom Metazoa; phylum Chordata; class Amphibia; order Anura; family Bombinatoridae; genus Bombina; species Bombina bombina. Next base: position 1,310,349,235 of record NC_069499.1, read on the forward strand.
TTATGAGACAAACCCCTGCCACTTTTCCTTTAAACAAAACATTAATTAGTATATTATAAGTCATGCTATGGATGCTCTTATCATCAACCTAGGAGATCCCTTACATAATATGGATGGATTAAAAAAAAAAAAAAAAAACATTAGAAATTAATAGCCAATACAGGGTAGGATGTCCAATGTGTTAGCCTCAGGGGTACAACTAAGGCACGGCAAATTTGCAATATATACTTTGTACTAGTAGGAAACATCAGAATTCAGATGGTTGGAACTGCCCCTATAAAAAATTGTGGACAAAACTAGATATATTAGATCAAATACTTGTAACTTAACTAGGAAGTGGGAAACTACAACGTTAAGCAGTAATAAATAGGCAGGCTATACTACAGCAATTGAAGAGTATCTAAATATTGGATGTACTATTCTAGGCAAACAAGTATTATGAAGTGTAATGCACAAAATGCTGTAACTAATACATAATAATTAAGAAGCAGAATGTTAACTAAAACATTTGACAGTGTCAGGACTGAACCCCTCTCATTTGTGTATAGTGTAACATTGAACAGATCAGATACCAATGCAATCCAAATGCATTAAATTCTGTCTTATCTCTTAAGAATACTACAGGTAAAACAATTGTACCTTTCTGAGCGATGACATTAGTACAGGACCAGCCTGTATAAACACGCAAACTGTACATCAAAGAGGAAAAGAACAACACACTAAAATGCAGGATTTACCAGTTAAGAGTCCACATATAGCGACATAAATATATCCAATCTTCCTCTAGGGGAACAGGAGCTGGTGGAACCTAATTTATGACCAGAAACAGCTAATATAGGTTTAGTTATCTATATGTATATAAAATTAAAAGTCACATCCAAAAGAGCTGAGGGCCAAGTATTTATTTCCTATTTAGCGCCAATGTAAGCTGGGCAGCCTATGCACACTCTTTAGATTCAAACCATCAATAACTGTAGCGGTAAACTACCTATGTAACACTTTACAAGTTCAACCCAGTGAATGTGCTGCCCTCTGACTACGAGGACTCCAATGGTCCCCCAGGGTCCCACTGGAGAATCTGCAGGGTGTCGTTTTGGTGAGTGGTGCCTGGGAAGCAAAAAGTAATTGCGGGCGAGACGTGCTCAGTACCCCAGCATGAGATATGCAGTTGCGGTGTAACCGAAGGGTAAGCAGCACACATACAGTTCCATCGAATGCCATCTTGCTTAGTTTGCACTGAAACATCTATTGTTCTTTTCCGGCTCACCATCATGTCGGAGCTACATAAATCAGCTGATGTATTGCGGGGTATGTACAAACAAGCCAAACTCTCTGCAGCTATGATTGGGGTTTTCACCCCCATTCCTTTAGGGCGCAGTGCCAATGCCCTGCTTCCAGGTTCCTCTTCACCACTTGCCCAGCCAGGGATCAGAAGGGGGCCCCGGGGCCCCAAAGCACCCCCTCCCTCTGCACCCGGGAGGCCAGGCTCAGTTAGGTTATGCTGCAGTTCTAGATGACGCTTGTCCCCATGAAGAATTGTATCAAGAGTGTCCTCTAATGCGATGTGATGATCAAGAAGTAGGCTTCTTAGCTGATCCAGGAAATACAAAGGGATCTTCATAGTAAACGTATAGTAGAAAGCACCTGGCAGGGGCAATGTAAATATATAAACTCAAAGTAAGTTCCGTACAGTATTGCAGTGACTAGAGAGGTAGCACTGCTTCTTAACGACAGGCCCGCAAAGGGTGCCCGCCGGGGAGTCCAAAAGTTGGTAACTGTCCTCAGCATATGTTGGGAGTCCGATGGAATTTGGGAAATTCTGCAGCCACGAGGTTGTAAAAAATGGCCACCGTTTACATAGACTCAAAGTGTAGCTCCAGTCCCAATTCAAAGTAGTAACACCCAGGGTGAAATTTGGCTTTCGCCAGCAGTTAGATGAAGGTCCAGGGTGCACTTAAGTAGTTTCTCAGGATTCACCTTGTAGATAAATAGCAAATAAAGTTATTAATAGGATAGTCAGGACCGGAGCAGCAAGATTATGCGGCCATTCTCGAGCGCCTCAGACTCCGCCCCCCTGGTTTAATTAATTTGACCTTTTCATTAACTCCTTCATACTTCTTGCAGAGTTTACTTATATTATATCTCCACCAAAAATAATGCAGGAACCCTGTTCCCATGCGTTCCCACTGGACTGATTTGAGCCTTTGCACTTAATTAGATGAAAAAATATAAAATCATATTTATGCAATATTCATTTTTATACTGTGGGGATGATTTATCACAGCCTGAATGGGGCTGCAAGGAGTTAAAGGGACAGTCTAGTCCAAAACAAACTTTCATTATTCAGATAGGGCATGTCATTTTAAACAATTTTCCAATTTACTTATATCACCAATTTTGCTTTGTTCTCTTGGTATTCTTAGTTGAAAGCTAAATCTAGGAATTTTATATGCTAATTCCTAAGCCATTGAAGCCTGCCTCTTAGATTAGGGAATTTTGACAGTTTTTCACCACTAGAGGGTGTAAATTCATGTGTTTGACCCTGGGGATAGTCTCCCTAAGGATGATGGTGGAAACCAGACATGGACTCCTTGCCCAATGTGCTTAGAGGGATATGGCTGGGCCTCACTGATGAGGCTCAAAGGAGGCTGAAACAATCGTCTGGGGTTGTCATGTTCCTTGTTCAGAGGATAATTGCCTGGTATTTCGGGCCTGGATTGAGCATGTTGGCGGGATCAGACTGATATGCTACAGGAAAGTTTTCCTCTGTGAAAAGCACAATTGGGCCGAAAGAAGCTACTATATATTTATAGGTAATGATATATATATATATATTGTACCAAAATATCATATATATATATATATATAAAACAAACAAGGGTATAGAAAGCACTGGTTAATACAATGTGCTAGTATTGCATACAAATGTTGAACACAATAGTATGTGAGCTTAAACATGTGAGCGACCCATATTGGGACATAAAGCAAAGGTACTGTCTCCCTGGTGACAGTAAAAATAAATGATTACCATAAAGAGTAAGTTCTCATATAAGTAGATATGTGTAGATCCTCTTCGTTGATTCCCTTTTGGGTGTCCACTTACTTTATGTTACCTCAATCTGCATGAGGTAAGTATTAGACGTATCTGATGTATTTGCCTTGTACTTGATCTTGACAGGAACTTGTGTCGGTAATGATGCCTCTTGTCAGTGGTAGAAACTTTCAGTCATTTTACTTCCCAGGCTGGTCACTGTGTGATCTCACCGTTCTCATAAAGAAGGATGAAAGAATAAATCTAATAGTGTAATTACATATATTAAAATCATAAGTTATAAAAATATTTCATTCATTACAAGTCTTACGAAGAAGGTGCTTTTAAAGCTTGATAGAACTTCAAAACGCGTAAGGCATTAAGACACTTACTTTTGCAAACAGCGCTGTCAAACTAAATACCCACAGAGATAAAGCAGTTGTTCTCTCATCTAAACCAATGTATATATATCAAGTTCACAATCAAATTCTCTAAGAGAGGTTCCGACAATGATTAAATACAATTTATATGTTACTCACGTTACCGGAGGCAAAAAGTCCCACAGATCCTTCTTTTTCATTCCAGCACCGTCCGGACACAAACAAAGGCTATGATAGCTTTACCGCTATGTCTGTTCACGGACAAACTCCCAAGGCTGGCACGTCTAACTGTTGGCGCCCGAATCCGGCGCTCCTGAGTGACGCAGCCACAATGGACTCCTGCATTCACCATGCTCAGCGGATTCATCCGTCTGCGAAGTTGCCTCAAGGAATGATTGCAGGAAAAGACCGTCAGTCAATCACCATCGATTGTAATTGTATTTAGATGAGAAGTGTGAGCTCCTGGGTAAAAGAGACTTTAATCACCTGGCAAACTGCAATTGACTTCCTCAAGTCAAAATCCATAGTAAAAAATGAAAAAAAGATAGCGGTGCACAGGATAGCACTATAGAATAATATTTATTTATTAAGCAATAGGATAAAACAAGTATTGAACCATAAAATGGCTTGCAAGCAGGAAAAAAAAGGGTATTACGCATTTCGGCGTTGTGCCTTCATCAGATACATCAGAGGTATCTGATGACGGCACAACGCTGAAACGCGTAATACCCTTTTTTTTCCTGCTTGCAAGCCATTTTATGGTTCAATACTTGTTTTATCCTATTGCTTAATAAATAAATATTATTCTATTGTGCTATCCTGTGCACCGCTATCTTTTTTTCGTTTTTTATTAAGACACTTACCTCATACGGATTGAGGTAACATAAAGTAAATGGACACCCAAAAGTGGATCAACGAAGAGGATCTACACATATCTACTTATATAAGAGAACTTACTCTTTATGTTAATCATTTATTTTTACTGTGACCAGGGAGACGGTACCTTTGCTTCATGTCCCAATAAAGGTCTCTCACACGTTTGAGCTCACATACTATTGTGTTCAACATTTGTATGCAATACTAGCACATTGTATTAACCAGCGCTTTCTATAGTCTTGTTTTTTATATTACTGTGAAGAGAGATATCTGAGGAATATCTCTTTGCTTTTTGAATTAGCTGCAGGGTTTTTTTGTGTGCAAAAAGTGCAATAATACTCCCTAAAGAATTAAGAGATTCTTTGCAAATATACATATATACAGTATATATATAATATACACATTTTTTATCTAGGTGTGTCATATATTGTGATAAATCCTCTATTGCCCAATACTTGGAGCGCTCGGAAATCTTGTTTTTTTTTTTGGCTAGTCCAGGAAAGGAACCCTACTTTAAATATATAAATATGTGTTTATGATTAAATAGAACATATTCTGCTATGTGAAGAACATTGGAATGTGAAATATTCATATTTTAATGTTGGGTTAGCGCACATGAGAATATGCAATCGGGTTTCCGCACGAGTAATATGTGAACACACGTTATTCTAACTTTGGCTTTTTGCGTTAAGCGGGTTAGCACAAAAGCAAAAACTGTTTACTTTTAAATCATAATACAAGCGCCACCTGACGAACACAAAAAGCTGAATTTCTAGTGCAGTTAACGCTCAAACGGGAGCATTAATTAGCATTCTAATTGTAATCTGGCCCACTTTTTTTGTTCCATTGACTTCTATGGGGGAATAGGTTATTGTGTGAGCAATATGTTAGTTCGTCTTTTTGTGCATGTCGGGTTAGCGCAAGAGTAATAACTAGGGATGCACCGAAATTTCGGCTGCAGAAGGTTTCGGCCGAAAATGGCATTTTTGGCTATTTCGTTTTTTGTTTTTTTTTGCCTGTTATTTTCGGTAAAATTATTGTGTAGCATGTTTCAAATTTGATGCTAGCCTAGAGCTGCTGTTTAAGTTTATTACTTGACTTACTGTTCTGCATATAATGATTTTTCTAGGACTATACTTTATTTGGATAATTGGTAAAAAAAAACCTGTTAAATATGATTCTGTTACATAGAACTAAATGAAGAATAATACAGTATATTGATATTTATAATTGTTTTAAGTAGGGATGCACCAAAATTTTGGTCCCAGAAACATTTTGGCCGAAAATGGCATTTTTTGCCTGTTTTTTTTTTTTTTCTTGGTAAAATTATTGTGTAGCATTGTTTTAAGAGATTTTTGTCCACTTTTAGTGTATTACTTTCAATAAAGTGTGGGCTTTTTTATTTTTTTAATTATGCAAAAAAAAAACTAAAACTAAAAATATTTTGAAAAAATAAATTTTCAGTATCAGTTTCGGTTTTCGGCCAAGTGCATCCTGGATTTTCGGATTCGGTTGCGGTCCAGAATTTCCATTTCGGTGCATCACTAGTAATAACTTTTAACTTTCAACTCGTAATACCAGCACAACCCGACGCGCAAAAAGTTTTCTCATAGGTCAAATAGCGCTCTAGCAAAAGCACTAAATAGCGCTCCACATGTAATCTGGCTCAAAATATGTAATTTATTCTGTCATTTTGTTTTGACTGCTAGGGTATGTTTTATTAACTACACAAAAAGTTTAAAGATATGTCAAACATTATTGTAAAGAACATTAAGCAGTGAGTTATATGTACTGTAATACAAATCATTGCAGTATGTATTAGTCATCATGTTAATTTGACTGCAGCTTTCATTTATATTTTTACTTCATGTGTGCAGTGTCTACTACTTCCTGTCACAGCCCCATAAGAGCTTTCCCTCTGAAGTGGTTGCTAGGAGACACCTGATTTAGCTCTATTTGTGTTTTTGACCATGGTCAGTAGAGGACATTTGCTGCAAAAATCAAATTATAGTAGAACTTAGGTTTTATAATGTTAGATCCTTATTCTCACTAAAGTCAGTGGCTATATTAAGGATTTCTGAGTACTCATTTTGCAAGAAAACAATTAAGTTGTTTCCTGTTTTTAGCACAATCAGTCTTTTTTATGTTTATTTAGCATTTTATTTACTAAAGGAGCACTGTTTCATATCACTTTAAATAACACTGGGCTAGAGTGTATCGCTATCGTCAGTGTGAGGAGAGTAAATGCAATCTTGAGCTCACTGTGTTTTTTATGCTCGAATCCATATTACAAGTTGCGAGCTGTTTATATTACCACAAATTAATTTAACTTTTGGTAATATAGACTTCTCATATTTTCTAAACCGCCACAAACCCAATAGCAAAATATCCATTAACATTGAATCCCCCACATCAGCTAAACCCCATAACCTAACTCCCCCTAAATTATAAAAAAAAAAATAACCTTTACAGAAAATAAAAAAACTAACATTACCAAAAAAAAAAAAAAAAAAATTATCAAAAATCAAAAACCCAGTTATGCCTAGTCTAAAACTAAAGCCCCTCTTAAAAAAACAAAACACCTCAAAATAAAAAAAAAACAATACTAAACTAAAGTACAGCAATAGCCCTTAGAAGGGCTTTTTTGTAGTGCATGGTCCTAAAGTGATTTAGTTCTTTTTCACCACAATAAATACTACCTGATTCTACAATTAACCTCCACCCCCCAAAAAAAGGCTATCCAAAAAAAAAACCAACATGAAGAAAAATCCTAAAAATTCTCACTGAACCCAAAACATTGTACCCAAAGTTGAAACTGGCTCCTTCGTGGTGGCGACGGTGGTCCATCTTCATCCCAGCGGCAATCCACCTTCATCCCGGCAGCAGTCTTCTATCTTCATCCATCTTCTTATCTTCAGATCTGCCGTCTGATGTCCACTTTATGCTGTCATATGCCGTACACTAAATTTTAAGAAGATGGATGAAGATAGAAGATTGCCGCATTGACAAAGATGGACAGACTTGGGATGAATAGGATATAGCTTGGGGTATAAACTCTTGTTGGCGCTGTATCCACATCTCTATTATTTGCTTATTTTTCTCTGGGGGATGGTTAGGCCCTGTGTTTGGATATAGCTTGGGGTATACCTCAGCGCTTAGGCACTATCCTTTTATCTGTATAGACTTGGGATGAAGATGGACCACTGTGGCCACGATGTAAGAGCTGGATTTAACTTTGGTGAGTACAATCTTTGGGGTTTACTTTAGGCAATGCCCTAAAAAAAAGAAATTATTCGGGCGATTGCCATAGTTTAGTTTAGTGTTAGTATATATATTTTTTTGCGGTGGGGGATTTTTAAAGGGGGACTTTAGTTTTAGAATAGGCTTAAATTATTTTTATTTTTCCTATTTTTTTTTTTGTAATGGTATGTTTTTTATTTTCTGTAATGGTAGGTTTTGTTTTTTTCTATAATGTTATAGTTTTTTTTTCAGCTATGGTTAGGGTTTTTTTCTGGTAACTTAGGGGGTGTTAGTTCAGGGGGTTTAGATGTTAGTGGATATTTTGCGATGCATGGTTATGGCAGTTTAGGGGTTAATAGTGTAGAGGGGTATTTTGAAATGAGGGTTGTGGTGACTTAGACATTAATAATTTAGTGGGATACTTTGCGGTGTGAGGGTTTTGTGGTTTAGGGGTTAATAGTGTATCAGGTACTTTGTGATGTGAGGGTGTGGTGGTTTAGGGGTTAATAGTGTAGTGGGGTACTTTGCAGTGGGTTATGTGGCATTTTAGGGGTTATTAGAGTAGGGGGCTTATGGTGATTAGGGTTAGTGCATGAGTTTAGGTTTTTTCTGGCCCAATGTACTGACCAAAAACAGGTATAAGTTAAAAGCCCATTATAAATGAGGTGATAGTTTAAAAGCCCATAACAAAGTGGTGATAAAGTTAAAATCAAATTATACTCTAATTAAAATATTAATTTATTACAAGTGATATTGACATAAAACCAGCATAAGAACAAAAATAAAAATGAAATTAAAACGTAGTCCAATGTAAATTAGATACATAAAATCCAGATTTAATAAGTCTCCATATACTGTCCAATGAATGTCCAATGAATTATTTTTTTCGATAATTTCATTTGTTTTGTTTTTTGTAATGGTAGGTTTTTTATTTTTTGTAATGGTAGTTTTTTTTTATTTTGGTTTTATTTTATTTTTTGTAATGTTAGCTTTTAGTGTAAGGTAGCTTAGGTTTTATTTCACAGGTAAGTTTGTATTTATTTTAACTAGGTAGTTAGCAAAGAGTTAATAACTTTATTAACTAGTCTACCTAGTTAAAATAAATACAAACTTACCTGTGAAATAAAAATAAAACCTAAGCTAGCTACAATATAAATTATTATGTTAATAATTGAAACATTTAATTCAGATTTATTTTAATTATGTTAAAGGGACACTGTACCCACATTTTTTCTTTTGTAATTCAGAAAGAGCATGCAATTTTAAGCAACTTTCTAATTTACTCCTATTATCAATTGTTCTTTGTTCTCTTGCTATCATTATTTGAAAAAGAAGGCATCTAAGCTTTTTTTTTTGTTTTGGTACTCTGGACAGCACTTTTTGTTGGTGGATGAATTTATCCACCAATCAGCAAGGACAACCCAGGTTGTTCACCAAAAATGGGCCGGCATCTAAACTTACATTTTTGCATTTCAAATAAAGATACCAAGAGAATGAAGAAAATTTGATAATAGGAGTAAATTAGAAAGTTGCTTAAAATTTCATGCTCAATCTGAATCACAAAATAATTTTTATGGGTACAGTGTCCCTTTAAAGTTAGGAAGTATTAGGGTTAGGGTTAGGGGTAGGTAAAGGGGTTAATAGTTCAATTTAAAATGTTGCAATGTGGGGGGCTGGTGGTTTAGGGGTTATACGGTTTATTTAGTGGTAGTGATGTGGGAGGCCAGAGGTTTAGGGATTAATAACTTTATTTAGTTGTGGTGATGTCGGGGAGCGGCGGAATAGTGGTTAATAACTTTAATATAGTGGCAGCGATATTGGGAGAGGCAGATTAGGGGTTAATAACTTTATTTAGGTGGTGGTGATATCAGGACCGGCAGATTAGGGGTTAATAACTGTAGGTAGGTGTCAGCGATGTCGGGGGCAGCAGATTAGGGGTGTTTAGATGTGGGGTTTATGTTAGGGTGTTAGGTTTAAACGTTATTTTCTTTTTCCCCATAGACATCAATGGGGCTGCGTTACGGAGCTTTTCATTCCGCAATCGCAGGTGTTAGAATTTTTTCTGACTCACTCTCCCCTTTGATGTCTATGGGGAAAGCGTGCATGAGCACATTAAAACTTGTAATGGCTGCGCTATAGGGCATTAAATAACGCATTTTTTGTTACGTTTGTTAATTTCCCTATAGCGCTCAAAACTCGTAATCTAGCTGTTAGTTTCTCTATAAAAAATACTGTAGTACTGGCACAGATACTATTTGTTAACACTTAAATACATCATGGAGATGCAGCAGCCATAAATAAAACTTGATTTTTATTTGTCTTCGTTGAAACATATAAGTACAGTGAACAAAAAAATAAAAAATAAAAGTCAAGTTTTATTTATCTTCATGTTCGTGATTTATTACAATTTTGATGGCCTTGATGGGAGATAGACAGCACTGAACCCAGAGAGCTGATAACACGATAACACTCTGCACTGAGTAACCAAGGATCCAGCAGCCGTTACAGGTTCACTACATTGTTAAAATTTGCACCGCACCGGAACACAGTATCCAGTTTACCCCCTGAAGTCGCTAATGTTTGTGACGTCATCACCCCGAGTGGTGGTTTGTGGAGGTATGTTAGCGGTAAAGATGGGCCAAGGCTGAGTGTGGGGAGAAAGCTTGTAGAATGGAGTGGCTCCAAGCACACACCAGCAGAAGAGTACCCTGATTAATACGAAGCCTAGGAGAGAGGTCTCCCAAGGGCAAAAAGACTTACCATCACAACTGCGTGTCGTGAAGCGGGGGTAAGTGGAATACCATATCCTCAAACACTAGTGCTCACTAGTACTGCCCAGTAGAACTTTTTAGTGATATTCTTTGGGGAATACCGAACTACGTACGAGAAGAGTGGTTTATTGTTACAGGTGCACACAGGGTCTCCACTAACAGGGAATTTTAATTATAACACTTAAATATACCCTTGCAGGTAAAATGGATTATAACAATTTTACTTTAAAGATATAATGTACTCGAACCATTATTCATTTTCTAAAAAATCTTAACCAAACTTTGCACATCAATATACATTGAGTGCAAGAAAAAAAAAACATATTTGTAGCATCATATAATTAGTTTAGGCGGGGCACAATTCCAATCATACTATCACAATACTGTGCTGTAGAACAAAAAGAATTGTGTCTTATCAGCGATTACATCCTGGCAGAAAAGTTTCCACCAACACATGCTGACAGCTTACAAGAAATGACAGTTGCCTTTACTATGTATGGGAACATTATTTAGCTCTGGCATAACCTGCTAATTACTTGTGAGCTGTCATTATGCCCATGCAGTCTTCATCCTCATTATGCCAACTGCCGTGTTAAATGTCAAGCAGTAGCCACAATGCAAATGTAAACTTAAAATGAATAACTGAATTATCTGCCCTACTGAGTTAACACTAATTAATATTATACAGGTGTAAGTGCTGCTACTAAATATTGGGTGATTATCTGATCTTCCACACCACCCACTGACTAATTAACCCTTTCCTGAGCTTCTAGGGATGGGCCTGTAACTTTGTGTCAAACATAAATCATATAAAAAAGCAAAATTTTCTATGTGGATGACACACACACACACACACATATATATATATATATATATATATATATATTTCTTTTTTGTACCAATTCTTCTAATATAACTTACAAGAACAGAGTAATGCAACTACTATCAGAATCATTAATATATACTGTTAGTCCAATCCAAGTCAAAACTTGAGTTTTTTTTATAAAAAAATATATATATATATGCTTGGAACCAAGCTACAGGCATGTCCTATGGGGCCAATTTATCAAGTGTCTGGTGGACTTGATCCGCTGTAGCGATCATGTCCACCAGACATCGATAAATGCTGACATCATCCGCTGTCGGCATTTAACATTGCACAAGCAGTTCTAGTGAACTGATTGTGCTATACCGCCTCCTGCAGATTCTCGGCCGTTAGCAGGGGGTGTCAATCAACCCGATCGTATGAGATTGCGCGGATTGATGTCTGCAGCCTCAGATGCAGGGGACAAGTTAAGGAGCAGCGGTCTTAAGACTGCTGCTTCTTAACTCCTGTTTCCGGCAAGCCTGAAGGGGGTATTCGACCCCCCGTGATAAATCAGCCCCTATATATCTTCATAACATGTTTTGCTTATAGGGTGGCACATAGAAAGAGTGTTAAGGTTCCCTTAATGGAGTGAATAAAACACGTGGGGCATTCTAAACTGGGAAAACATGTTAACTTGTAGGTGCAGAGGTGTAAAATGCAGAAAAAACATGCAATAGCCAGAATTTGTCTAATGAATACATTTGTGATAGATTACACCAACTTTAAATGGACTTATTGAGGCCCATTTATCAAGCTCCGTATGGAGCTTGAGGGCCCGTGTTTCTGGAGAGTCTTCAGACTTGATGGAGCACATAACCCTGTCCGCCTGCTCAGATGAGGCAGACAGGAATCACCACAATTCAACCCGATCGAGTATGATCGGGTTGATTGACACCTCCCTGCTGGCAGCCGCAAATCTGCAGGGGGCGGCGTTGCACCAGCAGCTCTTGTGAGTTGCTGGTGCAATGCTGAATACGGAGAGCGTATTGCTCTCCGCATTCAGCGATGTCTGTCGGACCTGATCTGCACTGTCGGGTCAGGTCTGACAGACATTTGATAATTCGGCCTCATTGTGTCTTATACATTTGAGAAACATTTTATAGGTGTATTTTTATGCAGTATATTCTCATTTTCTTGAATCAAGATAACGTGTTGTGCCATAGAAGCTGAATTGCAGCATAAAAATAGCAATTCCTGCAAAATACTATTTTATTATTGGTGCTAAACAAAAGCATTATGTACTCCAGTAAACCTAGCTGAGATAGGCTTGTGATGCTTTAAACTTGAAAGAGCTAGAGAAACTTCTTAAAACTAGATACAAAAAAAAATGTAACATTCATTATATCTTACAAAAATGGTGAGTGCAGAAAGAAATCTAATGGAATGTCAGAGTTGTGCCAAGATGAAAACAAATCCTTCCCCATTTAATGACTTGACTCTAGAATAAATAGAAGAGATATATTTTACAATCAGTGTCCTGCATTTAGTTTAGAATTGATGCAATTTATCAGACATGTTACACTGATGACGGCAATAGAGCTAGTAATGCCAAAAATCAAATCAAATGGAATTAATCTTGCAGTATTTTCAAAAGCTACTCATCGATTTGCAATGTGATTCAATACATAAACAGAACCTTATCATCAATAACATCTTCATGTTGCTGATTATCCCAAACCAGATGCTTATACTATTCTCTTTCTAGACTCAAGTTTCATTGATACAGCTATTAGTTCATTGTTGCTGTCCAGTATCAGGATATATGTCATTTGTTCCCTTGACAGCTTGTGTACAAAACACTCACTGCCTAGAAAATGCAACATATTTAATATTTCCATCATTTTTGCTTTCACGACTCAGTCTTAATGATAATAGATGACTTTCTCCTGATCTTTGCAAATATAAATGATTAAAATATGCTGAATCAGTACATCTGACAAAAAAGCTTAATGTCCTAATACATTATGGTCAGCAATCATAATGTTTTATCTTGTGAGATAGAAACAATGCTCTTCGGCATAGGTTTACAAAAATTCATTATGGCAGTGGAAAAGGCCAAGGTATTAGCTGAAGGTTGATGTCTGTATTACACATATTTTTTTATCAGTTGCAGTCATATTTTAAGTCTAAAGTTTTTTAACAATTAAACTTTTTGTAGCAATAGGTTTCGAAATGCAGTTATGTAATTGAGAACATGTTTAAAAGGCCATAATAGTGCAAAAATAACATTATCTAATTCATCAGAGCATGCCATTTTAGCACTAGTGACTCTGCATTGCTATGTGCATAACCCACACATAAGGAGTTAAACACATAGATAAAGTGTAACTTGGGAACCAGAAAGAACTGCTGATTCAGAGCAGTAACACACGGTGACCCGATCAACAGCGGCATTCACACAATTCAGTTATGCAACTCCCACTGCTGATTGGCTCAGTGGCTGTATATGCTCAGGACCAGCAGTTCTCTTCAGCTCCAAAGTGGTATTTTGTGTGGTTAACCCCTTTGCAGGGTTATAAACAAAGGGTTCCATTTATCAAGCTCTTATTGCAGCTTTGTTTCCCTAGCAATGGAGGCTTGCAGAAAAAAACCTGCAACCCTAGTTAAGTCTTAACTTCTCCAACACTTCAAGAGTTAAATCATCCTGGTCAGGTCTGTGCATGCACTAGTATTTACAGTAAATCTTGACCGCCCAGCATTTAATAAATGGGGCCCATTGCTTGCAGGGTAGCTAATGCTAAAATGACATGAGCTAACGTATTACAGCGTGTAATTTTTTTTGCACTATAAATGCCTTTTAGTAATAAAACAAAACTATTTTGGCAATCTATTGTGTGTGTTTTAAAGCTAAAACACAATGTGACACTAGGAGAATAATTGTGCTATGTCATATGTAGAAAGAAACACATAGAATTGAACTGGATTTTCAGCTGTTTCTTTCTTGATTGATAATTGCTTAGATTCCATAAGACTTGTGGGTCCGCTGAGACACAAGTTCTCTGCAATGCCTATGTTATTCTACAGAATAGAATTTACTAAGCAGCAAGACACTGGTTTATTTCCTATGCTATATGATAGCACAAGGATAGATATGTTTTACTTGCGAGCAATAAAACAGTGATTCCATAGAATGCACCTATGAATGTTTGAAATAATTAAAATAACATTAATTGGCAGATAGTTGACATATAAAGAAAAGTTCTTAATACCATGTAATACCATACACATTGCAGCTATTACTTCAAAGAAAAGGATTGTAGCAATATCAAAATGGGGTTGGACAATGTATAATGGGTAATCCTATCAGGTGTTAACAAGTTTTTAATCTTTGTTTTTGACCAGAAGTTGGCGATATTAGCTGTAATCAGTTTGAATTGGTTTTATTTTAATAATAGAAAGTGTTTAATCTATCAGAACTATTTACAATGTCTGGAGTGGGAGAGACAGAGAAGAGTGGATGAAATTGAAATTTAAGAGATGGTTGTAATATTTAAGGTGGGGGAGGAGGAGAAAATTAATGAGTTTTTGGATAATGTCTGGAATTATAAAGAACGGATTTTGGAGATATTGAATAAGTGTTTGCAATAAGATTTAGTGAGTACATAGATATGGTGAGTGACTCTGTAACAGTAAAACGTGAGAGGTTGATGAGGAGCATTAGCATCACAGTCTATACTAAAGGTGTTAATTAATCTTTCGGATGAATACAAATTTGCCCAACTTTATTGATTCTTCCTCTTTATGAGCAGACAAATACATGATAGGATGAAACTGACGAGAAACAAATGATTGCCTGACCAAATTGATTTGTTTGTTTGTTACCACTATTTGCAGCCAAAAAAGGTACAGGAAGGAGCAGAAAAGGGGGAAAATTTGGATAATCAGTTCCTTAGTCTGTAATGATGTAAATGGGGTCTGACAATTCATGTGTCCATGTCCCCTGTCCAACCCTCCCATAGTATTACTAATGATTAATAATATTCATTAGAAAACACAAATTTGCTAATATACTCAGTGAAAAGAAACCAATTACTATTCAAACACTTTGGTAAATACGTGGTATAGGACTCTGGGTGATATCCCAGAAACAGAATCAAAAGTTATCAGTTTACTGAGACCTTTAAGATAAATGTCCTTTATAGGATCAAGTGTCCAGTACTTTTGAGCTTTTATGATAAAGTCTGGGTTTCTTAATAATTGGTCCCAAAAAGTAAGAAAAGGTAAGTCAGTATTGATCTTTCCCAATTAGGTAAGTGCAGGAGGCCCATAGCAGCTTATAACAGCTTGTAAACTTGCTGCAGCATTCACTTTCTCCTTGGTGCCAAAAACAGCTTATATTAAGGAGCAACTCCTGCCAGCGAAATCCATTAGCCCTCAAGTCTCAGTAGCAGGAAATGTCCCAAGTAAGCTTATAACTTGGCCACCACTGTGGGCGCAGCATTCTAGAATGGAGAGCTGACATCAGTGAACATCCGTGCCTGTACTAGGCTGAGGGGGAAGGGTAGTGCGTATACATATCAGCACCAGTATTCATCACGGGTAATCTGCACCAATCCTAGGTAGCTGAACTGTGGCTTCGGGTGGCTGGAGCAGTGTTCCTCCTGCTACTAAAGTAACAATAACAGAACCAAAAAGAAGAAAACAAAGCTCAGACTTGATACAAGTGATAGCAATTTATTTCATGTGGAAAAAGAGGATAAAAACAAACACCTGGTGCGTTTTGCGCATGCTCACATGCGCTTCATCAGCTAAATTACTATCACTTGTATAAAGTCAGAGCTTTGTTTGCTTCTTTTTGGTTCTGCTAATGATTAATAGTTAGGGAGAGCCAGTCAGGTAGTAAATATTGTTTTTAGTCATATAGGTTAGTTCAATAAAACTTTAAACTATCATAGGAAGATGGGAGACAAGGGAATGCTCAGCCATTTTCAATCAGTTTTACTAAAAAGGGTCATATGCAAATCACAAAGTCAGGAGGTCCATAGATAGTCAAGGTAGGCTTCAACAAATCAGCAAGCTATAGGGTAGATCACAATCCTTTAGAAAGGCTTATTAATAGCCAGTTTGCAAATGGCATGCAAACGTTTTCCCCCCACTCGCATGCAAACAACGTTCAAAGTAAAACTTTATCACGGGCAGGTTAGCACAAGTATTAAAAGTTGAATATATATATATATATATATATATATATATATATACACAGTTGTGCTCATAAGTTTACATACCCTGGCAGAACTTATGGTTTCTTGTCCATTTTTCAGAGATTATGAATGATAACACAAAAACTTTTCTTTCACTCTTGGTTAGCATTTGGCTGAAGCCATTTATTATCAATCAACTGTGTTTACTCTTTTTAAATTATAATGACAACAAAAACTACCCAAATGACCCTAATCAAAAGTTTACATACCCTGGTGATTTTGGCCTGATAACATGCACACAATTTGACACAAAGGGGTTTGAATGGCTATTAAAGGTAACCATCCTCACCTGTGATCTGTTTGCTTGCAATTAGTGTGTGTGTATAAAAGGTCAATGAGTTTCTGGACTCCTGACAGACCCTTGCATCTTTCATCCAGTGCTGCACTGACAATTCTGGATTCTGAGTCATGGGGAAACCCAAAAAAAATGTCAAAGGATCTGCGGGAAAAGGTAGTTGAACTGTATAAAACAGGAAAGGGATATAAAAAGACATCCAAGGAATTGAGAATGCAAATCAGCAGTGTTCAAACTCTAATCAAGAAGTGGAAAATGTGGGGTTCTGTTTGATAGCATACTGCATTCATGTTGCCATCAATTCTGACCAAATTTCCTGTGCCTTTGTAGCTCACACATCCCCAAACATCAGCAATCCACCTCCGTGTTTCACAGTAGGAATGGTGTACATTTCATCATAGGCCTTGTTGACTCCTCTCCAAATGTAGCGTTTATGGTTGTGGCCAAAAAGTATGTTAAAGCACAATTTACAATGTACCTCGTTCCATGTATTTCTTATATGACGCATAGTTTGTGCAGTGCTTCACTATACGTGTTTACATATACATCAGAACTCTACCATTGTGACATCACTTCCGTGACAAATATTTACAATATCACATGTGCAATACGGTGTCAGTGTTTACATGACAAGTAAGCCGAAACCATAGCAATGTCAGATTACAATTAGAACAGCCAGTAAGAATATACCAACAAACATTACGTGGTCAACCATTTTAACATGTCAAAAAATAGACAATACAACAGTAAGTTAATGCTCAGGGTTACATCTCTTAATCCACTTATATAATTCATATTACAAGAGGGGTTTAGGGCATGTCTATATATATATATATATATATATATATATATATATATATACACATCATTCTTCGTTACAGATAGTAATCAATATGTCACATTAACACCAATCATTATAGCAATTTTATTGGCAACGGTGCATACCTTGTAATACCATTTCACTGTCATGTGTTAGAGTCACCTATAAGGGTGGGGAACTCAATACTGGTCTATTGGGTACCATGGCGATAGCACAAATTATCTCTTATCTGCGTCATTGCCCAACCATAGACAATGGCTGGTGGTGTATCCCTCATCCAAAGCCGAGAGGAACACCCCCAGTCAGTCCCCATCCATAACCACCCAGTGCCCCATCCCAAGAGTGACACATTACAAGGATATATTATGTTAATCCACCAAAATCAGGCCCTTAGGATTTATGGTATTCAGCTTGTACATCCATTCTGCTTCCCTTTTGAGAAGCAGATTATTTCTGTTTCCACCTCGTGATTGTTTAGTGATATGATCAATGAGAATCACTTTGATTGAAGATACAGGATGTTTGGCCACCAACCAGTGGCGTGCCACCGATTGGTTGGATTATCCTTTCTTTATGGCCTGCCTTACAGCCATTCGATGGTTGGCCATTCTTTCTCTGATCGTCCCCTGGGTCTTCCCAACAAAGTGCAAACCACATGGGCATATCAACATATAGACAACGTGGGTAGTTTTGCACGTTATGGAGTGATTTATGGTGTACTTCCGATTACCATGTGGATGGTTAAACATTTTTGTAGCTATTATTCCATTGCAGATGGTTCAATTAGGGCACCGGAAGCAGCCCTTCCGTGTTACCTTCATATCATCATCTGAGTAACACTTTATGGGATCTGAAATGACCAGAAAGTCCCTGAGATTAGTATTGCGCCTGTAGCCTACTATGGGGTTAGTGTTCTTGGCAAATTTTAGCTTAGGATCTGAGAGTAGGATGTGCCAGAGTTCTTTCATGGATTGTCCGACCTTGGACGTGTTGGGGGCAGAAGTAGTGGTAAAGATTATGTTGTTCTCACTGTTTTGTAGTCTTAATTTCTTTTGCAATAGTGTCTCTTGTCTGACATCTTTAACTTGTTCCTTCACTGTGTCCAGAACAGTCGGTGAGTATCCCCTCTTCATGAATCTATTTTGCATCTCTTGCACTTGTGACTCTTCCTTCTCTCTGCTAGAATAATTTCTTATCGCTCTTATGAATCGTGATTTTATAATACCTCTAACCAGGGATGGAGGATGGCAGCTATTAGACATAAGTAAGGAGTTCCGGTCTGTGGGTTTGGAATACAAGGTTGTTTCAAGTCCCATCTGACCCTTTACAATATTCACATCCAACACCACTAACAAATCATTGGCATCAATATTTATCTCCTTCAATAATCTTAAGAGTTTACTTGAGTCCAATAAAAAAGCTCTGTTGTCCTGTACTACCGGTTGAAACAAAAAATCAACGTATTGAGCTATTGGTTGTAAGAGTGAATCTCTAGAGGAAATAATTGGGTGTCCCGGGGGCTTTTCTAAGGTTTTATGTATCTTGGGTATAGAGTAAAGGATAGGGATCCTAGGAAACTTGTTACCATTTGTTTACCCAGAGATTCAGTCAAATATCCTTGTGAGACACCAAAACTAATAAACACCTCTAACTGCTTCTAAAATCAATCTGTAGGGTCATACAGAAGTTTTTCTTAAGTGTAAGAGTCGTTCAATTGCGACATAATGTCTTCACGGTAGTCGACATAGTCAAGCAGAACAATCGTCCCGCCCTTATCTGCGGGGCGGATCACTATAGTTCTATCGTTCTGAAGACTCTTAATGGCCTCACGTTGGGCTCTAGTCAAATTATCCTACCACTTAATTCTGGGAAATCTATAAAGTTCTTGTTCCTGCACCATCCTTATAAAAGTTTTTATTCTGGCACTACAATTGACAGGATCAAACTTGTTTTCCCGTCCTGTAATATGTAATCCCCTTTCTGGTGTCCTCTCCTGATATTGAAAAAACTCTTTAACCTTAAGTTGTCTCTGAAATCTATTTACATCAATCAAAAAGTCAAGTTCTCCCATTCTTTTATTCGGGAAAAAGGAAAGACCCTTGTTTAACAAGCTGTTTTCCTGTTCATTAAGAATGTGGGAACTTAAGTTTATGACTATATTACACTCGTCAGTTATCTGCCCCTGCGTGGAGGTCTGTGACTGACCCTTCTGCATCCTGAGAAATGGTCGCTTCCACCTCCTCCCCCCCGTGATCGGGTTTGTACCCCTAAAAATGGTCTATTATCATTAATGTTTCTACGGCCAAAGGAGTGGGTTTCTGGGCTATCTCACCCCCAGTGATCTCCCTGTCCGTGTCGGATGAGTCATCCCCACTCGAGTCAATTGTCTCAAAAGTGACCCATCTGGGTTTTTGTTTTCTCTGTGGTCATCCTTCACTAGAGTTGGTGAGCCACCTATATACCCTACCCTTTTCGTAGTCAGTTTTGACAGTGTTATGCTTTCTATTTTTGAATACTATCAGTTCATTTCTGTATGTATCTATTTGCACCCCCAGTTTAGGGAGTCAATCTTCTTTAGTATCCTCAACAAGTGTTTGCTTGTGCACTTCTTCAAAAGATTTAATTTCACTTTTTACCATCTGTAATAGTGATGTCATTTCTTCAATGACCAAAAGTACCAAGTCTAGCGAACACTTATTGAGGATATTGCACCATTTACATTTAAAGTCTAGGTTATATCTACCAAACATAGGCATATTCCGTATTCTAAACCCTCTAGGTATCTGGTTCAGATGAAAATTTTCAGATAAATAGCTACCATGTAGGGAAAGATTGACTTTCCTTTTTCTTAATTTTAGCAGAGGGAAATATAAATTTGTAGGGGTCTCACTTACTGTGTGTAAAATGGGTGCAAACAGAATCCTGGCTGTGTCCTCAATCAAGAATGATACAATGCTAGTTTGGGCTTGTCTTACTTGAATAGCTGTATCCTCGGTATGTGTTGTTTCATCCAACATATTCTCTCTGGATCTGCACAGTCCCTCTTTAGATAGAGAAAACAAAAAGTCCAGCCTCATATGCTGCCAGATCCTCGATAAGTAAACCTCAAATCCGGGAATCACAATGATACCCAGAAGCAGATGGAAGGAGAGGTCCGGATGTGGCCAAGTACTGGGGGCTCTTCACAAATACAAATATCAAACAATCCAAGATGTTAATCCGCCCTCCTGGGGTCAGCCACCCGGTCCTTCTGTGTACATACTGCAAGCTTCAACAAAATCAGAGGCAAACCAGGTTTTCTTCAAAGCAATTAGTCAAATTTATGGACGTTTTGGGGAACAAAACTCCCCTTCTTCAGAACACAAATGACACACACAAACCGTGCTTAAATAGAGTGAAACACAAACAGGTACCTCCTTCTTCCTGCCAAAAAAGGCGACAAACTGACATAATTTCCGGTTTAGGTTAATGTGACTCTGGAAGTTTACAACATCCACTTCCGGGTTATAATAACAATTTTTATAGTAAAACAATTGTATGTTAAAGCATAATTTACAATGTACCTCATTCCGTTACTTTTGCCCCCAACACGTCCAAGGTTAGACAATACATGAAAGAACACTGGCACATTCTACTCTCGGATCCTAAGCTAAAATTTGCCAAGAACACTAACCCCATAGTAGGCTACCGACGCAATACTAATCTCAGGGACCTTCTGGTCATTTCAGATCCCATAAAGTGTTACTCAGATGATAATATGAAGGTAACACGGAAGGGCTGCTTCCAGTGCTTTAATTGCTCCACCTGTAATGGAATGATAGCTACAAAAAAATGTAACCATCCATATGGTAATCGGAAGTACACCATCAATCACGCCATAACATACACAACTACCCACGTTGTCTATATGTTGATATGCCCATGTGGTTTTCACTTCATTGGGAAGACCCAGGGGACAATCAGAGAAAGAATGGCCAACAATTGAATGGCTATAAGGCAGGTCATAAAGAAAGGAGAATCCAACCAACCAGTGGCACACCACTGGTTGATGGCCAAACATCCTGAATCTTCAATCAGAGTGATTCGTATTAATCATATCCCTAAACTATCATGAGATGGAGACAGAAATAAGCTGCTTTTCAAAAGGGAGATGGAATGGATGTACAGGCTGGGAATGGAGGTACAGGCTGGATACCATAAATCCTAAGGGACTGAACTCTGTGCCTGATTTTGATGCATTAACATAATATATCCTTGTAATGTGTCACTCTTGGGAAGGGGCACTGGATGGTTGTGGATGGGGACTGACTGGGGGTGTTCCTCTCGCCTTTGGACGAGAGATACACCACCAGAGATTGGTATGGGCGATGGTATGGGCGATGACGCGGAGTAGAGATAGTTTGCGCTATCGCCACGGTACCCCCTAGATCAGTATTGAGTTCCCCACCCTTATAGGTGACTCTAACACATGACAGTGAAATAATATTACAAGGTATGCACTGTTGCCAATAAAATTGCTATAATGATGGGTGTTAATGTGACATATTGATTACTATCTATAACAAAGAATGATGTATATATATATATATATATATATATACATGCCCTAAACCCCCTCTTTTAAGAAGATTTGTATACGTGGATTAAGAGATGTAACCTTGCTGCCAGTCCTCTGAGCATTAACTTACTTTTGTATTGTCTGTTTTTTGACATGTTTAAATGGTTGAACACGTAATGTTTTTTGGTATATTCTTACTGGCTGTTCTAATTATCATCTGACATTGCTATGGCTTAGGCTTACTTGTCATGTAAACACTGATACCGCATTGCACGTGTGATATTTTAAATATTTGTCACGATGGTAGAGTTCCGGTGCAACCGGAACCGGAAGTGATGCAACGTCCGGCATAAGTATAAGTAAACACGTATAGTAAAGCTCTGCACACACTATGCATCATATAAGAAATATATGGAACGAGGTACATCTTGTACAGAATGAAACCGGAGAAAATAAAGACGGAGAGAGTAAATTTTATAACGACGTATTCGCCTTTACATAGTGTGATGGAACAGTCCATTAAAAATAATTGGAATAAAGTAAAATCTGACAAAGCATTACCCTTTACTCAAATGGAGGCACCGAGAGTGGTTTATAAGAAAGCACCCAATTTAAGGGATCTGTTAATCCATAATGACCCTGTGATGTGCTACCAAAAAGAAACCTGGCTGGATGGGAAGAGGAAATTGGGAGTGTGGAGATTGTACCACCTGTAATAGCATGTTTACTGGACCAATTTTTCATCACCCACATACTGGGAAGAAGTATAAGATACATCACGGATTATCCTGTATGAGTGATTTTGTCATATACATATTATCCTGTCCATGTTCCCTGGTTTATGTGGGAAAAACATCAACCATGTTCAGAGAGAGGATGGCAAATCATCGCTGTTCCATTCGAGACACTATCAGTAAAGGAACCTCTGATCAGCCGGTGGCACGACAATTTGTACAAGCGGACATATGGTGGCTATGGTGGCATGAGAACTATGCTGATTGATTATGTGCCCCCCTTAAAGAGAGGAGGGGATAGGCATAATAAATTGTTACAAACAGAAACACGTTGGATATACCGATTGGATACAGTTACCATTAAAGGGTTAAACACACGGTTGGATTACAGTGTATTCTTGGGGAATTGATACTTCTATGACTGGTCGGTCTAGGTTGTTTCTATACTATCCACAAGAATTATTTACCTGAGTATTCCATTTGGATCTGGGACTGTGTCATTTTCATATATATATAAATGGAATAATAAATCTGGATATAGGTCATTATACAATGGAGGACTTTAGTCTTATGTGGTGCTGAATTTAACCTGACTATCAAGTAGTACTTGCTCATTATATAGCACTTACTTATGAAATAGTAACCATAAATTTGGTGATAGCAATATAAATATCTTCAGTTTCATAACTGTGTGCCCCTCTGTTTAGAAGAAATTTGACTGGCCTAAGAACGTATTGAAAAGGATCGCAAGCCACAGTTTCTACCATACACTTTGAGATGCGCAGTAGCAGATGTGCAGGGCTTTTAGTCTTTTCTGTTTAGTTTTTAATTTTGACAGCCTAGGATATTGTCTGTAATGGGCTGTGTTCTTCTATGACTGTACATGCAGATGGGCATGCCCTTGCTGAATCGTGTGATGTAGGAGCCACAAATTGAATGTGGATTTGTCTGCATAATTAGCCATGTGCTGTTTGGGGGCATGTTGTTCTCCCACAGGCTGATCACGTAGTATACACAGCATGTAAGCCCATAGATTGAACGGTGGATGTTTTATGTTTTTAGATAGTAGGGGACTAGGGTTGGTTATTGGTATCTGTGTGTTGTGCACATTATTGAGATAACACAGAGGACGATACATTTTTGAGCAATTCGTTAAAGATAGGATATGACGTAGTTGCAGGAGGATGACTGATATGTGCTAAAGTTATCTTTTAATTGGCCCTAGTTCCGTGAATCAAAGAGCGCTATGGGTATATAGGGGTAGAGTGAGTGGCTAAACACTATATATTTTCTTGCACTTGATCTCCCAGTGAACAAGGTGCAAGTGGGTATCGAAAGGTTTGGCGAAGATGTCATTTTAACTTTGTACCATAATAAAAGGATATTTTTTTCGGACAAAATCCGGTGAGTGCAGTGTTCTGGATGAATGGATTACAAGATTACTACTGTAATATATATATATATATATATATATAAATATATATATATATATATATTCCACATGTGTATCTGCACTCACAATTGAGGTAGGTCATCGACCAGGGTGCAAAGTCAGTATATCAATCGTTTCTTCTTCAAGCAGGAACTGCACTCACTGGATTTGGATAAAATAATTCTTATTTATTAAGTGGTAACGTAAGGTCTGGTCTGAGGAAGGGGTCTGCGAACGCCGAAACATTACCACTTAATAAATAAGAATTATTTTTTCCAAATCCAGTGAGTGCAGTCCCTGTTTGAAGAAGAAACCATATATATATATATATATATATATATATATATATATATATACATACATATATATAATTATGTTTTTTAAAAAATGTATATCAATACCTTATGTTTATATGAATATATACAGATATAGATATATATGTATGTATACTGTGTATTTAGATAAATAGAAAATAAAAAGAACAAATATATTTGAAGTAGTATATATAAATATAATGAGGATTGTTTGATATTTTGAGTTTGTAATGCATTTTTTGAACTTACTAAGGCCTAGATTTAGAGTTCGGCGGTAAAAGGGCTGTTAACGCTCCGCGGGTTTTTTTCTGGCCGCACCATAAATTTAACTCTGGTATCGAGAGTTCAAACAAATGCTGCGTTAGGCTCCAAAAAAGGAGCGTAGAGCATTTTTACCGCAAATGCAACTCTCGATACCAGAGTTGCTTACGGACGCGGCCGGCATCAAAAACGTGCTCGTGCACGATTCTCCCATAGGAAACAATGGGGCTGTTTGAGCTGAAAAAAAACCTAACACCTGCAAAAAAGCAGCGTTCAGCTCCTAACGCAGCCCCATTGTTTCCTATGGGGAAACACTTCCTACGTCTGCACCTAACACCCTAACATGTACCCCGAGTCTAAACACCCCTAACCTTACACTTATTAACCCCTAATCTGCCGCCCCCCGCTATCGCTGACCCCTGCATTACACTTTTAACCCCTAATCTGCCGCTCCGTAAACCGCCGCCACCTACGTTATCCCTATGTACCCCTAATCTGCTGCCCTAACATCGCCGACCCCTATGTTATATTTATTAACCCCTAATCTGCCCCCCACAACGTCGCCGACACCTACCTACACTTATTAACCCCTAATCTGCCGAGCGGACCTGAGCGCTACTATAATAAAGTTATTAACCCCTAATCCGCCTCACTAACCCTATCATAAATAGTATTAACCCCTAATCTGCCCTCCCTAACATCGCCGACACCTACCTTCAATTATTAACCCCTAATCTGCCGACCGGAGCTCACCGCTATTCTAATAAATGTATTAACCCCTAAAGCTAAGTCTAACCCTAACACTAACACCCCCCTAAGTTAAATATAATTTTTATCTAACGAAATAAATTAACTCTTATTAAATAAATAATTCCTATTTAAAGCTAAATACTTACCTGTAAAATAAATCCTAATATAGCTACAATATAAATTATAATTATATTATAGCTATTTTAGGATTAATATTTATTTTACAGGCAACTTTGTAATTATTTTAACCAGGTACAATAGCTATTAAATAGTTAAGAACTATTTAATAGTTACCTAGTTAAAATAATTACAAATTTACCTGTAAAATAAATCCTAACCTAAGATATAATTAAACCTAACACTACCCTATCAATAAAATAATTAAATAAACTACCTACAATTACCTACAATTAACCTAACACTACACTATCAATAAATTAATTAAACACAATTGCTACAAATAAATAAAATTAAATAAACTATCTAAAGTACAAAAAATAAAAAAGAACTAAGTTACAGAAAATAATAAAATATTTACAAACATAAGAAAAATATTACAACAATTTTAAACTAATTACACCTACTCTAAGCCCCCTAATAAAATAACAAAGCCCCCCAAAATAAAAAATTCCCTACCCTATTCTAAAATACAAAAATTACAAGCTCTTTTACCTTACCAGCCCTGAACAGGGCCCTTTGCGGGGCATGCCCCAAGAATTTCAGCTCTTTTGCCTGTAAAAAAAAACATACAATACCCCCCCCCCAACATTACAACCCACCACCCACATACCCCTAATCTAACCCAAACCCCCCTTAAATAAACCTAACACTACCCCCCTGATGATCTTCCTACCTTGTCTTCACCATGCCAGGTTCACCGATCCGTCCTGGCTCCAAGATCTTCATCCACCCCAAGCGGGGGCTAGACATCCACTGAAGAAGTCCAGAAGAGGGTCCAAAGTCTTCCTCCTATCCGGCAAGAAGAGGACATCCGGACCGGCAAACATCTTCTCCAAGCGGCATCTTCTATCTTCTTCCATCCGATGACGACCGGCTCCATCTTGAAGACCTCCAGCGCGGATCCATCCTCTTCTTCCGACGACTAGACGACGAATGACGGTTCCTTTAAGGGACGTCATCCAAGATGGCGTCCCTCGAATTCCGATTGGCTGATAGGATTCTATCAGCCAATCGGAATTAAGGTAGGAATTTTCTGATTGGCTGATGGAATCAGCCAATCAGAATATAGTTCAATCCGATTGGCTGATCCAATCAGCCAATCAGATTGAGCTCGCATTCTATTGGCTGATCGGAACAGCCAATAGAATGCGAGCTCAATCTGATTGGCTGATTGGATCAGCCAATCGGATTGAACTATATTCTGATTGGCTGATTCCATCAGCCAATCAGAAAATTCCTACCTTAATTCCGATTGGCTGATAGAATCCTATCAGCCAATCGGAATTCGAGGGACGCCATCTTGGATGACGTCCCTTAAAGGAACCGTCATTCGTCGTCTAGTCGTCGGAAGAAGAGGATGGATCCGCGCTGGAGGTCTTCAAGATGGAGCCGGTCGTCATCGGATGGAAGAAGATAGAAGATGCCGCTTGGAGAAGATGTTTGCCGGTCCGGATGTCCTCTTCTTGCCGGATAGGAGGAAGACTTTGGACCCTCTTCTGGACTTCTTCAGTGGATGTCTAGCCCCCGCTTGGGGTGGATGAAGATCTTGGAGCCAGGACGGATCGGTGAACCTGGCATGGTGAAGACAAGGTAGGAAGATCATCAGGGGGGTAGTGTTAGGTTTATTTAAGGGGGGTTTGGGTTAGATTAGGGGTATGTGGGTGGTGGGTTGTAATGTTGGGGGGGGGGTATTGTATGTTTTTTTTTACAGGCAAAAGAGCTGAAATTCTTGGGGCATGCCCCGCAAAGGGCCCTGTTCAGGGCTGGTAAGGTAAAAGAGCTTGTAATATTTGTATTTTAGAATAGGGTAGGGAATTTTTTATTTTGGGGGGCTTTGTTATTTTATTAGGGGGCTTAGAGTAGGTGTAATTAGTTTAAAATTGTTGTAATATTTTTCTTATGTTTGTAAATATTTTATTATTTTCTGTAACTTAGTTCTTTTTTATTTTTTGTACTTTAGATAGTTTATTTAATTTTATTTATTTGTAGCAATTGTGTTTAATTAATTTATTGATAGTGTAGTGTTAGGTTAATTGTAGGTAATTGTAGGTAGTTTATTTAATTATTTTATTGATAGGGTAGTGTTAGGTTTAATTATATCTTAGGTTAGGATTTATTTTACAGGTAAATTTGTTATTATTTTAACTAGGTAACTATTAAATAGTTCTTAACTATTTAATAGCTATTGTACCTGGTTAAAATAATTACAAAGTTGCCTGTAAAATAAATATTAATCCTAAAATAGCTATAATATAATTATAATTTATATTGTAGCTATATTAGGATGTATTTTACAGGTAAGTATTTAGCTTTAAATAGGAATTATTTATTTAATAAGAGTTAATTTATTTCGTTAGATAAAAATTATATTTAACTTAGGGGGGTGTTAGTGTTAGGGTTAGACTTAGCTTTAGGGGTTAATACATTTATTAGAATAGCGGTGAGCTCCGGTCGGCAGATTAGGGGTTAATAATTGAAGGTAGGTGTCGGCGATGTTAGGGAGGGCAGATTAGGGGTTAATACTATTTATGATAGGGTTAGTGAGGCGGATTAGGGGTTAATAACTTTATTATAGTAGCGCTCAGGTCCGCTCGGCAGATTAGGGGTTAATAAGTGTAGGTAGGTGTCGGCGACGTTGTGGGGGGCAGATTAGGGGTTAATAAATATAACATAGGGGTCGGCGATGTTAGGGGTAGCAGATTAGGGGTACATAGGGATAACGTAGGTGGCGGCGATTTGCGGTCGGAAGATTAGGGGTTAATTATTTTAAGTAGCTTGCGGCGACGTTGTGGGGGGCAAGTTAGGGGTTAATAGATATAATACAGGGGTCGGCGGTGTTAGGGGCAGCAGATTAGGGGTACATAAGTATAACGTAGGTGGCGGTCGGCAGATTAGGGGTTAAAAATTTTAATCGAGTGGCGGCGATGTGGGGGGACCTCGGTTTAGGGGTACATAGGTAGTTTATGGGTGTTAGTGTACTTTAGGGTACAGTAGTTAAGAGCTTTAGAAACCGGCGTTAGCCAGAAAGCTCTTAACTCCTGCTATTTTCAGGCGGCTGGAATCTTGTCGTTAGAGCTCTAACGCTCACTGCAGAAACGACTCTAAATACCAGCGTTAGAAAGATCCCATTGAAAAGATAGGCTACGCAAATGGCGTAGGGGGATCTGCGGTATGGAAAAGTCGCGGCTGAAAAGTGAGCGTTAGACCCTTTCCTGACTGACTCCAAATACCAGCGGGCGCCCAAAACCAGCGTTAGGAGCCTCTAACGCTGGTTTTGACGGCTACCGCCGAACTCTAAATCTAGGCCTAAGACTTCCACCACCCTCACATTTAATATTGTTTTATACACACACTTACATACACACACTGTGTTTATAGGTATATAATCTATACATTCTGGTTAATGAAAGCAAATTAAAACCAATGAAGGATTGAATGGTTGCCTCTGGACCTGCAGATAGACACCCTTGGTTACATGTTTACATGGCAGGTTTGACATTTTTATTTGTAATTTAGGATTCTACAGATACTGAATACTGTGAAGCCAGACACACACTTTTTTAAACACATGAAGGGGCATTTGTATGTAGATGATTTTCATTAACTCAAAAAGCTAAAAGCCTTAGTAAACTTTTAGGAGATGTTACTCCCTGGCTCTCAGGATGTGCAAGACTTTGCAATTCTACCATCTATCATGATCTTGATAAGGTTTGTGTGTTAGCTAACTCTGCAGTAAGACACAATGATAATGTGATATAAAGTAAAATTATGGTCAGAAGACGTCTGAGTGTAATTTCCTTTTACCATTTACAAATATACTAAGTAAATGTGAAGCAAGTAACACTGGTAGAGGAAGCAGGAGGTATGGAGTAACAGTAACATTGAAAGCACTTAAGATGCAATAGTCATATTTCTGCTGAGGGGAGCTAAATAACCCCAGAGCAAGCCACACAGAAATGTAAGCACTATATGTTCCACACAGAGCAGGGGAATCACACAGCAGGACCACTGACAGACTTGCATTTAGTGTACTGTAGGAAGTGTGAGTGACCATTACTAAAGGATCTCACTATCCCTCTAAGCAGACTGTGCTCCAGCTCCTCCCACTAGCAGCAACTGAAGTGTTTCTGTTCTCTGTCCAGGGGGAACTTAGTTCCACTGGCAAAAATAGTGCAGAAACTCTGTTCCCATGCGTTCTCACTGGACTTGACCCCTGTATATATTTATGTTTTGCTGGTCAATGCTGCAGAAATTACCCCCTGTGCTGCGCTAGGTTGATTGCCGTGGCTGCAGGCATAAAAACAAATCTCTCTCTTGAGCGCTTGGCTTCTGCTGTACTTTTAATACCAGCACACATTACTTAGTGAAGCGCAAATGTCACATCAAATTTGCTTTGTTTTCTTTGTATTCTTTGTTGAAAGCTAAACCTAGGTAGACTCATATTCTAATTTTTAAGCCCTTGAAGGCCGCCTCTTATCTCAGGTCATTTTGACAGTTTTTTACAGCTAGACAGAGTTAGTTCATGTGTGCCATATAGATAACGTTGTGCTCACTCCTGTGGAGTTACACATATAAGCACATAAATATATTTATATAAGCATATACATATATATTTTATTGCTGACCAAATCTGCCCAAATTGCCCCCTGCACAATGCTAGGTTGTTTGCCGCGGCTGCCGGCATGAAAACAAGGCTCCAATTGAAGCCTATGGAGGCGTGCTCTAATGCTTTGCTTGCGGCAATGCAAACTCAAGGTTGATTTTGCATGTGCTGTACTTGTAATAGCAGCACAAGTGATGGTATTACTTATTAAAGAGCAAATATCTTGATCGCGTAAGAGCAATATTGTGCTCCACTCTTAATCTGGCCCTAAATGTTTAAAATGTATGTGTAATATGTAAAGAAACGTTAATAAACCATATGTAAAAACCAACTCAGGAATCATGCTGTCTTTTTATTAAAGCAAATAGATGAAGAATATGACAACAAAATACTGTCACATTTTTAAATTGACATTTGAATAAGATGACAACATAAGTTCTATGTCAAATGTTTTTCAGAACACATTTAAATGAAGTAGATGACACAAGATGCATGTCAAATATTTATATTCAGACGATGTTTTCTTTAAAAATGAATATGTGAGATATGAATATTATTAAAGAGACATTATGGTAAATACATTTTAAAGGTTATTGTACATTAAATATTAACATGTTAATGTGATTGCAAATAATTTATCCTGAAAATATAGTACTCAGGTAAAATGGAAATTATTTCAATAAATATAGCAAAAAAATTAAAATATGTACACACTACCACCAAATATATAATTATAGCAGTACATATATTACATAGTGAATGTCTGCAAGATTCAGAAGGAATCCAGCACCACTAGCGAGCAAACATGTGACCACCACCATTAAATAATACCTTACATTTGACTATAGATTAATTATTATGAATAACCACAATTCAATTCAACCCCAAAATTGTCTTTCATGATTCAGCTAGAGAATACCATTTTAAACAACTTTCTAATTTATTTCTATTATCTAATTTGCTTCATTCTCTTAATATTCTTTCCTGAAAAGCATATCTAGATAGGCTGATTAGCTGCTGATTGGTGGCTGCACATAGATGCCTCATGTTATTGGCTCATCCATGTGCATTGCTATTTTTTTAACAAAGAATATCTAAAGACTGAAGCAAATTAGAAAATAGAAGTAAATTGTAATGTTGTTTAAAATTGTATTCTCTATCTGAATCATGAAAGACATTTTTTGGATTTAATGTCCCTTTAATATGTAACCCCCATCACTTATATCAAAACTCAAATTTTAAAATAGATAATTATTTAATAAACATCAGGCTAAAATTGCATGGGACCTTTGCATTGACAGAATATATGTCAATTTACTTTGCAGGATCAGCCACCCGTCACCCATAGCCCGAGTTTAAACAAAAACAACCCATGAGAGCAAATGTTTCTGCTAGAGTATGAAAT